>NC_081300.1:65103235-65404558 GCF_030435805.1 Mustela lutreola | reverse complement strand
CTCAGTTTGCAGAAATCTCTGAGGTACTCGTGACACTGTTCAGACAGGTGCACCCCTCCACCTCCCCCGGGTGGGACGTGGGCCGGTCGTTGGTACATCATGACCCGCGAGAACAAGGCACATCAGACCAAGTTCTGACTATAAATCTCCGCTCTGTTTCCAGAGGCTTCTGGGTTATCTCTGTCAGCCCTGTGCATAGGGGACACAGGAGGAGCAGCCCCACAAGAGCCCTGCATCCCCCAGGGCCAGGGCCCAATTCTGGGGCTCTGCCAAGTGCCCCAGACACACACTCTCTTGTGCCATCTGTGTGCAGTAATGAGTGTCCATAGTTTTGTCTCGTTAGCGGAGGTCTGGATGTGAGGGTCCTGGGCTGACGAGGCACCTGGTCACTAGAAAACAGCCTGGGAGCTGTGCTGTGCTCTGTTGCTCTGGGGGAACATCGCTTGCCGGGGAGACTGAGCAACTAATAAGGGGTATGGGACTGAAGAAAGCTCCAGGCTGGAGCTCCACAAGCACCGAAACCTTGAGCCCTGGAGTGTTAGCATGAGGGGCCTCTAGAGAGCACTTCGGATACAGAGAGGACAAGCAGGCCACCCCTGGACTAGAACCTGCCGCACAGGCCTCTCCAGGCTCTGGGGGTGGTTTTCCACATCCTGTGTCTGCCCTGTGCAGTTGGGTGACATTTTCCTCTTTCTGGGCCTGTCGTTACTTGTGATGGCTCCAGCTCCTCCGAGCTCTGACTTGCCTTCCCTCAGCTAAGCAAGGATTCTGGGCAGAAAAGTCCATGAGAGAAATTAGCATAAGAAAACTGGAAACTAGAAATAGATACTAAGTGGGGTCTCCCTTGCTGAGAGACAGTCATACCCTGACTGTCATACCTGGCTTTGTTCTGGGGGCTTTGTGCCATTTTGTAATTTGTCGTGAGGGGGGTATTGTGGGTGCTGATTATCTTTCATGGTGGCAGTGGGTGCCATGCTGCTCCTCCAGAGCCTGTGGGGACAGGCACTCCCTGCCTGGTGCTGCTGGTAGCAGGCTACATGCACCCAGGGTTCTATCTAGGCTGGCTCCAGACATCCCTCCCTCTCTGCTCTGCTTTGCCTAGAGCATTGAGGCCATACCTTTCTTGAGCTCATTCACTTAGCAAGCCCACCACCCCTAACAGCTGGGGTGTTGGTGCAGAATCCAGAGTGACCTTGGCAAATTAGAGACCTAATCCTTTAAGAACAGGCTATAATTAAAGGGGGCCAAGTTCAAGTCCACCCAGACAGGTTCCTATAGAGGAAGGAGGAAGCAATGGTGAGACACCACCCAGGCGTCACGTGGTCCCATGGGACTCTGAGCTGAGGCAGGGGTGCTGGGAGAGAGACAGCTTTCCCTGACCCCTCATGAAGCTTGTACCTTGGAGGTGGCATCCACTTGGGTTCTCTACCGTGTTTTTGAAGGAGACCCAGAGACACAGAGCAAAACTAAACCAAAGGAAACAAGCAGCAGGCCATGAGAGGTTGCACTCCAGGGATGGGAGCTCAGATGTGGGGACTGGATGGTCACCTCTAGGAAGGGGAGCAGTGGAGCAGTGACCCTTCATCTGCTCCTGGTCCTGAAAATGAGCCAGAGCAGCATCCACTTAGACTAGAGTTGCCCAAGCTGGGATTTCATGGAATGCCAGCTCCCACACGAGACATACTGAGAGTTCTGGCAAAAGGGCCTCTGGGTCAAGTTAAGTTTGAGAACTGTGGGATTAAGCCAGATGTGTAAGTCTCCTTGAAGCAGGACTCCTGGACCTACCTCTGCACAGTGTGCGTGGTGCGGCCCAGGGGCACGTGTTGTGAGGGCTCCTCCAGGCTCACGGGAGCATGGACCCTGAGTTTTGCAGGGGCTTGTGTTCTGCTCTCACACCCCCTCACACACACCCCCGCACCCCTTGGGAACTGCTGAGGCAGACGTACAGAAGAATAATCACGGTGAGGACCGTTCAACTCTCAAGAGAGACACCAAAGTGCATTGTGGAGTTTGGCCCCAGTGAGCTGTAAATACCATCATTTTTAGTCATGAGACATTGACTATATAGCACGAGAGGTTGGGAAAGCCATCTCTGAGCCCCTTCCTGTCCCCATGCTGGTTTTCGTTTTTGTTCAGCAGCCTGGTAGTGGGATTAACCATAGCTTCTTCCTGGAGGTGATTCCAGGTACACAGGGATCATACATCCTCGTTGCTCTGGGTATGTTGGACCCAATCGATGATGCCTTTGATACAGTTGTGGGGAACATGACCTACCTACCAAAAAGCTCTGCTCTCCTCCTGGGGATCATAGTGCCTGTTCGTTAGAAACTACAGGCCTGCCTTGCTTTATTGCACTTTGCAGATATTGCATTTTTTACAGACTGAAGGTTTGCAGCAACCGTGTGTTGAACAAGTCTCTCGGTACCATTTTTCCAACAGCATTTGCCCGCTGTGTCACATTTTGGTAATTCTTGCAACATTTCAAACTTTTCCATTGTTATTCTATTTCTGGTGATATGACTTCCTGAGAGCTCAGATGATAGCATTCTTTAGCAATAAAGTATTTTTTAATTAAGGTAGGTACATTGTTTTCAGACCTAGTGCTCTTGAACACTTAATAGACTGTAGTATACTGTAAGGATAATTTTTCTAGGCCCTAGGAAAAAAAAAAATTCACTGGTCTTGCTCTATTGCAATACTCCCTTCTTTGTGGTGATCCAGAAGCAAACCTACGAGATCTCCAAGGTATGCCTGTACATTTGGGAAGTCAGGAGAGGGTGGGAGGAGGGGGAATCCAGCGTGGGTCTCAGTGGTGAGGGGGCCTGCCCTGGCCATTTCCAGAGGTGAGTGCTTTTCCAGCCCTCCAGCCTGTTGCACACTGTTTAACTTCTCTGAGAAAGCGATTCCATGCGTTAAGGAAGGACAGTGTGGTTTGCCTTGTTTTTATAGGCTTCTGTATGTCCAAGGCTCTCGACCAGGGGTGATTTTGTCCTCTACAGACGACTGAGTAATGCCTGGGGATTTTTGATTGTCACAACAGGAGGGGGCATGCTGCTGCTATAGGTGGGGGCCAGGGCTTCTGCCCCGTGTCCTATGATGTCTAGGACCCACCCCCACAGTAAGCAAATCCAGATATCTGGCCCTGAATGTCAGCAATCCCAGGTGAACCATGGTGCCCAGGGCAGGCCTTGTGTTCCACCCACCCTGTATTTCATGCTTTGGTCCAGGACATACACACATCCCCAACACTTGCCTCCCCTAAGGTTTGGTGCAGTGAAAGAAAGGTGAGTTTTCTGCAGAAGGTTGCTGGCCACTGGCCTTGCTGCCACTTCAGTGCTACCTCAGTTGTCCCATGTAAAAATGGGCTTTTCTCTTTGCAGAACCTGAGAGCCAGAAGCAACAAGGATGCCAAGGACCAGACGACCAAGAACTCTTTGGAAAGTGAGTTCTCTGGGCTGAGGCCTCTTCGTGCTGCCTGTGGGGGCAGCTGCCATGAGCCGATGGGGCATTTGCTAGAAAAGCAAACAGGGCACCCTGTTGGGTCACCCTCCAGCGACTTTGCTGTTCCAGACTTCTAATAGAGCGGAGACAGGGATAAAGCAGCACTGGGTGTGCTGAGTAGTGAAGGACATGGTCAGGTAGCAACCAGTAAGGACGGTAGGAGTTTGCAGACACCCATAAACCAGGCACTGCTGGGCATTTAAAATGTCATCATGTTGTCCCCAGCGGCCCTGTAAGGAGGATTTTATGTTCCCATTTTTCAAGTGACAGGACAGATATAGAATGAAAGGAACTGAGCTGGAACCATAGGTCCTACATGGCCAAGCAGGGGGAAAGCTAGAGCTGTCAGGCTCCCCTAGGCCCGTGTGTCCAACCTCTTCACTCTGGGCAGAAAGCAGCCTCAGCACTGATAGGTCACTTCTTGGTTGCATTGTTAGGATAGCATGAAGAATTGCACTTCCAGAAAACAGCAGACCTGGCTCTTCCAAGCAGAGCTTCACCGTGCTCTGAGTCTCAGCTTCTCATCTGTAAAATGGGGCTAATGACGCATGTCTTACGGTAGTGGTGGGAGTCACGTGAGGAAATGCACCTGACATATGTCAGGACACAAGTGCGCATCTGCGCCCATCATGGGCTGGGCTCGCCATCCTGATGGAGAAGTGGGGGCTGCCAAGGCTGGCCAGGGCTCCTGTGCTGCTGGATGCCAGGTGTCTGAAAACACTTACAAAGCCAAGAACTGTGTCGGCACCCGAGTAAGTTTCCACTGTCCTCAAAGTCGGGGCTCCAAACTGCGCAGGAATGGGCCTTGCAAGTGACATGCTGGTCTGCTCCCAGGAGACCCTCCAAGCCGGAGAGCCAGTCTCCTGCCATGATTGGGACCTTCATCAGCCCATGTGCACCAGGTGCTCATGGGTTCCCCAGCTCCAAGGGGAGGGACATCAGCTTGGGTTCTGACCAGTAGCGCTGCACTCAGCCTTTAACGTCACAGACCGAAAGCTCAAAGCCATGGGCTCAGTCTTCTAGGTGCTCTGAGTCGGCGCTTGTCTCTGGGTATGGATTGGTTCCCAGGGCTGCTCTCTCTACCCAAGCCCTTCCCACAAGTACAGGCAGGCGGGTGGTCTGGGGCTGCTTTCTCTGTGCGTGGCCACCTCTCACCCTGCCCATCTCTCTGCAGCCCTGCTCTACAAGCCTGTGGACCGGGTGACCCGCAGCACGCTGGTCCTGCATGTGAGTCCCCCACCATCTCAACCCTGGGGTTCTTGGCTTCTGATGTTCATCAGTGTTGCCCACCCCTTACCCCTGTTCCTGCCACACACCTTTATTGATGATGTTAGAAATGAGAGGCTCACACGGAGGTGAGGGGGGACAAAGCAGGTTCGCAGGGGGGCCTGGGTGCTCTTGAAGAGGAGGTGCCAGGTGGGAGCATCCTGTCCCAAGTAAGAAGGGCCTCCAAGGTAGGCGGGGTCAAGGCACTGAGAGTAGATGCCTTGCAGGGCCCCAAGGATGACCGCTGCCTCCCAGCCTGGGGAGAGGGAGCGTGGGGAGGGCCCGCCTCACTGGGGCTGCTCCTGAAGGCAGCAGGGAAGATGAAAATGGCCCCTAGTCCTACTGCCCAGGTGACCCTCTTCACTTATATTTAAAGCAAATTGTACATGCATTTTTTTTTAAAGATTTTATTTATTTGACAGAGATCACAAGTAGGCGGGTGGGGGGGGGGTGACAGGAAGCAGGCTCCCTGCCGAGCAGAGAACCCGATGCGGAGCTCGATCCCAGGACCCTGGGATCACGACCTGAGCCAAAGGCAGAGGCTTAACCCACTGAGCCACCCAGGCACCCAGCCTTTTTTTTTTTTTTTTTTCCATTTCCTTGCCTGCTTCGTCCCCACCACCACGGGAATTCTTTCATGCACATACCGACATATGGGAACATCTTTTTTGATTACATAGAAGACATCCTGCTATATGTATCATTCCACCCTTCGCTTTTTTTTTGATACGATGTGGTGGAGATTGTCCCACTTCAGCCCAAACAGCTCTGCCCCATAGAATTTAAGCGGTGTAGTATTCTGTTGAGTGCACTTTTTTTTTTTCTTTTTTAATTTGACAGGCAGAGATCACAAGCAGGCAGAGAGGCAGTGGTGGGGAAGCAGACTCCCCGCTGAACAGAGAGACCGATGCAGGGCTCCATCCCAGGACCCTGAAATCATGACCTGAGCCGAAGGCAGAGGCTTAACCCACTGAGCCACCCAGGCACCCAGAGTGCACATTTCTTAAATCGTTTTTTTTTTTTTTTAAGATTTTATTTAAGATATTTCTTAAGAGACAGTGAGAGAGGGAACACAAGCAGGATGAGGGAGGGAGAAACAGGCTTCCCGCCAAGCAAGGAGCCTGATGTGGATCTTTATTCCAGGACCCCGGGATCATGACCTGAGCCAAAGGCAGATGCTTAACGACAGCCTCCCAGGCGCCCCTTAAGTGCACATTTCATAATTCCTCACTATCTTCTGATAAAGAGGGAGATGAGAGGCATGGTGTAGAAGGCTCTGGCTGGTGGCCTGTTGAACAGAGCCTCCGAGACCTTTATCTGTCCCCTTTCCAAGCGTCCTGACAGGAAGAAGCCAGAACCACTCAGAGGTGGCATGGGGTTTCTGGGACCATGAGCACCAGAGCTTTCCTCCAGGCTTATTTCATCTCAGCAGAGGAGATCTGAAAGCTAAGGGGAGTTGGTTTTTCTGAACCAAGGAGCTGTTGACCTTCTACATGAATTACTTGCATTCCTAGTGGAGAAGGAGTCAACGTTTCCATCTGTATTCTAAAGAGGTTTAGACTCTTCTCTAAAGCAGGAGGAGCAGGGAAGGCCAGGTGCTTTCTCCTGAGCTGGCACAGACCAGAGGTCCTGGACAAGGCCAATTCTGCCCCCTAGAGGACATGCAGCAATGTTGGAGACTGTTTCTCATCCCAACTGCCAAGGAGGAGCGCCAGCATCTAGTGGGTAGAGGCTGGGGTTGGGGAGGGCTGATGTCCTACAGTGTACAGGACAGCCCCCACCACAAGGAATCGTCCAGCCCAGAATGTCATGGGCCTAGGTGGACAGGGTCAACCCCAAGAGCAGGAGCCTCTGTTGGCAGCTTGCATACAGCATGGACTTGTGGGACCATGCTAGGTTTAGGACCTGCTTATGGGATGGTGCTTGGCAGGCACTGCCCGCCTAGCCCCGGCCCGTCGGACAGCTGTCCTGGGTTTGCCTGGCCTGTGTCTGCAGTTTGCACACCATGGTGGGTGCCAGGGCTGGGCTCCCTCTGACCTGAGTCTCCTCACCTGACACAGGACTTGCTGAAGCACACGCCCTCCAGCCACCCCGACCACCCTCTGCTGCAGGATGCCCTCCGTATCTCACAGAACTTCCTGTCCAGCATCAACGAGGAGATCACGCCCCGGCGGCAGTCCATGACCGTGAAGAAGGGAGAGGTGAGCCAACCCGGGGACAGTCAGGGTGCGCCAGCCCCCCCACTGGCCAAGGGGATGTTGGAGCCCTCTCTGGTCCTTAGGAGACTGTGCCTCCTGTTCAGCCTAACATAGGAAACATGATACCTTTTAGGGTGTTGACCCTAAAACCCAGTCCCCAAAGCAGGGTGTCCAGGTGGAGTTGCCAGGCTGCTCGCCTCAACTGGCCATCTCTTTTCCCATTGTGGTGGGTCGTGTCCAGGACATGCCTTCTTTTCCCTACACCCTTGTCAGCTCGGGGTCCCCAGCTGAGGAGACCGGTGAGAGAGATCGTTTTGTCTGGAGAGATCTGGTTCCTCCTGAGTGTTCTCTCTGTGAAAAACAGTTCGAGGTTTCACCTCCTATCTGAAGGTGGAACATTCCTGTGAAATCTCTTGTAAGCTGAAATGCTGTAAAATGAAGAGGCTGTCACCATTGGTGAAGCGAAAATCTTTTTCAGGTCTATTTTGGTTACTGAAAACTCATGTTTTCAGGACTCATGTTAAGTCTTTGGTAAAGGCAAACTTTTGAATAGTGTCGGAAACACGTATGACCAGATTTAAGGATTTAAAAAGGAGGAGGAGCGGGAGGTACAAGCAGTTTGTGGGCTTGCTTGTCTTCAGCTAGAAGGATTCTCTCCTTCCTCCCTCTCTCACCGAGAGCCACCCCAGGAGGGGCCCAGTGAGGCGTGGGCAGGTGCCATCCCTGGCAGGCAGCACTTAGTGAGAGAGCAGAGCTGCGTAAATCAGGGAGGCTGGCATCTAGCACAAGTGTGAGCAGCATCAAGGCAAGGGAGACTGACCCATGGCCGCTGGGCTCTTGGCGGGGATGGGAGCTGTATGGCCCAGGCAGGACACCACCAGCAGTGAGACTGATGGTAGCTTCCCCTGAAAGCCACTTCTTCCTCTTTCTTCTGGTTCACGTGCAAGGTGCTCGGCACTGACAGCTCACCCTTCTGCAGTCAGGGCTTCTCTTCATCCTTCACCTGGGCTAGCAGGCAGGCCCCTCAGATCTGTCCTCCCTACTCCTCTTTGGGACGTAGGTACCTGAGTGCAAGGCAGAAAGCTCACATGGGCCCAGAGTCTCATCAGGCTTAACCAGGAGTGAGGGGCTTGGTCAGATTTCTCGTGGTGGGCCGGGGTCAAGGAGGAGGGAGGTGTACCCTCCAGTCCACCCTTCGGGCAGGTCCAGACCCTAGAGCCAGGTCAACACAGAGATCCGATGCCAACATTGGCATGAACTCACCCACCACATGGCTTGGACCGTGCTTGCTTCTCTTTCCTGGATCTGTTTCCCCCTTTTACAACAGGGTGGGTACTTGGACCCGGGCACCCAAAGCTCACGACTCACGGCAACGGTGTTGCCGGCAGGCAAACAGAAGCAGTCTCTGAGCTCTTGGAAGGCAGGAGTGGGTCCCCAGCACCTCCCAGGGTCTCCACACCCAGTTGTCTGATAACTAGAACCTGGGGGTGGTGGGGTTCAGCTCTCCTTTCCTAGAGCAACAGCAGCACCCTGGCCCTGGATCAGCTCCACTCCAGCTCAGGGACTCCGGAGGAGTGCAAAGCTTTGCCCCCCCTAACCGGATGTGGGATTTGCTTCTGTCCAGACTCCTTTTGGGTTTGTGCCCAGCTCACCCTTCCCTCCTAGGACACCTCTTTCTCCTCTGCCGACTATTCTGAGAGCGATGTCCTCCTGGGAAGCAAATACGTGAGTCTTTTCCCTCTCAGGTTTTCAGAGAGGGCTGAGTCTGCCCTCAGCATCCGCCTCCTGCTGTTCAGGATCCCTGGAGAGAAATACCTTTTTGCTCCTCACCTCAGTGAAGGTGGCTGCCCTAGGGAATTGAGGAAAATCAAATGTTACCTGGGAGGCGGCAGCCCAGCCCTTGTCCCGCATCTGTTACCATAGGCTTCATTCCATGCTGACCCATCATTATGGTCCCAGGGTGATCCTGGGAAGGTGACCCAGGAAGTCTGTTGGGGCTAGCCAGTTCATGAAGAGAAGGGCTTTTATCTCCACCCACCTCTCCCCTACTGGATCTGGCCCTGTTGGCCTCAGTGATACTTGCTTGGTGAGAGAGATCACTCGGGTACCTCAACTAAACAAGGAGAAGGAAGCTAATCCCTTCCGAGAGGTTGTCAGTCTGACTCGCATGTACCTTCTCTCCGTCCCAAGCATGGTAAGGAGGGTGGTGGCCAGCCCAGTATGACAGGTGCCCACGCTCATGCTCCCCACCCCCACCGTCCCAGGCACAGACATCACTAATCGATCAGCCTGTGGACATACTTCAGGGTGCCCAACCCAGTTTACAATCCCCAGTGTGGTAGAAAGGGTGCTAGAAGGGCGGTCCCCCAACCTGATTCAGCTCTGCCCACCACTTACCAGTGGTTTTAATTTGGGAAGCCCTTATTTCTTTGCCAAGTGTCTACAATCTAAGGACAGTGTCTCAGGATCTGCAGCCCTCCAGGGGGCCGTTGTGAGACAGAAAGGGTCTCATGATCTCTGAGGGGGTATCTAAGAGCAGGGGTGATGATTTCCCCACATGGGCACCGTTTATGTTGGAGGTGGTAGGAAAACACCCTCTAGATCACCAGCCAGGAGAGAATCTGCAGGTCCCAGGAGGGGTGGGGAGCTGCAGGCTGCTTCCTTTTAGAATTTGCAGCTGGGGAGAGTCCGAGATTTGGAAGTACCTATTTCTTTTTCCTGTCTGTGTTCTTGTTTCTAAATTTGGTATATAACATTAACTATCAAGCTTCCAAAGGGAGAGAGAAAGTCGGCTTCTGAGTTCTCCTAATGATTCTGTGAAGTTAGAGGTATTTTCCAGGTGAGGACACTATGGCTCAGAAAGGTTGAATGACTTGCCCACAGTCACACAGCCACTAAGTAGCCAAGCCAGGACACGAGGCCAGGTGTGCCATAGCATCTGTGCACCACAGGTGTGTTATGACTTTTGATAGGCCCTCCCGCACTCCCCCACACCCTTGCAAACCCACAGGACTGTCCACCCCTCCTGGATCCCTGTATAAAGAGCTACCTGGACATAGGTGGTCGTAAGGAGATGTGCCCCTTTGGTTTGCCAGAGCTTTAGGCTCTGAGTGGAGCCCCATCCTCTGCTTCTCCTGCTGGGAGCATGGTGGAGGGCAGGGAGGGTCTCTGTTTCTAGCTCTCTTGATAGTTTTCTAGGGAGTGGAAAGGTACCTCCATTGGCCTGGATGTATAGAGATATCCCCACAGTCACTGCTGGCCCTCCCAAGAGGTTACCTCTCTTCCTGCTCAGCCTGAGTCAGTCAGGGCACTGGAAGGCCCCTTGTGAGCCCTGAGCTGGGCCAACAGCCCCAGCCCCCCTCTGTGGCTCCTGTAATCTCATCACCCTTTATAGCCAGTCCCCACAGCTCCAGGGCTGTGCTTTTTGAAGAAGAGGGACTTTGGGCAGCATTACAGGTGCCTCCTTGACCCTGAACTATAGCTGGCAGGTGGTCTTGCCAGCCTGTCTCCTGGCCCTCGTATCCCACGGGCCGTGAGCGACAGGCATTTCCCAGGAGGACACCCTCCTCAGCCAGCCAGGAGCCGATCAGGACCAAGAGGTCCCACTGGCACATTTTTTTCCCGGGCCTGGGACCTGCAGGCTGGTGGGTGGGTGCTCCTTCATTTAGCTGAATGAACTTAAAGCTGCCAGCTGATTTCCCCATGCGGCTGCCTGTCTGTCTGTTCTTAGCACCGCACCATGTGCTGCCCGGCATCCCAGCTCAAGCTGGGAGACAAGTGGGATGATCCTGTGTGGTGTCTTGTTTCCCAAGAGCCAGCCTTTTCTTGGAGCCATTTTCTACCCAGGTTCCCAGGTGCCCCAAGCAGCAGAAGGCAGGTGGGCAGGCTGAACAGGAGCCCCCAGGGAGGTGTCGCCAGTGTAGGCTGAGGCCAAGGGGTAGTGAGGCTCAGGCAGAGGAGAGGGGAGGCCTCTGGCTTAAGGATTAAAGAACTGGAAATGCCAGACCCTGTGGCAGTTTACAGGGGTGCTGCAGGAGGGGGTGGGCATGAAGGCAGCCAAAGGGTTGGGGTTCCCAGCACCACCAGACCCCGTGTTTGGTGACCTCAGCAGTGCCATCTCTGAGCCTTAGCTTGGTCAGCTGTGGGATGGGGCTGTGTCGTCCAGTTTCAGAGGATGTCCACAATGAGGGGGCCCCAGCAGGGAAAGGCTGGTGCTTCGTGTCTAGGCCTTTTCTCAACCTTTCATAAAGTTCATAAAGTTCTCCACTTGTCTGGGCCCAGGTTCTGATTCTTCCAGGAACGTGGGCGTGTTACTTAACTCTGAGCCTTTCCTTCGCTAAGAGTGGTGGAGTTGGAACATGCTCCCAGGAACAGTTCGGCCAAGTGTGAGATGTTTCAGGAAGCACTCTGCACAGGGCCCAGCAGAACACCTAGCTGGTGCTCAGTGAACATTCCTACTGTGTGTCAGCAGCATGCTGCCCCGGGCTCACCCTGCCCTCTATCCAGCAGGCTCCTGTCCCTTCCAGGCAACATTGTTGCTCTGACTTCATTCCCCCGATTGGTTGTCTCACGATGATGCATCTCTCCAGGGCATGGGAAACCAGAGGCTCTCTCAGGGACCAGGGAGTGGAGGTGTGCTCTGCAGGGAGGACAAGTGGGCAGGTGCCAAGAGCCCTAGAACAGTTATAAGGGCAAGAGAGTCGGATGGGGCCCTCAGCACACACTGGGCTGCAGAGACACTTGTTACTCCACCTGATAAACCTCCAGATCCCAGTGACTTACCCTGCAGCCGGGGCTGCTCTGATGGGCAGTGTCAGCTGGGCTGCTCGCATGCAGCCAGTGACCCCCAGTTTCAGTCCTCACTCTGTGGGCATGGGAATGAGGGGGCCCAGGCTGCCAGCTTCCTCCAGGGCCACACATGCTAATCTGGTCCATGCTTAGAGCCAAGCCAGGCACCCTCAGCCAGCAACTGATACCACTTGCTTTGGCCACCTTCCATGTTCTCCTCTCTGCCCCCACCTGGGCCCTCCTTGGCAACCCTTCTTCTTCTCACCTGGCCAGGCCCCACTGGCTTATCACTAAACTCCCAATTCCTGTTCCTGACAAAGTTTCCTTGCACCCCCTCCATGGAATCGTGGTCTCTGGCTTCTTCGTATGTGTGCCGCAGTCTACTCCGTTGCTTGAACAAAGTGCCATCTGCTGGGGGTTCAGACAACAGGCTTTTATTTCACACAGTTCTGGGGGCTGGGGGTCTCGAGTTCTCGAGGTCAGCATGCTCAGGGTCTGGTACGAGCCTATTTCCTGGCCCACAGATGGCCACCTTCTCACTGTGTGCCCCTACGGCTTTTCCTCACAATGTGCATTTGGAGAGAGCTCTGTTTTCCTCTTCTTAGAAGGACACCAGTCCCAGTCCCATCATGGGCTCCCACCTTCGCAGGCTCACCTAAACCTAATTGCCTGCAAAGGCCCTGCCTCCAGACACTGTCACATTGTGGGGTTAGGGCTTCAACATATGGATTTTGCGGTGGACAGAAATATCAGTCTGTAAGAGTGTACTTCTTCCAGATGCCTCCTTCCTGGGTGGGCTCTGTCTGGGGGTCGGAGGCAGTATTGCCTAGATGACAGCTGGGGGAGGCCGGCCAGACTAGGGGAAGACCCCTGAGGAAGGAGACACCCCTCTTCCGAAGATGGTGGATACATAATGTAGCCTCACTGGCCTCAGTTTCCTTGTCTGTAGCAATGAGGGTGATAGTACCCTCCCCCCCCCAGTCATCACGAAGTGTGAGAAGCCCAATGACAGGGCACCTCTCAACGCAGGGCCTGGACCTGCAAAGGACTTGGCTTATGGAAGCCAATAGCCCCATGTGGGCACATTTAATCCTCTGAAAAATGCCACCAGGCAGGTGTTTGCATCCTGTCTTATCTTTTAAGGCAGCCAGAGGCTCAGAGAGATGAACTGGCTGAGCCAGTGTCATCACTGCAGAGAAGAGAGGAGGGTGGGCTGCAGACCCCTCACTCCCTGGCAGCGTGAGCTTATCACTCTTTCAGGGAGGCAAGTGGTGTCCCCTCTAAAAAGGTGTTCCCCACCTGGAATGTGGGGGTGGGGGGACTCCCCAAGTGGAGTGCCTTCCCCAGCACCATCACTCTTCGGCCCCATAGTGCACACAAAGACCTGCACATGAGGGGACACACTCTCCGATACAAACAGGGACAAAAACACACACCCATACCTACAGAGGGACATGGGGGGACACATAGACCCATGGACACACAGGGACATGGAAACATTTAGAATGATATATAGAAACTCAGGAACATGACACACATGAGGACACAAACACAAATATATATACAAGGGACACATACATGGGGCAACACGGAGATCAGGACCCATACACTGACGGGGATACACACATACAAAGACATGCATGCCTACATGGGGACACACACAGAGAGACACAGAGACACATGGATTCTTTTTCACACAAACGCACTCCTGTGGCACCCCCCCAAGGAGCTGGCTTTCCTGAGTCACTGTCCCATAGACCTTGAGAATGGTGCTGCCCTACCCTGGGGTCCAGCAGGTTCCAGGTCTTCTCCTACAGCTCTACCCAGGGCTGGGGCTGTTTGCTCTGCATGAGATGCTGAGGCAAAGGGACAGTCCTTTCTAGTCACCTGACTTCACACCATCTTTAGACCACAGCCCACAGTGCCATGGGGCTGTGACCCGGTGCAGCCAAGCTGTGTGACCCTGCTATATCCCCTCAAGGGGACACAGGTGGGCCACACCAGAAGTTGGTGCTGCAGACAGGGCTAGTGAGCATTTCCAAGTGGGACGTCTCCTGGGCAGACAGGGTCCTCCTGGCTCTACACTGGTCCCATGTGTGCTGGCAGGGCTTCTCTGCAGAAGCCCAGGATCTGAGAAGAGGCCCGGGTAATGGCCACAGGGTCCAGCAGCCCCTCAAATGCCTCAGGCAAAGGGCAGAGAAGCCCCTCAAAAACGCTGTTGGGCCTGCACCTGCTTCATCCCTCCTTCATTTCTGTCCTCCTATCTGATCGTCTATCCTTGGCCTCTCTCCTCCCTGAAATGGTGTCTGTGCAGATAAGGGCTTGTTGTGGTTTCTTCATGGACCTGTTTCAGCGGCAGGATCCCTCTTCAGCCTGGGGCTTTGGGCTGGACTCTGAGCAGGGCTGATCCCAGACCTAGGCCGGCTGACCTCCAGAGCCAGTAGGAGGCATCTACCCAGGCAACAGGGCCCTAGGCTGTGCCTTCAGCGTGGGACTACCAGCCCTAAGAGTCAGTGCCTCAGGACTACCCCTGGGCCTGGGGAAATATGGGCAGAGGCAGTGTGATGCCCGGCCCTCCCCTCTCCCCCACACTCCCCTTGCCTGCTGACCTGCTCCCTCCCCCCAACTCTGGTCTCTCTCCTGGGGTCCAGGCTCCCTTTGTGGATTTGCCAGAGTATAGTTGGGGGCCTGTTTTCCTGGGGCTGGGAGACCCCTCCTGCCCAATTCCTGGATATTTTCTGTTTGGGCATGCCAGAAGACCCCAGGGTGGCCTGGGATTCAGAAGCAAGACCCAGTGCTTCCTCTGGAGGGAGGGCAACTGTGACAGGGAAAACTCACAATGAAAGAGCCTTACTCTGAAGATAGCCACTGCCCCTGGTGTGCTTGGCAGGCTCATGCCAAGCACATGTCCAGTACCCGCACACTGCAAGGGTCTGGCAGGTGACATGCACGACTCGCACCCTCTGCTCTCCCTCAGAGACCGAGCATGGCATGGAGCAGGGCTCGGACTGGGATGCTTTGGGGGCAGTGGGCTGACTAGGAAGTGTCGGGGCTCTCTTGGCTTTGGGGCTTCTCTTAGAAAGATGAGGGTTTGCATAGGCAAGAGTTTACGGGGAGGGTCGTGGCGACTGTCACAGTATCCAAATAGAGTCTGCCTGTCACAGCCTCCCAAGGCTGCAGGCTGAGACCCAGGGGTCTGTGTCCTCCTCATAGTCAGCCATGTGTCCTCTCCACATGGCAGGCATGTGGGCTGCCCCTAGCACCAGGGAATACTCAGTGGTCTTGTGGAGGATGAATGCGACACTTCAGCTGACGGTGTGAGCAGCAAGACCTTGCAGGGAGAGAGGGTGGGCTGGCTGAGAGGTGGAGGAGGGTGGGCGCTGCTGGGACTCTAGTCATTTCTGATGTGCTGATGAGTCTACTTCTGAGCTGGACATTGGGGGCCCTCTGCTGGTGGTGGCCAGAAGCTCAGCCGCTTTGTAAGGAGAAAGGATCCATGTCCCGTCACAGAGAGTCCCTGGGTCCCTGCCCCCTGGGCTGGAAGACCCTCTCCTCTGTCCCTGCTGCAGAGGCATCTATCTGTTCATTCCTCTGGGACTTCTGGGTCCCAGGAGCCTTCACAGACCTGCTCCCTGATGAGGACCCAGCAGTCAGGTTTGTCCTAGGCTTTGTCCTAGGGTCTCCAGCTCCATGTGGACGTTTCTCCAGGTGCACACACTTTCCTGCTTTTCGTAGCCGCCAATGCCAGGTGAGCTATCAGCCCATGCCAGGCGGGCAGGGGGTGAGTGACAATGAGTCATGGCCTTGGAACGCAGGCAGTCTTCCAGCGCTTCCACTTAATGCTCTTCCATTTAAATCATTCGCTCCCTGGAACCAGGGGCCAGCTGGCCATTGTGACCTGAGCTGAATGTGACAGTGACGTGTGGCTTTTGCACCTGGGAGTGCTGGGGACCAGCCCAGGCTGTACTTGCTTCTGGGCAGCTCTGCTGGCTCCAGCTCTTGCAGAGAGTCTGGGAGAGTTCAGGAGGCACAGGCTCCCCAAGAAGAGTCTGAGGTTGCAAGTGGCAGCGAGCCAGGCATGAGCCTGCCAAGCACACCAGGGGCAGGGGTGGGGATGGAGATACCTCCAGCTGGGGAGATGCTATGGATATGGATCATTCCAATATATGTACCCGATCCTCCAGGCCCTTCCCTGGCCATCGCAGTGAGGAGTGGGGAGTCACCCTCTCTGGAGGGCCTTCCCAGAAGTCAGGGTGGCTGGGTTCCCGCTAAGCATCTGATCTCTCTCCCGTGGGCTTTTGAATTCCAAGGACAGAGTCTGCTGAGCATCTCTGCTTGCTCAATCACCTGAGTCCCCTGCCTGGGACAGGTGGTAAACCTCTCCGAGGTTCCTGTTTCTCATCTGTGAGATGGGCACAAGGACCTGCTCGCAGGTTTCTTGGGGATCACATCCAATGATGAGGCCCTGTGCTCACACAGCGTACCTGGAATGTGCATGGGGAAGGGGGAGGCTCACCACATCAGCCTCTCATCCTGTCTTTGTGTCCTTGACACAGCACTGTGTTGACCCTCATGAGGTGCCGGGCATTCTTTTTCAGAAGAATTACTGACTTACCTTGGTGTGCCATTCAGCTACCCACAGAGCTGTATGAGCCAGTGGGAGTGTTCTTGTCTTTCAGATGAAGCACCCGGGTGCAGAGGCACGTGGCTTGCTGGCGGGCTGGTGCCTACTGTCCGCCTGCTCAGTCTAGGTCTAGTGCATCCTGGGCAGGTCACCTTAGACTCAGGCTGCAGGTATCTGGGCATCTTATGTGGGCTTCTGCCCGTCAGGGGGCACTGACCCTAAGAAGCCCAGAGCAGAGGGTCCCAGCTCTGGGCCCCCTGCTGGGCCTCCTGCTGCCCTCAGAACTAAGCCAGGCCTTCTTGGAGCACCCTGGCCCTGTCTCCTCTCCGCTCACCAGGCTGCCCCATCCATGCTCGTCTCACCGTGGGCCTGTGCTATGATGGTCCTTCTGTAAGAAGGCCCCTTGCATGGCCAGCCTCTTACCCGTTCTGGGTCTCCATTTGCTGCCCTGCAGAGGCAGGGACCACTCTGCTCACAGGGGTTTCCTGCCATCATTTTCTCTGCGCACCACTGACATAGCTGTAATGTCCCCCTCCCCAGCCTTCAGGCCAGCGGCTGGTACCCTGTCCACTCACCCTCCTCCACAGGCTAAGTGCCCGAGAAGCTTTGCTGAACAAAGAGAAAAGCATATGTGTGTGTTCGCTGAGGTGGGGGGAGCACTGGAGACTGGGTCTGAAAGTGGGAAACTAAGTCAGTGAAGGCCCACCCCCCCCGGCCCTGACTCAAGCCCCCACTGCACCCCACAGCATCGGCAGCTGCTGAAGGACAGCTTCATGGTGGAGCTGGTGGAGGGGGCCCGTAAGCTGCGCCACGTGTTCCTGTTCACTGACCTACTCCTCTGTACCAAGCTCAAGAAGCAGAGCGGGGGGTAAGTGACCACACGATGCCCATCCTGCCAGGTGGTGAGGGTCTTGGGGCCGGACGTGGGGCTAGTCTCATGGGTAAAGGAAACCTATCTTTTTTCTTTTCCCATCGTGCAGTGAGCCTAAAGAGTTTGGTAACTATGTGTCCAGGCCACTTTTCTTTAGGTCACGTTTCCAGCTGGCCATGATGCCAGGCTCAGGGTGAAAGGTCACCACTAACAATTTGGGGACATTCTAGGTCAGGATCAGTGACTGGTCTGTTACCTTCTACAGTGGAAAGGGAATCTACCTGATGAGGTGCTCTTGGGGGTCCGTCAAGTCATGAAAAAGTGGCAGGTCAGAGAGCTGCAGGGTCTGGTGCAGGTTGGCAGGTGAGGGAGCAGGGTGGGGAGTGGGGGGCATCACTAGACCATCCCGGTACTTTGTCTCCCCAGACCTGGTGAGAGCTTCTAAATTATTCTCAGCCTAGGCTACGCACCACCCCCCAACACACCCCTCCCGGGAATCAGACCACCCAGGTTGCACCAGCTGTAAAGGAAATAAGAGATTATATTGAGAAAGACGAGAACTGGGCTCTTTCCCCCGTTCTGCCATTACCGTACTGAGTACACTTAAACCAGTCACCTCAGAAGACAGCCTCAGTTTCCCCTTCTGTCACAGCAAGGGATTACCCCCAGGAGATCTGTAGACCCTCAAACTCTACAGCTCTGGGGGTTTTCTGCAGTCCTGTCCTGTGGGTGGATGCCCCCCACTGATGTGCTCCCACATTAGGGAGCCTGTGGGCCGCCACCGTCTCAACCCAGGATGAGGTGGATCAGGCCTAAGTCATACAAGCAGAGTGCCCATTACTAGGGTTCACCGGGACTGGGTCCCCAGTGTCAGCCAGAGGCCTTATGCCAGCCTGTCACACAGATCACAAACTAGGTTTCAAGGTCTTGTAAACTATGCGAGCCTCAGACTTAGGCTTTTCCGGTTCTTGAGAGCAGTGACATTAGCGAAGGAGAAGCAGTCCATGTGTTAATGTGCCGTTTCCTCCCCCAGCAAAACCCAGCAGTATGACTGCAAATGGTACATCCCACTTACGGATCTCAGCTTCCAGACGGTGGACGAGTCAGAGGCGGCTCCCAGCATCCCTCTGGTGCTGGACGAGGAGCTGGATGCCATGAAGATCAAGATATCCCAGATCAAGAATGATATTCAGAGAGAGAAGGTGAGACAAGTTGGGAAGGAGCAAGGCTAGGCCCTGCAACTGGAGCAGCAGCCAGCCCTCACACCTGGGTATCTGGTGTCTGATCCACTTCTGGCCTTGGAGACCTGCTGGGATCCCTGCGAGCCCGCCTTCAGGCTTGGAGCCATCCAATGTGTGGGGTCGGGGAGGTGCCCGGTTGCACCGATGGAGAAAGGATCCTAGGAAAAGGGATCAGCCCCTGTAGGTGTTCTAGACTGGCCCAGGCAGGCCCCTGGTTGTTTTTGGAGAGATTACAAGATTTGAGAAACAGTGAGGGTTCGCATGTAAGGTTAGCCCCAGCCAGAGCAGGCACCATGCGGTGGCCACAGATGAGGTGGGTCACCAGAAGGTTGGGCTTTAGTTCAGGGATGCCTGGCTGAGGTGCGCTAAGCAGGACGGGGGTCCTCCTCCCCCCGGCCTACAGCTCCACATCCCCCATTCCTGGCCTACGGCTCCACAAACCCTGTAGGCCGAGGAAGGCTCTGGAAGCAGTGGGGACTGGATGGGCGGGAACAGGTAGCACGGGCCCCCGGGATAGAAATGTGACCATGTGGCCTCTCCCCACAGAGGGCTAACAAGGGCAGCAAGGCCATCGAGAGGCTGAAGAAGAAGCTGTCAGAGCAGGAGTCGCTGCTCCTGCTCATGTCCCCCAGCATGGCCTTCAGGGTACACAACCGCAATGGCAAGGTGAGCGCCCGCCACGATCTCACTCAGCCAGCTGGGGCCTCCCCCTGCTAGCCCCGGCAGATGCTCCTGGCCCCCTGGCCCCCGGGTCCCATGTAGCTGGAACCTCGCTGTGCTGTGGCAGAGACCCACCGCCCAGCTGGGTGGCAGCTGTGTTCCCTGGCTCCTGTGTGACAGGTACAACAGCAGCCCTTTACCTCTGGAGGGCGCTCCCACATCACGAGAGGCTAGCTAGTTCAGTACCGCACACCCAGGCCCATGTGTCCCTCAGACCAGTGCTTTGGGCCAAAGCCCCCAGATTGACCTCAGCCCTTATAGCTGGGAGGTGGCGGGGTCCCCAGGAAGTCTGACTAGGGCAGGGGGTTCACAGGTTTGTGCAGACCCAGACCTCAGTACAGGGATTCCGTCTGGGGACCTTGTGGGCCTGAGGGGGACTTTCTGTCCTGAGTCTGGCTCCTGGTGCCGTCTGGAGTCCAGGCCTCTCCCTCGCCGGGCATCTCACATGGCCATCAACGGGCAGCCTAGGGAGGCAGCTGGTGGGCTCTGTGAGAGCCTCATCTCTGGGTCACAGCTCAGGGCCTATGTGTCAGACACAGGTGGTCTGGTTTTCTGGTTCAGAAAATAAATTGGACCAGCCCTCACTTCTGCAGATCCCACCTGGTTACCTTCTCTGTGGCCCTAAGTCACAGCATGCCATGCCCTGTCCCAGGCAGTCCAGGCAGGGGGCGGGTTCCAGAGGCAGAGCTGCATGGGGCATGGGAGCTATGGCCTAAAGCCCAACTGGCAGGAAGGGTGGAAAGTGCCAGAAACACAAGCCAAGCTGTGAGCACACTCAGCCACCAGGCTCCAGCCAGCCTCTGGCACCCAGGTATGGGTGCCTTGGAGGGGTGCACTGCTGGAGCACATGTGGACAGTTATGGGGAGTGAAGGTAGGCAGGATGCATTCTCCTTCTCACTCCCCAGAGTTACACGTTCCTGATCTCTTCTGACTATGAGCGTGCTGAGTGGAGGGAGAACATCCGAGAGCAGCAGAAAAAGTGTAAGTGGCATCTGCAAGGAAAGACTTGGAACCTCGGGGCTGGATATTCATCTCCTCCTATGGTTTCAAGCCTTTTCTTCCTGAGGGCTGGGCAGTGGCTCTCTTACCCAAGGGATGCTATGTGAGCTCTGGTTCAGAAAATAAATTGGACAGGAGCTCCTGTAGGGCCCTGCCCTCTATATAGGCCCACTTTCCTAGGCCTCCCCCACATCCCCTGTATGTCACCCCCACTGCTTTCTGACCTTCCCTGTGAATTCTCCCTCTCCCCCAGTGCCTTTCCTAAATACCCCACCTCCCTACTCTGATGCCTACCTGTCCTCTGTATCCCCCCTCTCCCCTGCCTGCCCTGCGCCTTGGTCTCCCTTACCCCCCAGCAGGTGCTGATGCCAAAGAGGCCCTTGGCTGGACCCGCCCAGGCAGCCACACTGTGCTAGTCCCAGTCCTTGTCCAAGGGGCCAGCACTTGATCACTCTTAGGGTAGGGTGCTCACTATTCTCTGGGATGGTCCCTTTCCTGGGTGCTTACCTCTCTTAGCAGTTTCCACCTTCTCCTGAGCTCAGAGCTGCCCCTGGGCCTGTCTGGCAGGCTTCAGGAGTGGGAAGGCAGACCCTGCCACAAGTCCCAGGGCTGCCCCACTTGGGTCCTTCCTCTGCACCCGAGCTGTATGGTTCAGGATTCCCAAGCTATCCTTGATAAGAGGTTCCCAGGTGTGCCACGTGTGGCACTGTTTTGAGAGTGCCTGCAGAGAGAGCCGGGCTGAGCACGGTGTCCCAGGTGGGCTGGGAGCTACACACGCCTCTGCCCTGTCCTGAGCTCCCATTCCTCCAGGCTTATTGTCCTTGCTTGTGCTGAGCCGTAACCACCCCCCACCCCCAACACACACACAGTGTCTGCTGCCCTGCCTGGGCTCGTGTCCCAGGTGTGCTTTTATAACCAGGGGACCCCAACCATTTGCAGCATGGCAGCGTCTATTCCCTGCTCAGCACTGCAACAGAAATCAGCCCCTTTCCTCACCTGGTGAAGATCCAGGGACCCTTGTTGACAGAGCTCAGCGCAGGGCTATGCTGGGTGTCTGTGTGGAAAGATGGTCCAAGCGGCTGTCTCACAGTTGCCTTGTGGCTGTGCTTAGGTGGCAGGCCCGCTCTTGTGTTTGCAAGCCTTATGCTAATTTCTCCTGCCCTCTGAGCCCAGCCTCAGCCAAGGCCACACCTTGCTTGGCCATTTACCAGCTCCTCTCTTGGGAGCAAGCAGGTCGCCCCTCCTGGCCACCACAGCTCATCACCATGGTGAAGGTCTTGCGTGGGGACATCAGAAAACACCCTCTGGGTGTCCCCGGGGTCTGGGGAACCATGCAGGCTGGCTGGTTGATGCACCTGGTTTCTACCCTCTCAGGTTTCAAAAGCTTCTCGCTGACGTCCGTGGAGCTGCAGATGCTGACCAATTCATGTGTCAAACTGCAGACCGTCCACAGCATTCCACTGACCATCAACAAAGAAGGTGGGCTGTCCTCCCAAGGGCTGCTGTCCCTTTCTGCTGTCAGCACTGTCTTTGAGACCATAGGTTTCTCAAAGGAATGCGTGTGTTGCTAGGGTCTTGTCAGCCCCTGCCAGGAGTGGATGGGACGGGTCAGGGGTGGTCTGTCCCCAGCTGCTGGGTGGTTGAAGAGACACATGACTTTGTTCCTGGTCATATGACACATATCAGATCCTCTGTGCTCTGGGTCTGGCCTTGCTCCCCTGTCCTCCCTTTGATCATGCTGCATTTTGCGTCCACTCATCCACATACTTATGTCTACTCATTCCTGCTCACGGGCACTTGGGTTGTACACACGTCCCCTTTCCTATCCTGGGAACCTTATTACTCTTCACCTCAGTCACAGGTCTGCTGTGCTGTGAACCCAACTCAGATCCTCAGGTCCCTGAGACGGAGGCTACAGTGGATATGTTTCTGGCTCATGACATCCCCTGGCCCTGAGCTAAGCAAATGGCCGTCACATGGTGCTCCCCTCGAGGACTGGTTTTGAAGCAGAGCCTGTCACCTGCCTCCCTGTCTCAGGAACATGGATGCTCACCTCTCTGCTCTCTTGCACAGATGATGAATCTCCCGGGCTGTACGGGTTCCTGAATGTCATTGTCCACTCTGCGACTGGCTTTAAGCAGAGTTCAAGTAAGTGGTTGGTTTGGGGAGGAAGGGAGCAGGGCACTGACCTGGAGGCTGTGAGGAACCAGGGTCGTGACTCATATTATCGTCAGATGCCTTGGACCCTAAACCCTGTGAGGTCCTGTGGAGGTTGGCACGCCTAGTGGACTGTTACCAGTCTCTGGTCCCCGGTCCCTGGTCCCTGGTCCCTGGTCCCTGGTCCCTGGTCCCTGGACCAGATGTGCAATCTGCTGAGCTTCCCCCTGCAGGTAGGTCTTGTAATTACAGGCACTGGGATCGGCTACTGGCAGGAGGCATGGCCTGGGTTCCAAGCTGTGGAAAGCTGGGCCTTGACCCAGCCAGCAGAGTAGATTTGGCTGCTGAGAGCTAAATGGATCCCCTTTTCCTCCCACCCCTCTGAGGTGGGGAGTGCCTTGCAGGTGCTCAGGCGGGGGCTGATTGCATTTCAATCTAGGACAGCACAGGCTGCATCCCTCAGCATGCCACTTCCTCGTGAGTCCTTGGGGCCCGTTGTAGGAGGATGCAGGACAGGGGCTGTGCTGCGGTGCTTTCCCACTGATGCTGCAAAGCTGAATGAGAAATCACTGATAAGCCATAGCCAAGAAGACAGAATTTACAAACCGTGTGTGTGTGTGTGTGCGCACATGTATAGGACTTGTGTTCAGAGTATGAGGAACTCTCAGAACCGCAGTGCAAAGGAGACAACCTCGTTTTTAAAAATGAACGAAAGATTTGAATATACTTCACCAAAGAAATATAGGTAGCTAATTAGCACGTGAAAAGGTGTTTATGGTTGTAGGGAGATGGAAATTAATACCACAGTGAGATCCCACTTCATACCCACTGGTATGGCGATAATCAAAAAGGTGCACAGTGACAAATGTCGGTGGGAGTGTGGAGAAATTGGAACCCTCAGGCCCTCTGCTGGTGGGGATGTGAAAGGGTTCAGCCTGGAACCTGGAAGACAGTTTGACGGTTTCTTAAAAAGCTAAACACATCTCTACCGTGTGACCCAGCAGCCCTGCTTTTAAGTATTTACTCTAGAGAGATGCATGCATGTTCACAAAGAACACGCCATGTTCATCCACGTGACGGAGCGCCACTCAGCAGTAGAAAGGTACAGAGTACTGATAAAGGCAACCACGGGGATGAATCGGAAGAGAATTATTCCTAGCAAGACACCCGATTCAAAAGACTACATGTCATACCATTCTGCTTGTCAGAAATTTCTAGAAAATCACCATTTGGAGACAGAAAGCCTTGCAGGGGTTTCCTGGGGCTCAGGGTGGGAGGAGACTTGTCTCTCTCAAGTAAAATAAAATCTTAAAAAAAAAAAAAGAAAGAAAGAAAATGAAGGCCATTTTCCCCTGATTTTGAAAATGTCCAGGAACAAGAATTCCTGTCTCCTTCAAGGGTCCTTTCAGTTGGACTAAGAATCAGATTGATAGGAGACCAACTAACAAGAGAAAATTAATAGCATTTAAACAGGAAATCCACATGGACTTGGAAATTACAGAGCTGGTCAGGCAAAATGAGGCATATATGTCATTCCGAACTAAGGAGAAGGGCATAGGGGTCTGGGAGTTCGAAGGACAGGAATGCACATGACAGGGCAATAAGAACAGATGTTTGGGGATGCCCAGGTGGCTCATTTGGTTAAGTATCTGTCAGGGTCCTGAGATCGAGTCCCATATCAGGTTCCCTGCTCAGCGAGGAGCCTACTCCCTCTGCATGCCAGCCTGGAAACTTGACTTGGTAAGTTTCCTACTTGTGCTCTCACTCACTCCCCCTCACACACAAATAAATAAAATCTTAACAACAACAAAAAAAGTTTGCCCTGCCATACTGATGGGTCACTCAGATAAAATTTATCTCTGCTCATAACCCTTATTTTGAGAATTCCCCCTCCACAATCTAGATTCTTCTGTATAGTTAAGGAAAGGGCAAAAGTTTGTCTTCAGCCCATAGAGGCTTAATTACCTTCAGCTCAGAGTAATCTCCATGTCACAGTGGTCTATCTTGGGGCAGCCTGCTCTTGGCCCCCTACAAAAAATAACCCCTGTTGTCATAGAAAATGCAGGTAATGTGGAAAAGTGCAGTCACCTTCCGTGTGTTGTCCTTCTGCAGATCTGTACTGCACCCTGGAGGTGGACTCCTTTGGTTATTTTGTGAATAAAGCCAAGACACGCGTTTACAGAGACACAACGGAGCCCAACTGGAATGAGGTGAGCTACTACTTCCAGATACTTCTTGAGCTCTAGCCCTGGCAGGCAGGCCAGAATCTTGTCCCTGTGGACAGTCTGAACCATCCCCCGCCCCTGCCTGGGGCTCCCTGATGGCTTCCCACCTCCCGAGGCCCTGCCACAGCCAGCATTCCACCAGCATGCCAGGAATCTCCTGGGAGGAGGGGGGCTAGTCCAAGAGATTATATCTCTGTTCCTGAGAATCCAACCCCGCCACACACACACATACATTACAAAGAAACAGCCTGGAGAAGCTTTTGGAAAACGAACTTAAAAGGGCTTTTTGTGCTGCCTTTGTTACTGCTTAGTGTTTACTTAGTAAGTTTCCATAGCGTTTCTTCCTCGGAAGTTGGAATGAGCCCTATGACCCGACCCTCTTGGTTTCTGGAAGCCTGAACTCCGCCAGCCAGGGCTGGGGTAGGGACCTGATTTGCCTCTCCCAGGTGTTGGGTTTGTAGAGTTTGCTGCTCTGTTCTCCTTCACTTTGGAGAGCTGTTACATTAACTCGCTTACTGTCTTGCCTTGAGCCTTTAGGAGTATAGGAATGGTTACAGAGTGGTTAATATTGACGAAGCCTCCAGATCTGTGAGAATGCCATTTCCCAGTTTCTGGAGCAGCTGTGGCCCTCAAAGGCCTCATGCTTAAAGATGTGGGTGGGGACATACCACGCAACCCCCCTGCAGAAAAAGCGGCTGAGTCCCACCTGGCTGCCTGGTCCACCTCAGGTCGTGTGGCTCATAGAGCCGTGGGACCAAGCCCCCAGCTCTCCTTTCTTGGTGTCCCCTACTCTGATCATCAGACTTGATGCCTTAGCAGGTCTGAGGGCATGAGGATTGACCAGGCATAATAGCTCTGGGCATCCCTGCAGAAAGGGTGGTGGTTTCCGTGGCAAGGGAGCAGCATAGCCATGTGGAACCACCAAAGGCTTTGCTGGGAGCAAGAGGGCTGTGACTGACAGGGTTAGTGAGGGAGGGGTTGTGGCCACAGCACAAAGGGTTCAAGTGCGAGCCAGCAGTAGAGGCTCAAAGAACCAAGGCACGAGGGTTCTAGACCAGCAGGTCACCTGGTGGCCAGCCTGGGGGTACGTCTGGATCCTCCAGGGGTGTTACGTGTTCCCAGCACACGCGCCCTCCACACCCCCATGCGGGCTCAGAAATCTCTCCTTTTTTCTTTTCCGTCACCTTCTTTTCCATTTCCCCACCACGACCCTGTGCTGGCAACAGCACTGGTGTGAAACACAGAATTTACTGAAGCTATCCTGAGGTGATGGAGGAGAAAGTTAACACCACACGTCCTACAGTAGACAGCTCCAAAGCCTACAGGAGCAATTCTTTTGTCTCCTCTGTCACGTCTCTGGGGCAATTTTTTTTTTCCCCTTTCAAATACATTGATTTTTTTAGAGCAGCTTTAGGTCCAGAGCAGAAAGGACAGAGATTTGCCATAGAACCCCGTCCCCAAACATGCAGAGCCTTCCCCACTAATCGGTGATTCTATACTGACACGTCATATCACCCAGAGTCCACAGAAAACTGCATTTGTGACCAACACCCCTGAGCTTCTGGTGAAGGTGCTGTGGGGACTGCCCTTTGACATTCTGGCTTCAGGAGTTTGGATTAGATGTTAGAGGTATTCAGAGCTTCAGAAGCATCCAGGCTGGGCCACAGTGGGGCACTCACAGGGAAGTAGCTTCTAAGGGTCTTCGTTGCAGGACTAAAGTGGAGAGGGTCTTGAGGCATGGATCCTTCTGGGGCAGTGAGGAACCCACTGGGCGTCCCTTCCTCTCACAATTCTTTCTTGGGACTTCAGGAATTTGAGATTGAGCTGGAAGGCTCCCAGACCTTGAGGATACTGTGCTACGAAAAGTGTTACAACAAAACGAAGATCACCAAGGAGGACGGCGAGAGCACAGACAGGATCATGGGCAAGGGCCAGGTCCAGGTGAGGCCTTCCCGCTCCTCTGCTTCCTGCAGAGTCCCTCTGCCCATCGCTGTGTCCAGCACACCCTCGTACGCCTGCCCCTGGGCCGGCCCACACCCTCTGCCGGATGCTCGCCATTCTTTTCCCAGTTGACCTGGGACACAGAGACGGTTCAACTCCAGGGATCAAGGGCAGGTGCTCCCAGACTTGGAGAGGGACCGTCACAGGTCCTTTCCTGCTCATCTCTCTGTTTGAGTGTCTGTCCTGCCCCATCTTGTCCCCAAAGGAAGTTCAGTTTGGCTTGTTCTCACAGCCTGGGCTTCAGTTCCTCCATGGCCTTGTGTTTCCTGGGCCTCACCTGTGCAGTTCTGCACGCCACTGGAGGAAGCCCTGATATCCGTGTTCCTTGTGGGCCTCTTACCAAACCGGGCCAAGCAGGTTCCTCCCTGCCCTGCCCTGGGCACCGACTGCTCCAGCTCCTCTCCTACCCTTCCACCCCCCCCCTCCAGTAAAGCCTCCAGCAGGAGTGGGCTGGGCATTCCAGGTGAAGTGGTAGAAGGAGGCTGTCCACAAAGCCCCACCTCTCTGCCCTGAGGGCAGGACATTGCTTTTAGTGCTGAAATTCTGAGCAGCATGGATGAAGGAGAAGGAGAGTGACTCACCCCTGAGTAATTTCGTCTTCTTGGTGGGGAGCACATATGTTCGTCCTTCAGAGAAGAGCAAGTCCTCACTTACCTCCAGACCCCCCTCTCTGTTTTGCCCGGTTCTCAGGTTCTGGTTCCCTAGGTTTTCACAGCTGCCTGCTTTCCTACCCTGGAAGCTTATTTGGGAATTCAATGGCTCAGGGCCTCCAGGGACCCCCTCATACCCTGTACCTGAGACCAGGTCTAGAAGCAAAAATGCTCCTCTGACTGCCTTATATGTAACAACTCCCCCCACCCCCCCACCCCCAGCCAACCTACCTTCCAGCGGACACCACCCCGTAGCCCACACCTTCCCAGGAGAGCCGGCCCAGGGCCTCAGCTACCCCCGACAGAAAGGAGCTGGGGCTGGACTGGCCTGGGGCAACCGTCCAACAAGTCCACTAAGGTTTGGGATGCACACTGGGGATCAGTCGGGTGGCCTTGCCCAGCACAGGAAAAGTGGGATTCTTGGCCCCTCTCTCAGATGGTGTAACTGGGGCACAGGGGCCCCCAAACAGACCAGGTTGGGCTACTCACAATTGATAAAATCCAAAGGCAGAGAGACGAGAGGTAGTGAGACAAGAAAGGGATTTACTTCAGTGAGGCCATCACTGGGAAGACAGCAGGCTAGTGTCTCAAAGACTGTCTCCAAAATGCTAAAAATACCTGCGGGTTTACAGAAGGCAAGTGTGGGACTAAGGGCGGTGGGTGCCTGCAGGTGGGCAGTGAAGGTCAGGTGGAGCACTGTCCTGGGGTCAGTCACGCGAGGTCTTGCTGAAGTCAGGGCAGTCCTCACTGCTCGAGGGGAGGGCTGTGGTTCTCATCATGGGATCCTTTCCCCGCAGGGTCTTTCGCCTGAGTTAAGAGATAAGCTGGAAAGAAGAAGAGTCTGGAAGCACTGACTGAGGTTGAAATGGAGGTGTTTGAAATGCTTTGTCAGTGAGCATGGTCTTTGAGGGCCGACGGCTGGTCCAGGGCCACCTGGTAGATGTCCTGCACAGGGGTCCTATTGTGGCTTGGTTGCTGAGGGAGAAGCGTATGGTTCTTCCTTGTTCCCCGTCAGCCTGATAAACCATTGAGCCAGTTGTAGGGGTCCTGGTAGCGAAGGGCTTCTGGATGGAAGAAGGAGGAACACAAGCTGGTGCTTTTCAGCTCTTCCACTTTTGGGATCCTGTCCAGGGATCTCTGACAAGTCAGGTTCGTTCCCCAACCAAAGTCACCCCCTTGAGCTGGACACGAGTCCCGTGTTGATGGAGGCGTGCACCAACTGCGAAGTTGGGGTGATGTCTGGGGGCTGGCTCGCATGCTCAGTGCGGATCCTCACCACTCTGCAGCTCATGTGCATTGACTCCCCAGTGTCCTTGAGATCCAACCCCATATTTCCACATAGGTCTTATTCACCATCTTGGCTCAATAGAGAGTCCCATGGACTGAGTCAGCCACTTCAAGGGACTCTTCTCCTTTTAATGGACACAGACTTGTTTTCCAGATTTTGCTGTTCTGGGAGCATGCTGGGGCTGGACATCTTTGAGGACTGACGTGTTTTGGCACCTGGTGGGCAACGGTCACAGCTCTGGCCCTTTGAGTTTTCAGGCTGTACTCTGCTGCTCAGCAACTAATATGTTCCCCTTGCTCGCCCTCCCTTCTCCCCTCCATAGTTGCATCTGCCCCCAGCCCGGGCGTCCCTCCCATACACCCATTCCCTGACCCCCCGTCTTTCAGAGAGCCCCAAGGCAAGCTGAAGATGTAGATGGACTGGTTGTCTGGCTCCTTTTTTAAGTCCTTCTGAAAGACTGAGGGAGGCCCAGATTCCACCAACCTTTCACTCAATTCATCCAAATCCTCCAATGCTAGAGTCCCAGGGGTGGTAGGATTTGCACTGTCACTGGGTAATCGGGTGTCTCAGTGGAAAAGAAAAAAGAAAGGATATTCATCCTCTTCTTGTACTGTGTTGAGCCGTCTGTGGAGACCCTTTGCCTTGATACTACTGGATATAAACAAAATATTCTTTTATGAGCACAGCCTATGCTCTCAGACACACTAGGGGTGCCAGGTGAGCTCCCTGCCCTGTCCTGGGGAAGAAAAGAGCAGTGGGGTTGTGGGGGCTGGCTTGGGACATCTCTGAGGTTCTCTGAGGGGTGCTCCTCAGTGAACACTTTCCATTTCTGTTCCTTCTGGTAGGCAACATAGGACAGGAGTGGACTCTGCTTAAAAAAAAAGAAAAGAAAAGAAAAAGATCGTGCCTGATCTTGTTAGAACATTAAGGTTGACTGTATTCAGCAGGATGTAAGTATAGGGACCCTGCAGTGAGGTTTTGTAGCAGGGGAGAGAAATGGAGCCCAACTCTGAATGTGACAAGGAGAGAGGGAATTTATAGCCAAGAAGCAGGGTGTGGGGGGATTGTTGGTTGGAAGCTACTGAAGGGAAACATCAGGGGTAAGGGGAAACATCAGGGGTAAATCAACCTAACGGGTTCTTTTCTGAAAGGAGGCCAGGGCAATCAGACATTACCCAGAGGTGATGATGGGGGGGGGGGGGCAAGGAATCTGGTCACTTGTCGAAGTTCATCAGCTATCAAAGATATCAAGGGGTGATTTTTGCTAAAATTGAGCTCGTGGGACATTCCCAAGAATAAGGTCTAGTTGGAAAACAACTCAGAGCAGCCTTCCTGGTGTTGCCCAAGGGAAACCCTTTGTCCACTCCTTCAGCCCCAGTGCACCTCCTGGGAGCTAGGGCAAGTCACCACTGCCTGCATAAATGTATTTCCTCCCGTGTAAACTGGAGCCGGTTGCCATGGAGCTGGCCATGGGGGTCTTCAGTGGCTGCTGCTGGTATTATTACTCAGTGTCGTCACTGTTGGTGGAAGAAGGCGGGCTCTGGCTCTGTTTCTGCTTCCATGGAAGAGCTGAGTGAGTGGGAAGAGCTGAGTGAGTGGGAAGCCTGGTCAGCCAACATCGGCCAGGAAGGAATCCCAGCATGACGCAAGGTCCGTTTGTGACTCACACAGAGTAGGCAGTGGCTGGCCCTGCCCCTAGAGACCCCCATTCCTGGTGGGGCCTGCTTACAAGCCAGCATCCCCAGGAGCAAGAAGGCAGGAAGTCAGAGGAGGAATGGTGATGACCCCCTGTGTCCCTCAACTCCCCCAGATACTGTTTTCTGAGTGGGGCTTTTCCCAGCAATATCAGGCCCCTTCCAAGTATGCCACGTGGTTGGGACATAGAGCCCTGCCCTCCCCGTTGCTGGGGGTCTGGGGAGGGGGGTTGGGAATAGCATGGCCTTCCCCCACCCAAGTGCTACCCACCCCCCACATATGTACATTGACTAAAAAGTTGAGTGTAAAGCCCTCTCTGTGAAATGGAGAAGATGCAGCACCCCAGGTGTGTTTACAGGGAGCCAGGGAGAAGTCCAGGCTGGGAAGGGCAGAGGCCGGACAGGCCCCTCTGAGGGCCAAGGGATGGAAATCAAGTCTCTAGCAAAGCTGCTCACACACCTGTCTGGGCAGAAGGTGTCAGAGTCATCTGGGGAGCCGAGTCCCAATTTCCCGGGGCTTGATCGGGCTCCCTTTCCTCCTCCACGTGGTAGTGATGAGCTGAGGGTTCAGGAACCACCGGTCTGAGTCTCAGGTTCCACGTGGTACTGATGAGCTGCAGGTTCAGGAACCACCGGTCTGAGTCTCAGGTTTCGGCCCTTGCTCTTCAGATGCCTGGCCAGATCCCCACTTCCCCTCCTAAACAATGGCATTTCCACAAGAGGAGGATGGAGGGCTCCCCCTCCTAAACCCAGGATGGGTGAATTGGTTTGTTCACAGCATCAGGCCATCCCAGAGAGAAAGGCAGAAGGACCAAGTGTAGAACAGGGACACAGCCCTGGGGGCGCCAGCTGTTCAAGAAAGAGTCAGAGACTCGCAAGCCTGAGCCCTCACGTGCAGACAGGTGCATAGGGCCCCACTGATAGTGTTCCCTGAATCCGAGCAAGCAAAGCCATCCCTGTCCTATCAGCAGACACCAAGAGCCCGCTGTGCCGCCCTAGTGATGAAGGGCCTCCTGCATGTCAGGCCTCAGGGACCCCGAGAACAAGAAGACATGTGCCCCTATGTTTCACGGAGCGGAGAGTCTCAGGAAGGAAGGATCTGCAGATGTGCTGAGAGCCAGAGCAGGCCATGACCTGGGGTGGCTGCGTGGCTTGGATGCAGTTATTTGGAGGGAGTCAGAGGACAGGGAAATCTTCACTGAGTTGGGGTCTGGGTCTGGGGCTTCAGGGGAAGGATTTTCCCAGGTGGAAATGTCAAACGTCCTATGTTCTGAGCTGAGCAGGAGCACAAGACTGATGAGATTGCATCAAAGCCCAGAGAAATTGGAGCCTTGCAGTTATTAGGAAGTCCTTCTTTCCATCTTTCCCTGCTCTCCTCCGTTTGCCGATTTTCTGATGCTAAACCCCCTCCACGCTGTTTCTTCTCAGTGATTAACTTATATCAAACCCTAGAGTTTTGTCTTCTCCCATTTCTCCCGGTATTTTGCGTGTCTCGCGGGGCTCACCACTCATTCCAGTGGGATCATCAGAGTTGTTTTTTCTTTCTAACATTTTTTCTGAGTCTTGGATGAGATTGGGGCCTCGGGGTTCTGGTTTGTCTGTTTTCAAACTTTGTTTGAAGCTTTGTTCGAAGCTAGTGCTTGGATTGGCCGTATGTGGGTTCCCAAACTCTGCCGGCCCGAGTTGCTTGCCTCGTGAGTGGAAACCTGGTTGGATATAGACCGACAGGTCCAGCTGTGCTCCCCCTTCTGGGGGTGCCCGGACACCCATGCTCCAGCCCTCACCAGGACCTTAGTGTGAGGTCTTACTGTGAGGTCTTTCTGCTCGCAGGCATCTTTTCCTTCCCCCACTCCCAGCAGCTGTGCGATGTGGGGACACCACTAGCACTTGTACATGCATGACAGCCTGAACCTGGAAGGAACCAAAAGTGTCCATTAGCTGGTGGGTCCGTAACCCAACCGTGGTATATCCATACAGAGAAATACAATGCAGCCATAACAGGAAGGACTTTCAGATACACGCTTCATGGGTGGACTACGAGGACATTGTACTAAGTGAAATAAGTCAGACAGAAAAGAATGAGTGACCTGGGATTCCACTTAACAGGAGCTACCTAGAACCAGTGAACTCCTAGGGACTGAGAATAGAACAGAGGTTCCCAGGGGCTGAGAGGGGGTGGAAATGGGGAGTTACTGCTTCACGGGGATGGTGTTTGGGATGATGATGAAGTTTGGCGGTAGATGGTGGTAATGATTACTCAACATTGGGGATGTACTTAATGCTACTGAATTGTGAACTTAAAAATGGTTCATTTTATGTTTTATACACACACACACACACACACACATATATGTGTATATATTTTTTAATCTCTAATATTTATAATGTATAATATTTTATGTTATCTATTATATATTTTATAATATATAGTCATTGATGGTTATAATATATAAGGGTTAATATATAAAATATATATTTTATAATATATAATATATACATGATATACATTATATATATTTTTTAACTTCCAATTTTTAAAGAGTTTTAACTTCTTTAAAGAGTTAACATGTCCACAGGGTGAAGGGATGGACATGGTAGCCCAGACTCAGCGACTTGCATCCTTCATGAAATCCCCCACCGCTAGAGGGACAGTCAGCCCCTGTGGCATGGTGGGGAAGCCACCTTTGGGAGGCTCAGCACCCTCACCCAGAAGAGGGCAGGTATCTGTCACCCGGCCATGCCAAGTGACCAAATGTTTAGTCTGTGCCAACCCGTATTGTAATCCATGTATATGAAAAATGTTTATGTCATATATCCCATATACACGTGTCTTGACACGGAGGTACCACAGCAAATGAAAAAGAAGAAAGCCCTGTGCTTGGGGCCCGTACGAGAGACAGACATCAACGAAAGTGAAAATAAGAGCTGTGGTCAGGCAGGCAGGAGATGGGGTTTGGGGAAGATGTGGTTTTCAGCCAGCTGGTTGGGGAGAACAGATACTGTTAGAAAGGAACCAAGAGACCCAGCCTTTCATCACCAAACCACACAACGGTCCATCCACACAGACACTCAGCACGCTACGGCATCCTGCTATTGGGCGGAGGGATGCCTTCCTGGGTACCTGTTGGGAGGGCTGGGGGTTGCTCAGAGATGAATGAGATACAGCCCCTGTTGTGGGTAAATGAGCAAGGGAAGAAACCCTTGTCACCTCTGAAACCTCCCTCTCTGGGAGAGGTCCAAAGTGTCTCTTGTACCAGACACATAAAACAGGTAAGATTGTTTAATAAACTTATGAGGAAGATTTTAGGCTTTAAAAGCTCTGAACGTGTAAAAAACATGTGAGCAAATCCTCCTTGTCCAGATTCCCCAAGATTTGCCCTCAAGAAGCGTACCTCTGTCCTGGTGAAGAAAGTGTGGCCATGTGACCTGGGCCCTCCTTGCTGTATTGTGATCCATTCTGGGAGCCTATATCTTATTTTCTTCAACTAGCATGACATACAGTAACTCCATCTTAAGTATACAATTCAGTCATTTTTAGTAAATTTACAGAGTTGTGTAACTCTCACCAACAATCCAATTTTAGAATATTTCCATCCCCCCAAAACCATTTCATCATTCCCATTTATAATCACCTGATGTTCTTACCTGCAGACCCAGGCTGATCTGCTTTTTTGTCTACAGATTTGCCCATTCTGTGTATTTCACATAAATGGAATCATTCTGTATTATGTGGTCTTTATGACAGGCTTCTAACACTGAGCACGTTTGTGGGGGTCACCCACATGCTAGCAAGTATTGGTTATGGCCGGATCGTAGTCCATCCTATGTATCCATTCACCATGCTGTGTTTATCCACCAACCAGTTGATGGACACTTGGGTTTCCAGCTCGGGGCTATTACGGTTAACACTGCTGTGAACGTGTGCACACAAGTCTTGGTGTGAACGGATGTTTTCATTCTTCCCGTGTGGAAACCGGGGGTGGAATTGCTGTGTTGGGCAGCCAAGTTTAGCTCTACGAGGATCTGCCCTTCTTTTCCAGAGTGGCTGCTGTATTTTATATCCCCAGCGGCGGTATCTGAGGGCTCCTGTTTCTCCACAGCCTCCCCAGCACTTGTTATCATCTTAGATGTCCTAGGCAGTGTTCCTTTATCCATTTAAGTGATGCTGGAGCCTGGTGGGGACCAGAGAAGGGCAGCAAGGAATTAAAGATGTGGACGCTGGAGCTCAAGAGAACAGATTGTAGCAATAAGAGCAGAAACGGGAAACCAGATTTCCCTCCCGGAGAGATTTCTCTGGGTGTCTCTCAGAAGACCCATTCCAGGGAGGGAGTAAGGTTACAGAGCACACGTGGGAAACCCTTTTGGGCCGTCCTGGGTGGTGACAGTGGACACAGGGAATGGGTATTGCCTCCTTTGGGCGGTTTAGTCCTGCCTCTCGGGCTGAGGGCAGCGCCTGGTCCTCAGCAGAGCCACCCAGACATGCGGGGGCAGCCATCCACCAGCCCCACCGCCTACCAGTGTCCCCCCACCTTGCCCAACCCCGGGGAGACAAGCTAGAAACCAGCCCTTCCTCCAGAGAACATTGGTGAGCAGAAACCGCCCCCCCACACCCGCCTAGTCCCTGTCCCCCATCCCCCAGCAGCAGCCACATTCCTTGCCGAGACCTTGAGACCCCGAGGGGCCCCCACGGGCGTCTGGAGCACCATTTCCTGGTCCTCTCTCCTCAGTCATCTATTTTCCCAGATCCCAGTCCCGCCTTGTTTACTTCTCTGGTCCTTGAAATAGCCGCACGAGAGCGCGTGCCAGCCTTGGATGTCGTTTGGAGCCCGACTGCCCCAAGCCTTGGGCCTCATCATCGTGTTATTCTTCATGCTGCTTCCGCTCTGCTCGGCACACTCTGTTCTTTGGAGCCAAGCCAGCCTGGGGCCGGTCTTTCCCACTGGAGCTGCTGCAAGTCCTGGGGGCTGGGTGAGGAGCAGCCTGGCAGCTCCGTGGGCCAGGTCTGCACTCTGGAGGCCAGCTCCTGCCACAGCCTTTGGGGCCAGGTGGCGATGGGCCTGGACCTTGGTGCTGGCAGTGGGCAATGACAGTGAACACCCTCCATGGGGCTGGCTGTGCCAGGGGGTGGGGGATGCGGGGGGCCGTGGGATGTCTGCTTTGAGTCCAGGCAAGACTCCATACTATTCTTGGTGTCCCTGACTGGGGTGGTAGAGGCTCGGAGGAGGGGGGTGTCCCTAGAGCACTTCCAGCCATGAGGCAGGCAGGCTAGCCAGGCAGACACATGTTACTCAGTGTTTCCAAAGGCACCCACAGGAAACCAGCCACTTGAGAAGGAAGCTTGACTTTTCTGGGCTTTAAAGAAAACTGACTCGGAGTTCCCGTAACCAATAGGCTGCTGGTGGGGGATGGGGCTGTATTTTCCAAACACACACAAAAAAGGAGAATCCAGGGGTGATCGGAAACTTTGACCTTGGCGAGCCAGGCTGCAGGGGTGGGGTTTCCCGACCAGCATGGTCAAAAGGCAGTGGAGGCCGGGAGCTTGTCACACTCCTGTCCAAACACGCTCCTGTCTAGCCACATCGGCCTCTCAGAACAGCAGGGCCAAGGATGCGAGAGATGCTGTCTGCCCCCGCCGCCATACAGGGCGTCCTGCGGTACTTCCACCCCAGCCGGGTGGGCCGGAGCCGGCTGGTCTCTCCCGAAAAGCACTTGTGTGCTCGGGGCACCGCCCTGTGGACCTACATCCGAAACCTCGTGTGCAAGGGCAAGGTGGGCAGAGGGGTGTGCCATGGTTTCCCGGGGGAGGCCATGTCGGGGCAGGGTCCCTGCTGCCTGGATGTGGTGCTCCTTTGCTCTGCTTGCTGGCTGCATTGGGAGAGGGGCCCAGGGATGACCGTTCCCAGGAGGGACAGGGAAGTGAGGGTCTCCTGCTGAAGCTGCTTTTGTGTCTCCCTTTAAAGAAAACTCCCAGTGGTGGTATGAAGCTCTCCCTTTGCTTAGGAACAGAAGGGACGGTGTCTGTCCCTTTCCTTCCCGGACAGCTAGAGCACAGGAGTTGGGGGTGAGAGGCTGGCGGTGCACCCCACCTTTACCTTGTCTCACCGTACCTGGTCTGGTTGAGAGTGTGGGGCCCCAGCATCATCCCCTCATGCCACCCCTGGAGGAGGCCATTCCCCCAGCTGGATGCCTGGGATTCGCTCTCTTGGGGAAGTTGGGTTTTCCTTTTCTGAGTAGTTTGTGACTGCCTGGTCCCTGCTCACAGGCCCTGCCCCTCTGTGGCCCAGAGGTCTGGCCCCTAAGGAATGAGAACCTGTGACCCTACAGTTGCAGGAGGGAGACATTCTGCCACCCTTTGTTTTTTCTGTGTCATTCTGTCCATGCATTTCAGATCTTTGGGGATGTTAACCAGTAGGCCCTTGAAGGGGAGGTGATGCCTCGCTGCCCCTGCCAGGAGTGCCTGTGCTGAGCCTCTGTGCCAAGCAGTGTAGGGAGAGAGGCTCAGGTTGCAAACACCTGAGTTGTAGCTGCCACTGGACCTTCTTTCCTGTCCTGCACAAGGCCCATGTGGCTCTCACCCCTTGGGTCTCTTGCAGTGGGTAGATACGGGATGCTTGTTCTGAGCACCCCTCTGTACCTGGTGCTGTGCTCAGTACTGTCCGTGTGTGTGTGTGTGTGTGTGTGTGTGTGTGTACGTGTGCATGCATGCACACACACAAGTTGGTGTGTGCAGCAATTGCGAGGCACAGACCCTGCTCTCCAGTGGTGTGTCTAGTTGCAGACATGAAGTGAGTGATAAAATCATAAGGCCCTGCAGGAGGAGCGCCAGGTTATACAATGTTGGACAGTGGCTCCCTAATCTGCCTTTATATCAGAATCCCTTGGGGAGGTTTCTAGTTAGATGAATCCCAGATTTCCCCTCCTTTCCCCTCGCTGCTGGTGCAACTCTGGGAGTAGAACCCGGGGAACTGTTTTTGAAACGAGATCTTCCCAGGTGTTCATTTGTCCAGCCCAGCCCAGTGGTGTGGAATGTGTGCTTACCAAAACAGGGAAGATGGAGTCCTCCTAGATGGGGGGCCCTTGGCCTGACCTTGAAGGTCAGGGTCTCATAGCAACATAGGCTGTGGGGTGAGATTCAGCAACATGGTCCTACAGGCTGGTACTCAGACAGTGCTGTGTGGGGTAGAAGTCGGAGAGGGTGCAGAGGGCCCCCCAGCACCCATCACTGGCTGTGTGATTTGGAGCTGGGCTCTGGGTCCTTCTGGTCCTGACTCTGAACCATAGAACTGGCCTGGACTGGAGACCCCTCCTGCATGGGCTCCTACCACCTAGCACGCTCAGGGGGGAAACTGCCCTCTGAAAGTTCCTGTTGAACTTGGGTTTCCCAAAATATCTAAGCCAAATGCTCAGCCTCCCTGAGCTGCACATGGCACCTGCAATGGTTGGTGAAGGGGAGTAAGTTGACCGCCAGTATGGACTTGAATTTCCCATGGGAAGGGACAGAGGGAGGAACAGGGCCCTGAGCCATGAGCCTGGGACCTGTGAAGTACAGGTTTGGGAGCAGGAGGGCTCTCAGTTTCCAAGGTTTTTCTAGCAAGTTCTCTGTCAGGACCCCTCTTGGCCTCCAGACAGAGGTGCCAACAGAAATCTAGCTCTAATTCCAACTTAGGTGTGGAGAAGGCACAGGCTTGGGCTGCTTCCTGGCAGGGTCTCTGTGCAGATCTCAGGGCACCTGATAATCCTAACTGCTTGCTTTCAGCTGGACCCCCAGGCCCTGCAGGACAGAGACTGGCAGCGGACTGTCATCGCCATGAATGGGGTATGTTGGCGCCTACTTTTTCCACAAGATGAGGGTGGCACCGATTCCTTCCAAAACAATCAGAAGGAGGCTAAGCCTGAGCTAGTGTCTGAGGTGGAGCATGGCTGGAGGAGGGAAAGGCACTGCAAAGCAGGGTCACTACGGGCAGGAAAGTATCCATTGGTGGCTGGAAAGCAATTCCCAGTGACCTTGAACAGGATAGGCGGGACCTGTAGAAACTGCGACCCTGATTAGTTTTCAGGGTCCCAGAAGGATTTAGACCTTTTTAAAAAAAATAACAAAACTATTACATACCAGAAAAGGTCTGGGCATATGTGACAAAATGTTAACATTTGATAGATAATTCATGACTTTTTGTTATGTTATTGTCTGTACTTTTTCTGTTGTTTTCTTAACTATTAAAAGCAGTGGGAGTTAGGGTTTGGGGGGCAGTGTCCTGCAAGAACCAACCCTTGAATCATCCTGACCGGTCCCGGTTCTTGCTGAGCTGGGCCAGGGACCCGCCCTACACTGGGATCTTAGCCCACTTGCTCGGGGAGGGGGAGTGATTTGCTAAGCCCCCTGCACCTCCGGGAACTCAAGACTGTGAGTCCCAGAAAGTTGAGAGGGCCGTGCCCCTGCCTCCCCCTGCAGATTGAAGTGAAGCTCTCTGTCAAGTTCACCAGTAGGGAGTTCAGCTTGAAGAGAATGCCTTCCCGAAAACAGACGGGCGTCTTCGGAGTCAAGATTGCCGTGGTCACCAAGTGAGTGGAGGGGGGCTGGAGTTCATATGTCTCTCATCCTGGGCACAGTGGGCACTCCTCCTCGCCAGGTGTTTCTGAAGGAAAGAACAGGTGAGGGTCTCCCCTCTCTGTACACAGTCCTCTGTGCACAAGGCCACCTCCCAGGCCCCCAGAGCACTCTATGTGCTTGGTTGCCTCCCGTGATAGGGTGAAACGTGGCCCTGTCAGCTTAGGAATATCCTCGCCACCTTCTTGCAGGTGGGCTCCCACACTACTGGAACTGTGCAAGGTCAGGGTTTTCTTCCCTCACTCAGAATCTATCCTGATCAGGGTTCCTGTAGAATGATGGCCACCTCGACCCCTTGGTCAGGTCAGCTGCCTGGAGAAGTCTATGTTGGAGAGCAGTTCTCAGGGACACAGATCTCTCCCTGCCAGGATCCATCATTCACTTCCTCCATTTGGAATCTGGCCATGCCCCTGACCTCACTGGTCGTCCGAGCCGGGGCCTGCGTCCGATGTTCCCCGGACACCTAATTGTGTCCAAACACCACTCCCCGCCCCCAGCTGCACCCCAGCTGTCCCCAGGGTCTGGGGCCTGAGCAGAGAGGACTATGTCAGCGGTTATTCAAATAAGTGCTGCTGATGGGGTGGCTGGGGAGGGAGCTTTGCTGGGCACCTGAATCCAGGTGCTCAGCTAGGCCAGAGCAGACACTCCAAACAGCATGTCTCCCGTTTCTGAAGTATTCCTACTCCAGGGTCCCGTGTAGAGGTACCAGCATTGTGCATTGTTAAGACGTGAGTGAATAGTGTTTAGAATCCCAGGATTCTGGGTGCTGATTGGAGGCAGACCTGTGGAGTCATTCATCCAGCAGATGGTGGTGGAATGACGCTGTGTGCAGGGCTTACCTCTCTCACCTCTTGCTGAGGCTTGGAGGGATCAGGATTCCCCTCACAGCAAGTGGGTAGCAGGGCCGAGACTGAGTCCAGCACCTTGTGTGGCCACCTGTTTGCCCAACACCTGGATCTTTGTAACTGACTTCCTATAGCTGATACCACTTCGAAAAGCCTCCTGACCTCCTAAATCCTGTATAATTCACAGGCATCCAGCTACCTTAGAAAGGCCCTAATAATGGCGGCCCCTGGGTGGCTCAGGGAGGTGTCTGACTTTGGCTCAGGTCACGTTCTCAGGGTCCTGGGATCAAGCCCCGTGGCGGGCTCCCCACTCAGCTAGGAGCCTGCTTGTCCCTCTCCCCCTGACCCTCCCCTGCTCGTGTTCTCTCTGTTTCAAATAAATAAAACCTTTAAAAAGGAAGAACAGGGATGCCTGGGTGGCTCAGTTGGTTAAGCAGCTGCCTTCAGCTCAGGTCATGATCCCGGCGTCCTGGGATCGAGTCCCGCATCGGGCTCCTTGCTCGGCAGGGAGCCTGCTTCTCCCTCTGCCTCTGCCTGCCATTCTGTCTGCCTGTGCTCGCTCTCTCCGCCCCCCCCTCTGATAAATAAATAAATTTTTAAAAAAAAAAAAAAAGGAAGAACAAAGCCTTCATAAGATGTAAGTGATGGTAATCATGAGCTCTCACAGCAGAGGGAAAGCATGCAGACAGGTCCGTGTGAGCCCAACCCTGGGGGCCTCCATCACCCCCATCTCCAGGTGTCCAGATGTTCAGACGGGGTGGTTCTAGCCTCACCGCAGCCTGAGCCGGAGCACCAGGCACTAAAGGCACTGCCTCTCCCCTGCAGGAGGGAGAGATCCAAGGTGCCCTACATTGTGCGCCAGTGTGTGGAAGAGATCGAGCGCCGGGGCATGGAGGAAGTGGGCATCTACCGCGTGTCTGGAGTGGCCACAGACATCCAGGCACTGAAGGCCGCCTTTGATGTCAGTGAGTGTCAGCCTGGGCAGCGCGGACTGGGGGTGTGGGTGTGGTAACCATGTGCCTCCCATGGCTTGGTTCATGCTGGCTCCATACCTTTCCTTTACTGTTTTAGTTTTCAAATGAAAAGAAGAGGGAGCGGTGGGAGGCGGTTCTGCAGAAGCCCATTCTCCTGTCTGAACCATGCGTGATGGGTCCCATGGAGTGGGACCAGGGGCTTCTGTGGGGCCACCCCACCTCATGCTGGGGTTTAGTCTGCTTCCACCAGCTGGAAGAGAGGTGCTGACCAAAGCCCAGGAGTCAGTGTGGTCTATTAGAACTTGGTGGAACTGCCTTAATCCCCAGATGAGGATGCTGAGACCCCAGAGGCTTCCCAGAGTAGAAGGGGGCAGAGACTGGACTTGGTGCCTGTGTCCTCTCCCCTCCCTGGCCTGTGACACCATGGTCCAGAGGGAAGGCACTGGTTTGAAACTCAGTATCTTAATGTTATCAGAAGATGCCTGTAGCCAGGTGGTCACTACAGAGCAGAGCACCCCCAATCCCTGCCCAGGCAGTGTCTGGCCTCCACCAGCCTCACAGCCCCTCATGGTGGCTCAGCTGCCAGGCTGCCCCTTGCCCATCAAGAGAGGACGCCTCCCATGTCAGAATCACTGGTGTGCTTGGAAGAAGATGAGCTGCTGAAAGGAGGAACCCCAAAAGCCAGCCTGCTGTGGACTGTGCTAGGCCGAGACAGGGAGAGCAGAGCCCTGTTTGGGATTCCTGAGTAGGCCATGCTTCATGTCCTCACTCCTTCCAGATAACAAGGACGTGTCGGTGATGATGAGCGAGATGGACGTGAACGCCATTGCCGGAACGCTGAAGCTGTATTTCCGTGAGCTGCCGGAGCCTCTCTTCACCGATGAATTCTACCCCAACTTTGCCGAGGGCATTGGTGAGCATGGGAGCTTCCCCTCTCTACCCGGTCCGTGTTTCAGTCCAAACTTGGTGGGTGGCAGGGGGACTGTGTACCCAGCTGGTACCAGAAGGCCTCTGCCCATCCTTACAGGGCCTCCCGTTGTCCGCATCCCTCCAAGTGGCCCCAGAGGGTGAAACAGCCGCTACCTCTGTGGACACACGGGGGTATGGGGTCCTAGAAGCTCCTTCCTCCTCACTGGAGTGCCTGCCCTGCTCCTCTAACCCCAGGTCCTAGTCCCATCAAGTGGGGCTTCAAGCCCAGCTGACCCTACGTCAACCCAGAGGGTGGTATCCGAAGTGGGGGTACTGGGGCCCAGGGGACCCAGGGTGATGAGGGAGCTGCCAGGGCCCCCCCAAAACTCCTACCCCTCTTCCTTTACGTTTCATTCCATGCTCAACTTCTCATGCCTTGGGCTTTTCCAAGCAGAAGGTGGGAATGGCCAAGCCAGCCAGGAGGGCAGCTATGCCTGGCATCTTCTGCCACTGGTCCCTGGGGTGCCTGTCAGCCCTCTGGGATACAGAAAAGGCACCCATCCTGGGGTCCTCACTGGGGGCCAATGCTGTGTGGGTCAGGGTGATGATGGGCCTGGTCTGTGCTCTGCCCTCTGACTCGGGCCCCAGGAGGGGCCTCCAGCTTGACTGTGACGCTGAGAATAACATCCCTCCCAATCCCCCCCTCCAACCCGCAGCTCTGTCAGACCCTGTTGCAAAGGAGAGCTGCATGCTTAACTTGCTGCTGTCACTCCCAGAGGCCAACCTGCTGACCTTCCTCTTCCTTCTGGACCACCTGAAAAGGTAACCCCAACTCTTCCTCGGGCCCAGGGTTCCAGGACCCCCAGGCTGCAGGGTAGTCTCTCTTGTGGCACACTGGCTCCTGTCGCAGTCCATGGCTCCTAGGGACCTTGCCACTCACCCGTACTCTCCAGTCTTAAGGGAGGAGTGAGATGCTTCAGTTACAGCCAGTGGCTAGGCTTTCTTTCCCCAGCAGGTCACGGCCCACAGCTGGCCAGCTCCCTGCCAGCCTCGGGTGCTCTTCATCCTCGGCTCCTCCAACCCAAAAGAAGCGGGGTGGGGTCTGCTTTCGGCACGACCAGGGGTGGGGTGTCTGTGTTGTAGAGTCAGCCCAAGGCAGAAAGATGGGGCCCACTGTCATGTTTCCTGAGTTCGGCGGGGTGGTCTGGCCCCTCTGTCTCACCCCCACTCTGAAAGCTGTGTCACAGTAGCACCCTCTGCTTTGGCCCCCTGCAGGGTGGCAGAAAAGGAAACAGTGAACAAGATGTCCCTGCACAACCTTGCCACAGTCTTCGGCCCCACACTGCTCCGGCCGTCAGAGAAGGAAAGCAAGCTCCCTGCCAACCCCAGCCAGCCCATATCCATGACTGACAGCTGGTCCCTGGAAGTCATGTCCCAGGTATGAGGAGACAGACTCCAGCTCACGCTGCCTCACCTCACAGAGGTGGCCTCTGCCTGGCCCTTGCGGAGTCCTGCCAGTCATTCCTACCCAGCTGTACAGGGAAGGGGGCCGAGATGCAGAGAGAGGGACTGAGGCCATGTGGCTGAGGGGTGGGGGGCGATGGGAGGACTCAGGCCACTGCCCTTCCTACTGTTCCTTCCTGGGGCTTCTCAGGGCTGGCTTGGTATTCCTTCAGGGATGCTCAGATCTCTTGCCAGGAGGAGCTCATTGTCACCAGCACACTCTGCAGCTATGAGCATCCCTCTGAGCCACTTGCCTCTCTCCTCCTCCCTGCTGTGCCCTGGCAGGTCCAGGTGTTGCTGTACTTCCTGCAGCTGGAGGCCATCCCTGCCCCAGACAGCAAGAGACAGAGCATCCTGTTCTCCACTGAAGTCTAAAGGCCCAGTTCCATCTCTGAGAGGCCGGCAGACCGGCCTGGAAACCTCCTGGCAAATCGGGCTATCCACAGAGCGGGAACCGGATCTTCTTGAGGAGTAATTGGGCCGCCTTGCCCCCAAGGGCTGGACCACCTGCCTAGAGACAGCTACCCAAGGCAAAAGGCTAAGTGGCCTGGGCAGTTATGGGCCTCGGGGCCCTTTGGGTCTGTGAGCTCCCGCCGGGCCTCAGATTGCGGTTTTCCATGCTGCCACCAGAGGGCGCCCCACGCCAGCATGCCTCGGCGCGCAGGCCTGGCCGTGGGACCAGGCGAAGGGAGTGGTTTCTACGAACTTAACTTACCAGAGTTTAAAAGATTTCTACTGGATCACTTGTCAAGATGCACCCTCTTCCAGGGAGAAGGGAACATGACCAGATTCCCTCACTATGGTGTCTTGAATAAACACTGATGCTGCTTCATACTGTGGGGGCCACAGCCCTGTCCCTGTGTGGGTGGGGGCTTTTCAGTTTCCCTGACTTAGAAATTTGACTCTGTTTGCTTAACAGGGTTTGAAAAGCTAAGTCAACACTGTGTAGCGTTTGACCCCTTTTGCCTCCTTCCTTTTCTTTCTTTCTAGAAGGAGCTCTGTCCAGATATGGGTCTTCCTATTCTGTCCTGTTGCTTTGTTTTTGCTATTCATGTCCCCTTGGAAGGCAGCTCCCCATGGAGCCATGTAATGTCTGTCTGTCCGTCTGTCCAGGACCGACATCAGGGGGAGGGAGGTCCAGGCTGTGCACTTTATGGCTTCTTCTCCAGAGATAGTGACCCTGTCCACTGCCTGCTGGGCAAAGGCTCTACTCTTCAGCTTCAAAAGGCCTCAGTCTCTCTGGCTTCCTCCAGCCCGTCACCCCCTCTGCCAATACCCTCCCTTCCCCTGATCGTCCCCCTCACCACACAGATCACTTCATTCTCTCGCTCTCTGCTGAACAAACTCAGTACTAACTTTTGTAAAGTTTCCTCTTGGCAGCAACAGCTTGCTGACAGCTTGTTTTAAACTTTGATCCGAATAGCCTTTTGATACTTGAATATTTTTAAGTTTTCTACATAGTTTCAAGTTTTTTTCCTAACAGATTCAGATACCTAATACGATATTAGAATGTACTCCATAGGCAGTCCGTGTCCCAGTGACATTTTGTCTTCCTCCACACTCCGGCTGTTTTTCTCAGGAGCCCATTCTAAAGTCTCCTGAGCATCAGGAATGGGGGAATGTTAGGAGCAGGGGGGAGCTGTTCTGCCAGCCAGGCTCAAGATGCTGGGCTCCTATCCCAGAGCAGGCGGAAGGACAGAGACACACACACACACACACACACACCCCGCCCCGGCCCCTGCTGCCCACCTCTCCTGCTCTCCAAATACCAGTACAGAAGCCAGGACATTCCCAGTAACCCTCCTGACCACCCAGCTTAGAAAAAAGAGAATGAGGGAGGCCACTAAATTTTGAAGAAACAAATCTATGAACAGTTGCTCTTTTTTTTTTTTTTTTTTTTTTTTTAATTAAAAGAAAGGGGTTAGGGTAAGGAGAAAAGAAACCAGGAGAAGCCAAGTTTCTGTGCTGGTCTTGCAAGAAGAGAGGATGTAGTGAACCAGAGGAGGGAGGTGATGGTGTGACTCAGGAAAAGGTGTTTACTTGTCACGTGATTACACCAGTACCTGGTGGCAATGTCCTATGATCCTTCCCATGTCCTGCGTGGCAGGGGTGGGGATGGGAGGGCTCACTTGACAAGGCAGTTCCTGCCTGAACTTGCAGCACATGGTTGTGGGGGGGGGGGGGGCATGTGCCCCCAAACATCTCCTCTGCTTATGGACCTGTTGAAGCGGGGAGGCAAGGGAGGCGACAGAAAACAGTCTCTTGAAGGTATTATGTCCACATACTGTATTTATTTCTCTGTGCTTTATTCTTGCAAGGAGAGCAGAGCCACCATTTTAACGTAATGCTGTTCTCCTGGGGAGCTTAGGGCAGGGAGTGGAGTCCTGTGCCCTCTGCACATTTCTGGATGCACGGGGTTTCTCAGGCCTCCAACTCCAAGCTGTCTCTGGCCTGGCTCCCCATCCCTGTCCATCTTAGCAACCCACCAGCCCCACAAGGAGAACACACTTGGCTTTGAAAATCTAAATCCAGCCCTTGTTTCTGTTCCCCTGGTGTCATGATTTGCATCTGTCGCATTGAAACTGGAAAGCAATATATCTGTGTCTGTGCCAATTTTCGTTCCCTCCCCCATATCCTCCCCCTTTTTACTTTTTATTTATATAGAATTTGTGCTGTTTAATGACGGAATGACCACTCTTTCTCGTGGAGCTGTAAGAGCGCTCTTTTTGCCGGGCCACAGTGGCGGCGGTCGCTTTGGGGCCCCCGCCGCCCATGTTGTCCCATCATATGTACGGGCCGTGGGTTGGTAACGCCAGCATAGGGTGCCTCGGGGCCTAGAGCCCAGACATGACCTTCCGCGAGGCTCGGCTGCTGGACTCTGCCGTGAGAAGTGATGCTTTCCCGCCCTGGCCCCCGAGTCTGGAGCTGTGAGCTCGGCCGGTCTCGGCAGCTGCATCTCTGCTTTGGGCTCAGGCCTCCCTATACCACCGTGAGGCAAAGGACTGCCCGCACTTCATTAAAGTTACCTGAGACTACTGGTATCAGTGGCAATTGCTCCATTCGGAAGAAAAGCCGTGATTGGAGCCGCTGGGAGGTGCCAGGGGTGGGCAGCAGGGGACAAAGAGGGCCCGGGTGCCTCGGAGGGCAGTACACACGGGCAGGAAGAAGCCAGGCCCCGTGGGGTCGACACACCACAGGCTGGTGGGCAGTGTAGGGGATGACCCCAGAGCCCTCTGGTTTAGGGCCAAGTGTACCGGCCATGCCATGCCCAGGGCCAGGAAGGGCTCCAGCCACACACAGCCAGACCCCTGCACTGGCCCATTGGTCTCCATGGTTTCTACTGGCACTGAGGCTTGGGGAACATGGGTCACCCTTAGCTGCCACCAGCCTTATACTCAGAATAAAGCCTGTCTGGCTGACAGGGAAGTTGTGCCCAGGACGGAGACAAGTGTGGGTCCTGGGTGCTGCTTGGGAGGAGCTGGGGCTGCAGCTCTGCTGGTAGATAGCAAATGGCCAGTGGGGGGTCTTCCTCAGACCCCCAGGGGATGAGGGTCTCCTGGTGACTCCCTGGTCAGCTCCCAGGGGCCGGGGCAGTGTGGTAGACTGGACTGATTCTCCCTCTGGCTGGCCACCCATCACCACTGCCTGTAGGGTATCACCAAGGCAATTTCACTGAGCCACGTGTGGGGCTGTCCTGGAGAGAGACGGGGCTGGATGGCAGCAACCCTTAAACACCAGCTTGTGGCGACCTGGAGGAAGTCACACCAGGAGTACGACAGGATGCCCTAGGGATGAGCCTCCACCTCCGAATCTCCAAAGGTCTCAGAGCCCTTTCCCACAGCACCCCCAGCATTTTTGCTCCCACACGACCTCTTCCAACACCCCTCCCACAGCCCCCCACTGTGGCCCCCACAGTGTATCCCCGAAAGCATTGTCTCCCAGCACCCCCTCCCACAGTGAACCCCCCCACACAGCACCCTCCCCCAGAGCATTCTCCCACAGTGCCCCTTCCCACAGGTTTAAGTATTAACCTTGGGTCTTGCCTGCACTGGAAAAGCTTCACATACATCATGCCATCCATCTGCTCTAACATCTGCCAATGAGGAACAGCCTGCCATTGGCCCTTCTCCTCCAGAGTATTTGATGCCTAAAAGACTCCAGTTAGCGTTAGCTCTCTCTATCCCTGTAGTCCTGGTCCTATTTGAAAACCATTAATAATAATAATAATAAATGTTAATGCCCTACTGCATCTCTCTTACTAGGATTTGGTATTTCAGGCCAAAGTTGACTGCACCCAAATGCCTAAGGGCAGGCACCATGACCAGCTGAGCCCAGGCCAGTGATCCCCAATCTGAGATCTACCCCAAAGGGCCCTCACAGGCCTCTTAGTCCAATGGGGACTTGATAAATGGGGAAACTGAGGCACACAAAGCCACGCCCACACCGCCGCTTCCAGTGTCTCAGAACTGGTCGATGAGCAGAGGCTAGGGTGTCTGTGTTCAACTGACCCCCAAGCTTACCCTGTTTCTGCAGGACTGGACAGGGCTAGACCTTGACCACCAGCTTTGGCCTAGACCTAGCAGTGCTCATGTGGGCACACGAGCTGAGGCCTCCAGGTGTCCCACACGCACACACTCTGACAAATAAAGGAGAGCAAAATTTTGTGTAGAAATCTCAGAAAAACTTGTAAACCTGCCCCCCCCCAAAAAGAATGCCTCAATTGCCTTAAAAGGAAACCTTTCTGTGGACTAAGGATAGGCTGTCGCAAATAGCCCTGGAAAGATAAACAGAAAAAGTGAGGGGGTGACAAACAGACCGGCTCTTGAAGAGGCCCAAATGGCCTCCTGGAGTAGCTGCCATGGGTCAGCCAGCAGCCTTGGGGCTGAGGGTCTCGCCTGGAGGAGGAAGGACTGTCAGTCCTGGGCGGGGGGGGGGGGGGGGGGTGTTGGAACTCTGCTGGAGGAGAGTTGGGGGGGGGGGGGGCGCTGCCAGAAAAGTTCCTGTGTCTGTCACGCCAAAACTTGCATCACAGAAAAGCCAGCCAGGATCAGGACAAACAGGCACCCATGTGAATGGTTTCCAGGAAGACAAGGCCCTATTGCCCCTCTCGGATGGGTCCAGATTGGGAAGGAAACCAGCTGCTTTGAGGGAACTGAGGCTGCTAATCTGTACACTCCCCAGCGAGATGCTTTGAGCGCCCTGGGCCGGGCAGCCGACTGGATATAACGCGGCCATGCGTCCTGGGAAAGGCCTTCTTGGGGCTTCTCAGACGAGTTAGCTAGAACAGTGAGGGCTCAGTCCTTGCACTGGCTCCTTTTCCACACCCTCCTGTGGCAGGGGGGGTGGGGGGAGACTGGTCCACTCCTGACCAGAAACTCTTCCTTAGGGTTTTCAGTCACTGTGTTGAAACCCGAGCTTGGCAGCTAGGGTTGTGTAAGTTCCAGTGGGATTCTGGACAAAGAGGGGGACTTAGAAATGGGGTCTAAACAAGTTCGGGTCCCAGGTAGCTGCCGACTGAGTGGCCAGAGAAGTGGAGGATGCCAGGATGGTGGCCAGCCCAGACCCAGGAACTCCCCAGGGATGAAGGACTTGAGTGACCACAGACACGTGGACCTCCCAAACCTGTGGCATAGCCCCCCAGGGCCAGCAGGGGAAATCCAGACCCACCCAGAGGGAAGCAGGTGCTCATTTAAATACATCTATAATTTAGGGGTGCCTGAGTGGCTCAGTGGGTTAAAGCCTCTGCCTTTAGCTCAGGTCATGATCCCAGGGTCCTGGGATCAAGCCCCACATTAGGCTCTCTGCTCCACAGAGAGCCTGCTTCCTCCTCTCTCTCTCTCTGCCTTCCTCTCTGCCTACTTGTGATCTCTGTCTGTCAAATAAATAAATAAATAAAATCTTTTTTTAAAAATAAATAAATATAGCTATAATTTAAATTACATGATGGGCTGGTATTGACAGACCCCCCTCCTTCCCCTCAGGATTTGCTGTCTCAGCTCTGATCTGTGTCTGACTGGTGCCCGAGTGAGCCCCACCCCCCACTCCCTCTCAGCTTCAGGGGGACACAGGTCAGAAGGAGAGAAAAAGAGGGGAGTAGTTGCTGTTTCTTCTACTTTTCTGAAAACAGTATTGACAATGTTGGGGAGTGGCGACCAGAAGATATTTGGACCAAGCTAAGGTATCTGTGACCTTTGTGTTCTCCATTAGGTAAACACTCCCGGGCTACACTACCCAGCTGGGGCCCTTTACCCTGGTGATGGCCAGGGAACAACTCCCAGGGCTCCTGGTCCAGGACCGATGACTTAGGGAGTTCTAACCCCTCCGGGCAGGCTGGTCTCAGGCCTCTGAGCTTCAGCCTCCACCCCATAGGTCCCTTTGTGCCAAACTTGTTCTCTGCTGAACCCATACTGGGGTTCCAGCAAGAGGTAAATCCCTCTTCCACCCCGCTGGTGTTACCCACATCCTCCAGACCCTCCCACGGCTGACCTAGAATTTTCCGCTATGTCATGACTGTTATGAATGGAATTGTGCTCCCCCGCAATTCATATGTTGAAGCCCTAACCCCAATGTGACTATATTCAGAGACAGAAGCCTATAGGGAGGTAATTAAATGGAGATCCTCGTCTGATAGCACTGGGGTCCTTATGAGAAAGGAGCACACACCAAGAGATGGATCTCTCTCTTCCTACACACATGCACACAGAGGAAAGGCCATATGAGGACACAGTAAGAAGGAGCTCGTCTGCAAGCCAGGAAGAGAGGCCTCAGGAGAAGCCCCTCCCTCCTGTGGGACTTTGTTATGCAATCTCAGCTGACTAATACTGTGGACTCTGTCCTTTGGCCCTTGGTACTCTGGAATGTGGAACCAAGCTTGGAATCCAAGTCTGCTCTGTGGGGGTCAAGGGTGACCACCCAGAGGGAAGGGGTTGTCACCCCCTCATCTAGGCCTCATTAGTGAACCTCACAGACAAACACGTAATTGTGGCCCCCTCTTCCCTTACAGTTGATGACAATCTCTTCTAATTCAGAGTCACTCTGTAGGTCCAGTGGGTCACCTAACCATAGCCACCATCCAGATATGGCATGTATGGGTCACCCCAAGTTAAGGCCCCCATGCTTGCTGGTCTCACTGTGAGGGTCTCCAGACAACGGTGAACTTTAGGGGCCAAAGCCCCCAGGCAATCTTTCCCTACCCCCTCAGCTCCTGAGCCTCAAGACCCCCTCCCTCAGAGTTCTAAGGTCCCAGCTCAAGGTCAGGGCCCATGCCTCCTGGGCCACGCGGGTGGGTGAGAAATTGTAGCACCTGTGAGGTTGGTCAAGGCTGACCCCAAAATGCGGCAGGGCAGGGAGGCCTCAGGACACTGAAGATTTCCTAAGCCCAGTGGAGTAAAACCCAATGGGAAAACAAGGCTGGGTGCTGGACAGATTAGCGTGCACTGCCAGGAGGCACATACTGTGGTCTTTGGCCGCAGTGGTATGTGGCCTCTGCTCTCAAGGTGCTTAGGACTAAAGCCACCTGTGTATCCCAGTTGGACCATGTGGTCCCCAGAGCAGGCTCCTGGTCACCATTCTCTCGGATTCTCCTTGCAAGAGCATTCTCATGTTCAGATAATACCAAGCTTTTGAAAGAGGAAGTGGCTCTTCCGTCGTCCCTGTAATGGGTGACTTGTGCTCCCTGCTCAAGGCATGTCCACCTGGAACCTCATAATTTGATATTATTTGGCATAAAGGTCATTGTAGGAATCGTTGAGGTAAGGATTTCAAAATGAGCTCCTCACAGATGAGGGTGTGTCCCCAAACCAACAACAAATGTTCTTGTAAGAGACAGAAAAAAAGACGCTGAGACAGGCAGGGGGAGTGCCATATGCAGATGAAGGCTGCGACTGGCGTGATGCATCTGTGAGCTGATGATTGCTGGCCTCCAGAAGCCAGGAGAGAGGCAGGAAACAGATTCTCGCTCCAAGAATCCAGAAAGAACTACCCCTGCTAACACCTGGATTTGGGACTTCAGCCTCCAGAACCGTGAGAGAACCCATGACAGCCTCAGGAAACTAATACAGTCACCTTGCTAGTAAATTCAACACCGTGACCAGATCCTGGCTTTCCAGCTTCTCCTTCTGTTCTCCCACCTCCTGTTCTCCCAGTGTGTTCCTGCTCAAAGCAGACATGGCTTGTCCCTCCTGTGTCCTGGGGCCAGAGGCTGAAAGGTTGGGGCAGGAGCCTTGGAGATAGACCGAGGGATCATCTCCAAACACCATACACAGCCCAGCCTGGGGGGGTTGGCCATCCTGCCTACTTCTCTCTTGCAGTGTATTCAATAAACTTACATCTCCTTTGTTCTGCCTTGGCTGAATTCCTTCACCACCTGTACCACTGGTCTCCACTCTGTTGGGATGCCCCACAGTTCCCAAGACAGCTGTCCCATAAACACACCCAGTTGGCTTCTGGCTCCCAGAAAGCAGAAGAAAAGTTAAAAAACAGCTCGTTCTTGACCCCTCCACCCACCTTTCTTCTCCTTCCTCATGAAGCTCCTGGGAACAGCTACCTGCCCTTGCAATCTTGCCCCTCAGTGCCCACTTCCTTTATGTCCAGGTCAGCCTGACTGTGGCTGGAAGCCAAAGGCTGTTCACGGTCCTGAAGCCTCTGACATAACTGCCTTTCCCTCCTGCTGGTCCTTTCCTTTTCTGGCTTCTGTGACCAAGCTTGGCCTGCTGACCAGTTTGAAATTAATTCCCCAGGGCCATTTTATGTTTTCTCAATGGGTGTGTCTTTCTTTCCTCCAGATCTTTCTAGAACTTCTCTGAATTGCTTTCAGGGTGCTTGCTTCGGCAGCACATATACTAAAATTGGAATGAATTGCTTTCAGGTTTTCCTGCAAAAACAGTGTGCTTTGGGTTCAAAACAGGATAATAATGTACTGTTATGTCCCTCTTTTTTTTTTTTTTTAAATTTATGGGCCACCTAGATGGTTCAGTCAGTTAAGTAACTGTCTTCAGCTCAAGTCATGACCTGGGGTCCTGGGATCAAGCTCTGCGTTGGGCTCCCTGCTCAGAAGGGAGTCTGCTTCTCCCTCTGCCCCTCTCCCCTGCTTGTGCATTGTCTCTCTCTCTATCAAATAAAATTTTTTTTTTTAAGATTTCGTTTATTTGACAGAGAGAGAGAGACAGCAAGTGAGGGAACACAAGCAGAGGGAGTGGGAGAGCAGGCTTTCTGCAGAGCAGGGATCCCAATGTGGGGCTCGATCCCAGGATCCTGGGATCATGACCTGAGCCAAAGGCAGATGCTTCACTGACTGAGCCAGCCGGGTGCCCCTAAGCCCCTCTCTTTTTACCCATTTGGTTAAAATTTCCCCACAGTTAATTCTACCCACAAAAGGAGAATTATTCCTAAAGAGCTACTAGTCCTGAACATGGTTCTCAGAGATGTGGGCATGTTTGGAGCCTTGTGTTGTGTGCAGAATCCCAAGAGGCTCCTTTGCTAGGGATGTGGTGACACCAGCTGGGGGTGCAAATCCAGGATCTAGAAGCCAAGATTTGTTGTGCCTCTTGGATGACTAATTTCTCTCACTGAACCTGGGAAATAAGGCTGGTTAGACACTGACACTGGGAAGTGCCAGACACAGGCCAATGAACATTATTCAAACCTTTGTGTTTTGCTGGCTCTCCGGCTTATCCCTGCTGTCCCCGTGTTCCAACCAAGATGTCTATTTGTTTTCCAGAGATCCCCAGGGCTAGGTGGAGTTGAATCAGGAAGCCGAAGAGGGTTATTGCTTTCTGTGGATTAGGACTTGGACACTGAGCAATGATAAAGAAGAGCCATGTCCCAGGCCCTTACCATATGGCAGGCCCTGCCCTTGGGATGTTTACAGACACTAAGTGCATCATTACTGCTTATTAGTCATGTGGTTTCCGTGTCCCAAAGACTTTGAAGAGAAGCGGGGTGTACAGGGGCACAGAATAGGGTGAAACCCTGTTATGTAGTCTCCCAGCACCGTGACTGGTGTGGGAGCATTGCCACTGTTTACAGATGAGCTGGAGGCACCGAGAGGTTGAGGAACTGGCTTGAGGACATAGAGCTAGTAGCTGTCTGTGCCTGCGTTTAAGCTCAAGTCTGGGGGCCCAAAGAGCTGCTGGCCCGTGAAAAGCAGCAGCCCCATTCCCTTCTCACTGGCCTCAGTTTCCCTGACTGTGTTGTAAGAGGGTCTGATTCTGTCTGACCGCTGTAGGCCATAAGGGAGGTGGATGCCTTGTCCAGAGCAGGTTCCCTTCCTGTATCTCTTCTGGGTCACCTGCAGGCCAGCTGGGCATCCCAAGGAGCTTCTGGGGTTTCAGGCCATGGTTGCGGGCACGTGGGTCCCTCCTGGAATGAGCAGCACGGCCGTGGAAGGCCAACAGCCCATCTGTGCTTGCAGACACATCATTGCTCAGCTGACAGTTGTGTATTTCCTGGGACCCAGAGCTCCCCTGGCTCTGAGGGAGGCATGTCAAGAATCCTAAGCTCCACATCCTGGCACTCGAAGCTGATGGCTTGCTAACTGTGGGAACAGTCCAATGAAAACTTGGCCTCCGGCCCCTGCCATTTGACTCTTCCAGCTGTGGTGTAGATGAAGTAGCTGGGCTTGAGTGGGGCTTGAGTCAGTGATTGGGGTGGGCATCGGGGTGAGCTGAGTGGGTCAGCGGGAAACCAGCAGGACTGAGCTCAGAGGGGTTCCTGGCTGTGCAGCTCAGCCCATCTTCATGGTGACAGGACCCTAGCATGGCAGGGTCTGCAGGGGCCTGACTAGAAGGGCACTTTCAGCCCATGAATGGATCATCACAGTGTCCCAAACTCTGCCGCTTGGCCAGGCAGAGATGTGGGGCCCTGGAACGAGCTCAAATAGATAGATGACCTCCTGTAGGCAGGCAGCCCCTGGCTTCCCCAAGTCCTCTCTTGCTCCAAGTCAGTGGCTGACCCAAGTGCCAGAGCTTTCTGCCCCTCTGGTGCTGGGGAACCAAGGAGGATGACCAAGGACAAAGGATGGAGTATGGGTGAGGTTGATGGGACAGCCCAGATGCCTGGGCGGCATTGAGAACCAGCCATAGACTGGCATGAAGTCCACATGGTTGGTTCTGTGTCCCACCCTCAGATCTGTCTCTTCCCCTCTGACCCTGTTACTAGCTCAGACCTCCCAGAACCATGAACAGGTCCCCTTCTGTTGAGGGTCGACTTCGCCACTCTGTGCATGCCACAAGGCCAGTCCTCCATCTTGTAGCATGTCACTTCCCTGTCCCAAAAATGCAGGGACTAGTCCCTGTCTACACTACTGAACCCAAGTTCCCAGGCCTGGTGGGGAAGACTCTCCCTGCTCTGCGCCCACCCCCACCCCTGCAGGTGCAGCCGTGCTTGCTCCCTGCTGCCAGGCTCCTTTAGTCTTTGCTCTGAAAGACCCGCGGTTCCCCTTACCCAAGAATCCAACACTGCCACTGGATGCAATCAGCAAGAGGTTCTTTATTGTTACGCAGGCGCCTGCGGGTGCAGCTGACCACCCGCAGGCGCCTGCGTAACAATAAAGAACCTCTTGCTGATTGCATCCAGTGGCAGTGTTGGATTCTTGGGTAAGGGGATCCGCGGGTCTTTCAGCTCTAGAGGATGCCCTGTTTGCCTTCAGTTCCTTGCTCTTTCTCCTGCTGCCCACCATCCTGGATGTGCCCTCTCCATATGGAAATGCTGCTGAGGGGCGCCTGGATGGCTCGGTCATTAAGCATCTGCCTTTGGCTCACGTCCTGATCCTAAGGTCCTGGGATTGAGCCCTGCATCGGGCTCCCTGCTCTGTGGGAAGCCTGTTCTCTCTCTCCCTCTGCCCCTGCTTGTGTTCCTTCTCTTGATGTCTCTCTCTCTCTCTCTCTGTCAAATAAATACAATCTTTGAGGGGGGAGTAAAGGAAATGCTTCTGAAATACCACCTCCTCTGACAATGCTGCTGATTCCTCCAGGACACCTTAGCAACAGCTCACGGGATTTAGGACCAATTCACTCTGCTGCCGCAGCCAGAGAGGACTCTTAGAGGCTAGGGGCCTGGTCAAAGCCATCTCTACCTCAGCCCCTGCCCCAGGCACAGGTCTGATGGCTGCTCAGGAAATGTCGGCAGCTTTCTGCTTGGTCAAAAATGGCTCTTTTGCTTTGGAATTTCAATGAGAGAACAAGTAGGTCAGTAGTTTGGGCTCATTAAAAGTACTTCACTGTGGGCAGGAGTGTTCATAGGTGTAAGGACCTATTTAAAAACTGTCCCTGCTCCCCTTCCCCCAAGGGATTTACTTGGAGACAAGTCCCAGAAACCAGCTTCAGGTAACAAAGCCCAGATACAAAGGTGGGTCAGGCCAGGTGGAGACATCGATCAGTGGGGGGGGATGCATACTGATTCCCTGGTTACCAAGGAGTATGGGCCCCGCCCTTTGGGGGCCTTTTTGGCGCCAATCCCAATCAAGGTGTAATAGGCTGGGTCAAATGTCTACTAGGGTAAATTATAACTCAGTTGGTCATCTAGCATCGCTGTGGAGTTTCCTGTGTGTGTTACAATCTCATTGGCCACCTGTGCGTGGCCAGGCCCAACCGCATGGCCTTCGCACTTAAAAGCTAGTCTGTGAAACAGAGAAGGGTCTCCCTCTCTTGTAAGAGGTGCGTCCCTGAACGTTCGGTTAGATTCTTGATGCTTGGGGAGAAATAAAGCTTTGCTTGACCTCCGCTTTGTATCAGTCTCACTCCTTTAATCACAGACCCATTATTGGGGCATAACATATGGGGCCTCATCCGGGATTAAACGATGAGAACTGAGCCAGCATCCAAATTTCTGGGAACAGCCTTGAGGTAAGATCCCACAGATTTTACTCTGTGGGATCTGCCGATCTTCAGGTGCTCTGTGATATTGGTTGGTCTGTTTGGGTGGAGCTCCAGGTATAGTCCACCAGGGTAAAGCCGGACACGGCCATGCTCCCCAGGGCTGGAGAGGATGCGGGAACTCTCCTTCCCTCCACTGGTAGATCGCCAGGGGGTTCGAGTCCCCCTAGACAGTCAGGGGGTTCGAGTTCCCCTAGGCGGTCACCTATGCAGTAACCTAGGCGGTCAGGGGGTTCGAGTCCCCCTAGGCAGCCAGGGGGTTCGAGTCCCCCTGGACAGCCAGAAGATCAAAAAGTCCCCACCAGTGGCAGGTTCTGGGTAAGAACTGCTGGGCCTGCGGTTGTCTTTGTCTTGTCTTTTTGTTGCAAACAGAGAGTAAGGGAACTCTGACTCTTAATGGCTATAACTGGAGCCAAAGGGGATTAGTCTAACGCGAGACAGAGACTTTAAAAAATATTCTCAAGCAGCTGCCGAAACAACTTTGTTTTGGGGACATTCCTTGCCCTCTCTGGCCCAATGGAGACTGCCTAGCCCCTCCCCCTTGCTGGTGGGAAAGCATGGTGTGTGCTCCTCTCTTTGAGCTGATGAGCCCTAGAACTGGGAACCCTTTCTCTGCATTCTGGTGGCACTTTGTTCTGTTCTTCACTGTCGGGAAACAAGAAGAGCACCCCCTGGACCTAACACCCCCCACTCTGGATCTTCCCACCTGGGTCTCAGGTAAACATTCGAAATGGAGTGGGCCCAGGTGGAATGTAAATCAGTATTTGAACTAAGTTAAGCTTGTTGGGTTAATTAGGATAAACATGTCTTTTGAGTTAACAGTAGTAAATGTGAAACTTCAGAGTTTTTACTTAAGGTCAAAAAAATCTGTGTTAAGGGGCGCCTGGGTGGCTCAGTGGGTTGGGCCGCTGCCTTCGGCTCAGGTCATGATCTCAGGGTCCTGGGATCGAGTCCCACATTGGGCTCTCTGCTCAGCGGGGAGCCTGCTTCCTCCTCTCTCTCTGCCTGCCTCTCTGCCTACTTGTGATCTCTCTCTGTCAAATAAATAAATAAAATCTTTAAAAAAAAAAAAAATCTGTGTTAAAATCTGTGTTGAAATCTGTTAGCAAAGAGATGACTAAATTGGGCGCCTGGGTGGCTCAGTGGGTTAAGCCGCTGCCTTCGGCTCAGGTCATGATCTCAGGGTCCTGGGATCGAGTCCCGCATCGGGCTCTCTGCTCAGCAGGGAGCCTGCTTCCCTCTCTCTCTCTGCCTGCCTCTCCATCTACTTGTGATTTCTCTCTGTCAAATAAATAAATAAATAAAATCTTTAAAAAAAAAAAAAAAAAAAAAGAGATGACTAAATTGATGATTGTCTGTCTCAGAGTTTCAATGGGTAATTGTTAAAGTAGCTTTCAAAGTCTTTGCTAACCTGAAACTGAAATGCCCAAATTCCGAGACCCCCCAAAGACGACCGCCAGAGTCCAGAGTCAAAGCCAAACAGCAAGGGGTCGTTTATTACGAGTTCGAACCCAGACCTCCGCGCACTCGTTATCAGTGACACTAAGAGGTCCCATGCTCGGGACCACAACATCTTTTTATACACTATTTTTGGGGAGGCAGGGACTTAGCATACATCATAGTATCTTGTGACAAATCGCCACGTAGTGCGGGAAAATCAAAAAGCAACTCTATAATATGACTGGCACGCTACAGAGCGGGAAAAGGCAGATTATTGGTTAGGTCGAAGGGCTGTCATTCTTCAAACTGCTTAGTTGGCATTGCTAGGGTATGTGTCACCTCAGGATTGGCCGGGGTCTCCCTGTCAAGCCACGGGGCACCAGATCGCTATTATCTCTTGCACCCAGAGCTCGGTGGGGGGTCCGGGAGCGGTCATTCTGTCAGGTTCAATTCAGGGTGGGGGATGTGCGGTTACAGAGTATCTATAGAAAGTCTGCTGGTTATTTCTCCATCTCCTCATGGGTTAGCAAGCGAAGGTACAGAAGCAGAAACAGAGGTTAGGTGTATAATGGTCATAATTTTATTCCCTAAGCTTCTCAAAACTTCAACCAAATGGGATAAAATGCTAGAGCGCTGGTTGCTGGAACTAGGTTTGTGCTTTTGAAATCTGTTCGTAGGGCGCCTGGGTGGCTCAGTGGGTTAAGCCGCTGCCTTCAGCTCAGGTCATGATCTCAGAGTCCTGGAATCGAGGCCCGCATCGGGCTCTCTGCTCAGCAGGGAGCCTGCTTCCCTCTCTCTCTCTCTGCCTGCCTCTCTGTCTACTTGTGATCTCTCTCTGTCAGATAAATAAATAAAATCTTTAAAAAAATGAAATCTGTTCGTAAACATGTTTTGTTCTTAACTAATAGATAAATTTGCCATCTAAAGAATTATTTGTAACAGTTCACAATTGGTTTATATTTAATCTTCAGTAGAGGTTAAGGTATTTCTAGAGTACAAAATTCTGTTAAGTGTAATTAAGACTGATGGAAATAAGGGAAACAACTCAGTAGAAAAGTAGGAAATATGTAAAAAGGAGAGAAAAATACCCGATGCCTGATCCTGTTTGAATAAGAAAGAAAAACAGGCCCGGGGCCACTGTCTGAGCTAGATCCATTCCTAAAGAATGGATGGGGGGAGATGTCCAACCTGTTTGAATCTGAAGAGTTCCTAACTGTGTGAATGTGTCTGTATGGCTCCACCGCTTCGGCTACAGAGTCTGAGTGGGCTGCACCCTGAGTCTCGCAGGGCGTCATATGGCATAATGGTCATCTACTCCACGGAGTAGCCTGGTCCGGGGTTTAAACGGACAGACCTTAGCTAAGACGCTCCTAAGTTCCCGTGAGGGACGAGAGCAGGACAGCATCTGAAAGATCCCCCTCCCTTTGTCTGCGACATCATTCAGGATGGGAGGGAAACCCAGAAAATTCATATCTTAAGACTGGATGCTTAAAAATAAAAAAAGGAAAGACACTGGTATAGAAAAGCTGGTTTTCTCTCCATTTAAAAGGGCAAAGTTTTCTTCAGTTAATTGAAATGTAAAGCGTTTTCTCCTTGCCTTCCCAGAGTTGTAAATGAGATCTCTTTGGCTCTTAAGTCTTCCTTGATATGCTAAGTTACTGATAAACCTTGGGTTACATTTTGTAGCTACTCTAGAGGTTCTATACAGTTCCTAGAGTTTAATGTTTTCATAAGGGTCATCACTTGATATTTAACTATATCTGTTCTGAGTTTTTTTATTTGTTTTTTTTTTTTTTTTTTTTTTTTTTTTTTTTAAAGATTTTATTTATTTATTTGACAGAGAGAAATCACAAGTAGTCGGAGAGGCAGGCAGAGAGAGAGAGACGGAAGCAGGCTCCCTGCTGAGCAGAGAGCCCGATGCGGGACTCGATCCCAGGACCCTGAGATCATGACCTGAGCCGAAGGCAGCGGCTTAACCCACTGAGCCACCCAGGCGCCCGAGTTTTTTTATTTGTAATTATTTTAGTTATCTTGTAAGATGAATTCCACCTTTAAGAAAATTTCATATGGGAAGACTTTCAGGACAAATACAGGTCTTTGATATGTTAAAATCCTGGGAACTTAAATGGGTAAAGATTTACAGAAGTAAGGGCTACATTCAGACTAAACCAGAATTAGTAACATGGGACTAGGTAAACTGAAGGGTTATGTCTCTTAATGTTTTAAACATTACTGGTTTGTTTAAACATTGCTGGTGTCTCTTAATGTTTTAAACATTACTGGTTCTGTAATGTTTGCTCCTCTAGACTAGGGAAACTTTTTCTCAAGTTACCTGTAACTGATAGAGATGTAAAGGTGTTCATTTGTAAACGAATCAAGGCATTCAACTTTTCTCTCTATCTGAACCCTCTGAAACCAAAAGGGCTCAACAAGTTCTTCCTTCGCAATCAGTCATTTGCATGAGTTCAGTAAGAATCTGTTCTCCTTGTAACAGGACAGCATTGGACACTGGATATTTTACCAAGGCTTTGACTGGAATGTCATATTTGAAAAGACTCAGATATGACCAGCTTAAAGGAACTAAGGTTGACTTTGTAAAACCTGGAGCTGTAAAGCCCTTTGGAACTGTTGGCCTGATACCTTGCTTACAGAGTTCCCAGCAGCCTCACCAGGTGAGTAAAGAATGTCACTCCCTGGTAGGAGGAGGAGCCTCAAGATACTTTGGGTACCTCAGGGAGAGGAATTCGCCCAAGTCAACAGGTATTGCAGGCATGTCTGATGGCAAGTACGTGGCTTGGCTTCTGGCCCGGAGAGGCTACTAAAAGTTCAACCTAGAGATTCCTTATAAAAAGTTCCAGCAAAGCAGATTCTAAAAGATCTATATGATTACTCACTGTTCTTGCTGAGTTTATGTAAATAATTAGGCCAAGTTTGTTAAAACTGGACTTGTTTTTCAAATGAGTTAGTCCTGATTTGGCTTTCTCTGGAAATGGTAGTTATTTTGGAGAGAAAAATTATGTTTTAATAACATGGCTTTATGGGTGTTAAATTCTAGATTAGATTGTTATTAAATGTTTGTTTACCTAAGCTAGACAACTTAAGGTAAACTTAAGAGAAGTTACACGATAACTCGTGTAAATGATCTTGCTTTTGCCAGTCAGTCAGCCCCAGATATAAGGAGGAAACTTCAGAAAATTGAAGGATTTGAAAGGAAGAATCTGACTGAGTTAGCGGGAATAGTAGAAAAAGCTGCTGAGGACTATGGGTCTTGCTTGCAGAGGATGAGAGCTCTTTTACAGACTCTGCAGGGAAAAGGGTATCAGGTGTCAGCAATAAAAACACAGCTTTGTAAGAACCACGCCACTTACTTAGGTTTTGGTCTCCATGAGGGAGTTTCTTGGGATGTAGGGCTACTGCAGGCTGTGGATACCACGGTTCCTGGAGATGGCGCAACCTATCTATGAACTAACTAAGGGAGGACTCACTATGGTAGAGTGGGCTAAGACTAGGAGAAAATTAGTAAGCCAAACACATCAGGGCACTCATTTGGGGACATGCAAGTTTAAAGAGCTTATGGGCAAGCAGTTCTAGGTTTCTAAATTAGGGTGTATGGCTCAAGATGTGGTTGATAGATGTGTTCAATGTCAGGTGGTAAATGCGGAAAGAACTAGAATGGGAAGAGGGAAAAGAGAAAGAGGTTGCTATAGCAGAAATGACTGCTCAGTCTGTACTCCAGTCACTGCAGGCATTATAGTCTGTCTTAAAAGAGCCCATGCAGGGACCCGGACTGCCCACACTGGGACAGAATCGGAGGTGGAGCCACATCCTCGCCAATCCAGGGACTTAGTTTGGGTGCCTGCTGCCAAGTGAGAGGCTTGGAGTCTTGCTGGAGAGGACCATTTACTGTCATCTTGACCACACCCATGGCAATAAAAGTAGAAGGCATCAGGGCCTGGATTTACGCAGGTCACGTGAAACGAGCCAAGGATGAGAACGCCCCCCCCCGCGCCCCACCCAGAGGTGGATGCTTCTGCCAATGGACCCTGCCAACCGTGGACTAAAACTAAGACTCAAAAAACAATGAGTTCATTAAATTCATTATTGGCCCTGTTGTTAAGATATAGGTGGGAGGTATAAGCAGTTGTGAATAAAAAAAATTGACCTTCAATTTGTATCAGTCTCCCTCCTTTAATCACGAACCCATTATTGGGGCATAACAATAGAAACTTTGTTTCCAGTGTTTGAGGATAAGTTTTTAAAAAATAAAATCAGGGCATCTGGGTGGCTCAGTCAGTTCAGTGTCTACCTTCGGCTCAGGTCATGATCCCAGGGTCCTGGTATCAAGTTCCATGTCGGGCTCCCTGTTCAATGGGAAGTCTGCTTCTCCCTTTCCCTCTGTGCTTTCTCTCTCTCTCAAGTAAATAAAGAAAGCCTTAAAAAAAAAGAAAGAAAGAAAGAAAGAAAGAAAGAAAGAAAGAAAAATCATGACCCTTATGCAAATATAAAATAAACATATATCAAAGAGTTTACCTAACTAGTTAATTAACCAAGGGAACTGGTAAGATGTTACAATCTGCTCAAAGGAGAATCCAAAGGTCAAATACACTTATAGAACAGAGATATTGAAATAAATTTGCAAAAGGAGGCCAAACTGACCTTTCCACTGTGGGGGAAGGTTGTCCTTAGATAAGAGCCATTTGCACTGCTATCAGTTTTCTACAATTTACAGAGTTGTAAAAGAGCTCGAAGACAGTAAAAGGCTCAGAGCCTTTTTTAAGTACCAGATAACCTAGCAGGACCTCTTCCAAGGATGCATAGCTTTTCATCGGAGAATCCAGGTATCTTTTTTTGCATGATGCGATTTTCCTTCCACTAACAGCTCACAACTGGGGATAACCCAAATGCCCATCAGTAGGAAAATGGATAAAATGTGGTATTGTTCATACAATGGAACACTATACTGTAACCGAAATATTATTAATTTTGCATGTCACAGGTGCATGCAACAAGACAGATGAATTTTGGGCGCCTGGGTGGCTCAGTGGTTAAACCACTGCCTTCGGCTCAGGTCATGATCTCAGGGTCCTGGGATCGAGTCCCGCATCGGGCTCTCTGCTCGGCAGGGAGCCTGCTTCCCTCTCTCTCTCTCTCTCTGCCTGCCTCTCCGTCTACTTGTGATTTTTGTCAAATAAATAAATAAAATCTTTAAAAAAAAAAAAAGACAGATGAATTTTATTGACCTAATGGTGAGTGAAAAAGACTGACAGAATACAGGTTTCCCCTGCAATCTGAAAGTAAAATGTTTCTGTGAAATCTTTCATACACTGAAATGGCACAAAGAAGCAATTATCATTCATTTATATGATAAATACACACTAGTGGCGCCCCCAAACGCCCGCCATGGGAAGTACACTCAGCATCCCAGCAGCAAGCTGTCATAGGCTTGAACTGTGTGAGCATTTTTTCTGCTTTATCTGAGTTTATTTTGTGCATCTGTTGGCAAGATGTGTCCTAAGGTATAAGAAAAACCTAAGAGGTTACTTTTGGCGCCACTAGTGCTGCTCAGAGTGTCCACCTCCTCTGTTAACTGTTGAATAATGGCTCCCAAACCTATGAGGTACTAAACCCTGGAAACTGTAAATGTTACCTTATTTGGAAAAAGGGTCTTTGTAGATATGATAAATAAAGAATTTATCGGGATTTATCTTGGATTATCCAGATGGGCCCTAAACGCTGTCACAAGTGTCTTCATAGGAAAGGATCAGAGGGAGATTCCCACATCAGGCTCTCTGCTCTCTCTCTCTCTCTCTGTCAAATAAATAAATAAAATCTTTTGTTTTTTTTTTCTAAAGAATTTATTTGTCAGAGTGAGCACAGGCAGACAGAGTGGCAGGCAGAGGCAGACGGAGAAGTAGGCTCCTGCTGAGCAAGGAGCCCAATGTGGGGCTCGATCCCAGGACGCTGGAATCATGACCTGAGCTGAAGGCAGTGGCTTAACCAACTGAGCCACCCAGGCGTCCCTAAAATCTTAAAAAAAAAAAAACCCAAAAAACAAAACACCCAGAAACACAAAGACAGACAGCTAATAAATAATGAAGCCAGCATGCAAACTCAGGCTGGCTGGTTGTGAGGACCATTGCCTTAGTCCTACACTAGGGTTGAACGATTATCTTCAGAGTTTTTTTTTTTTTTTTTTTTTTTTTTTTTGAGGGAGAGACACAGTGAGAGAGCATGAGAGGGGAGGACAGAGGGGGAGGCAGACTCCCCATGGAGCTGGGAGCCTGATGTGGGACTCGATCCCAGGACCCCGGGATCCTGACCTGAGCCGAAGGCAGTCGATTAACCAACTGAGCCACCCAGGTGCCCTTATCTACAGAGTATTAAAACAGTATCTATTCTGGTATTTTTTGTAAAGACTTTTCTTATTTGACAGAGGGAGACCCAGTGAGAGAGGAAACACAAGTAGGGGGAGTGAGAGAGGGAGAAGCAGGTTTCCCACTGAGCAGGGATCCCAATGTGGGGGTCCATGTGGGTCTCGATCCCAAGACACTGGGATCATGACCTGAGCCGAAATCAGATGCTTAAGGACTGAGCCACCCAGGTGCCCCATATATTCTGGGTTTTTTAATTTTAATTTTTTTATTTTTAAAGCTTTTATCTATTTATCTGAGAGAGAGTGAATGAGAGAGAGAGAGTGAGAGGGGAGAGGTCAGAGGGAGAAGCAGACTTCCCGCCGAGCAGGGAGCCTGACGTGGGACTCAATCGTAGGACTCCAGGATCATGACCTGAGCCAAAGGTAGTTGCCTAACCAACTGGTATTTTTTTTTTTTAATATTTTATTTATTTATTTGACAGACAGAGATCACAAGTAGGCAGAGAGGCAGGCAGAGAGAGAGAGAGGAGGAAGCAGGGTCCCTACTGAGCAGAGAGCCCGATGCGGGACTCGATCCCAGGACCCTGAGATCATGACCTGAGCTGAAGGCAGCGGCTCAACCCACTGAGCCACCCAGGCGCCCCCCACCTGGTATTTTAAAAAGAAAAATACCAGTATCTGTAGTAGGCTATAATTTATGTTAAAAAAAAAGAGAGAGAGAGAGAGAGAGAGAAGCAAAAGAACTTATCTGTTTATTTTGCATATTTGTTTATATTCATAAAGTATCTCTAGAAGGATATCAAGAAACAATACAATTAGCTGCATTTGGGAAGAGGAACTACAGGAATGGGTTACATCTGAAATAAAATTAAAACAAAGAACTATAAGGGAATTATATGAACAACTTCATCCCAAGGATTCTGAAACATCAACACACAGCTACTTTCTTGCAAAAATATAGTTCAGCAAAGATGATACAGGGAAATTCTGTCTTAGGGTGTCTGGCTAGCTCAGCCTGTAGAGTATGGGACTCCTGATCTCAGGGTAATGAGTTCAAGCCCCATGTTGGGCAGAGAGCCTACACAAACAAACAAACAAAAAAACCTGTCAATCTAGAACCATTAAAGAAATAGAATGCTTAATCTAAAATCTGCATCCTGGCCCCTCAGAAGTGTCAGACGAAACCAAAGAAAAACACCAGGAACTGGGTAATATTACAGCAAATTCAGCGAACATTGAAAAGAAAAATCCTCTTATACATAATCTTCCAGATAAAGAAGAAAACGAAGTCTCCTCAACTCACTGTGACTTGATTAAAAAATTAATCCCAAATCAGACATCCACAGCACAAGAGAGCAAAAGGAAAGACCAAAATCACTCATGGACATACACGCAAAAATATTAAATAAAATACTAGCGAATAGTCCAGCAATGCTAAACATTTATCAAGTCCAATTTTTCTTTTTTTCTGGGAAATTACGATGATGGAATAAAAATTTATTAATGTAGTCCGACCTAAGGAAGAAACCTGTATGACAATTGTGACCTACAGAACTTCCTTAACTTGATAGAGGCTATTTAGCCTCACGGTTTTGGTGGCTCAGTTTTTTAGTGTCGGTGTTCCCGGCCGCACGGGGAGCGCCAAGAGGGCAGGGCTTGTGTGTTTTTATTACCACTGTCTAGCTCGTCGCCTAGCAAGGTCCTTAGCACAGTGTAAATGCGTGCTGCATGAAAAATGGACCTTTAGCTGAGGTAAGGTTTGGGAACGGTGGAGCTCTACACTCATCACCCCGCCCCGTCAAACACACCATTCAGGAGCCTCCGCCATCCACAGCTCCAGCGAAAACCCCAAAGCATCTGGAGCCTTTTTTTTTTATGGTGGCCGTGCCGATGACAATGCGCCTGCGCTCGCCGGAGATGGGAGGGACGCGAGCGGAACGGCCGAGGCCGTAGGCGCCTGCGCGGCGGCGGGATGTAGGCGGGGCCTTGCGGCGCCGGCGCAGTCGGTGGCGGCTGTGTGGGGCGGGACAGGGGCGGGCCGAGGGCGGGGGCCGCCAGGGAGGCAGGGCGGGCTGGGCGAACGGCGCCGCGGGGTTGGCTGCTGCCCTAAGGCCGGACTCAACGGATTCGGGCCGCGCCACCGGGCGAGCTCGCCGCCCGGCCCATCCCGGAGCCAGCCAGCGAGCGAGCGAGCGAGGCGGCGCCGCGCGGTAAGAGCCAGGGCCGGGTCCCCTCAGTGTGCGCTGGCGGGCCGCGCGGCCAGGCCCTGGCGGCCCCGCAGACCCCAGCGGCCCCGCGCCTGCGCGGTCCCCCGCCGGGGCCCCCCAGTCCGTCCCGCGCCTGCGCCGTCCCCCTCCGGGGTTTCTGGGCCAACCCCGGGGTACCCCGGCGGCTCCTGGCTGGTGTATGCGGCCCAGGTGGTTTTGGGCTCCTCGCCTGCTGGTCCCTCCGAGCCAGGTGGCTGAGCGCGTCCCTCGCGCTTTGTTTTCCCCGTGCCCCAAAAGAGGCTGGGACAGGCGCCCCATAGCCCTGGTCCTTTAGTCCCCTTCCCCCGGCGGAGACACCGCTGCTCGGGGCTCGGAGGACGCGGCTCGGGGAGTAGCGCCGCGGGTGGGCGGCGGACCCAGGGCCTCCTGTGGGCTCTGCTTCCGCTGGGGTACGCGCCCCCACCCTCTCCCCGCTCAGAGGGAGGTCATCCTTAAGCGAGCGGAAAGTCGTTTTTTTCTTGAGATCTGGTTAATTGCATCAGGGTGAATATGAATAATAGTTTTTTATTGAGGGAAGTTTGCATTTTCCTCAACCTGGTAATTGTGTGGCATACATGGTTATATTTAAGACATCATAGTTCATTGTTGGGCACCTCTCCTGGAGATGACTGGAAAATAAATCAGTTTCCACGTAGTTTCAGCCTATTTACAAGACCAAGTAAGGATTCCAGTGATAATTCAAATGTAGAGAGATGTGATTTGTTGTGCCCTTGATAATTTACCGGCAAGTAGGGGAGGGTCCAGGAAAAATTCCCATAAATTCCCTGCCCTATATTGATTGCAGGGAAAAGTGTGTTGTAAAAAGAGCATCTCTAGCCACTGATAATATTTTCTAAGATTACAGCAGATTCAGGAAACTAAAAAATGTTGCAGAGCCCAACAGTGTTTCCAGGAGGATGTATCTTGAGATGAAATCAGAGCTTTGTAGACATCAGCAGACATCAGCATAACACATGTAGGTTATGAAATGGTCAAACCAATACTGACAGGTATATCTGTAAGGAGAAGTGAGGTATTGGTTTGGGGAAAGTCGTTTTAGATAAAGAAATAGCTAACTGATCCAGTAATTTTTTTTCCTCTTTAAAAATGTCCTTTCCCCCTTTGATTTACTTTACACCCAGCAGTCTTTAAGACTCAGCAACTTTAGGTAGCTGGAGAATGTTTCTTAATAGCCTGTGTATACTCTAGGTATGTAGGGATTTTCTTGACATTCATTTTCAGTAAGAAAGTGAATATTGCCCATAGAAAAGCTTTAAACTTGAATTTTTAGGGTGTGTATCTACATTGTGTTGTTTTGAGATGGGATTTCTGTAAAGCACAAGTTCTTTTTATAAACGATTTGACACAGTACATTCTTAATTTCACATGACTCAGCTGATAGTATTGCTTCGGTTCAAAATTATTACCTGGGTTGGGTTTTCATAATATGTAAAACTTGCTGTATAACTATATACATATTTATTTTTTAATTTTTTAATTTTTATTTTTTAAAGATTTGTTTGAGAGAGAGCGTACCCATGGGTGTGTGTGTGCCCACGAATGGGGAAGGGTAGGGGGAACCAATCTCAAGCAGACCCCTCACTGAGCATGGAGCTGGGCCTCCATCCCAGCACCCTCTGAGATCACGCCCCCAGCCGAAATCAAGGGTGGGATGCCCAACCAACTGAGCCACCCAGGTGCCCCAAACCTTATACATATTTAAGTCACAAATGCTAACTTGTACTTACCATTATGCAAACTGTCCAGCTCAGTAGAGGACTGGTGATAGGGTATCAGCAGGCTAGAAATGCTTTCTTGGTTTTATGGCTTGGGGCAAATCATTTGCCCATTCTGGACCTTCCTTTCCCTATCTGTAAATGCGAGGGATGGCGGAGGAGGGAAGAGATGAACGGAGCTCCAGTTGCCACTTTTTTTTTTTTTTTAAAGATTTTATTTATTTGAGAGAGAGAGAGAGAGATCACAAGTAGGCCAAGAGGCAGGCAGAGAGAGAGATCAGGGAATCAGGCTGCCTGGTGAGCAGAGAGCCTGATGCAGGGGCAAAGGCAGAGGCTGAACCCACTGAGCGACTCAGCCCACCCCTTTTTTTAGATTTTATTTATTTATTTGGCAGAGAAAGCGAGAGACCGCGAGAGAGGGAACACAGGCACAGGGAGTGGGAGAGGGCGAAGCATGCTTCCCAAAGAGCAGGAAGCCCAATGCGGGGCTCAATCCCAGGACCTTGGGATCATGACCCGAGGTGAAGGCAGACACTTAACGACTGAGTCACCCAGGTGCCCCTAGTTGCCACTTTTAAAACATTTAATGGGTCTTTGTCTACAGAGTTCTCTTCCCTCCTAGTAGAAATGGGTCTTCTCATCTGTTCCATGACATTGTTTGTGGTCCCTCTGGAAAGACAGTGAGTGAGGCCATCGTAAAAATGGGTGAGAACAAATCTTGGAGACTCTTGGTCAAACCCCTGAAAGGGAGGGTTGAATGGGCCTTAGGGTATAGAGAAAAACAAGGACAATGAGAGGAGTTTTTCATTAAATTTATTCAATGAAAGGACTGCCCTTTCTAAAAAGAATATATATGTGTCATTTTCCTGGTGTTGAAATTAAGCATTTTTTTTTTAAAGATTTTATTTATTTATTTGAGAGACAGAGATCACAAGTAGGCAGAGAGGCAGGCAGAGAGAGAGGAGGAAGCAGGCTCCCTGCTGAGCAGAGAGCCCGATGCGGGACTCGATCCCAGGACCCTGAGATCATGACCCGAGCCGAAGGCAGCGGCTTAACCCACTGAGCCACCCAGGCGCCCGAAATTAAGCATTTTTTAATGAAATGTTGATAGTAAATGATGGTGTATGGTGATTGTAAATGGCAAATACAAGGTTGGTTATCTTATCACAATAAGATATTTTTAGAAATAAAGCCTGAAATCTTTTGTTTCATTATTGTTGTTAGGGAGTTCAAAAAGTTCCTAGGGCTTTTGGTGGTAAGAATATTAAAATGGAGATTATTTTTTAAGAGTAAATATGAGTTTACTTTGTGGCCATCTGTCCAAATCCATAGGCAACTGGGAAGATTGGTTAAATTTGCTTGGTACTAAAGATGTTACTATTCTGATTATTCTTTCCTACTGGATATAAAATGTCAGGATATTTTTTTGTGTGTGCTCTGCCAACAAAATAAGCCTAGGCAGGGAAATTCCTCCTGGTGGTTGGAATTGTTAGTGGTGAATAGACTAGCTGCTGAGGTAAAGAACCTCCATGGGGTTTCTCTCTGAGCTCAGAAATCTTTTAGTATTGTGGCCTCAGTCTTTTACTGTGAAACATAACCATTGAGAAATTAGGCTTACAGACTGTATTTCAGATTTGTTGAGGGGAAGATGTGGCAATGGTTTGTTCCAAAGGAATGTAGCAGATGATCTTTCTGTCTGTGAAGTCTTTAAAATTCATCCTGATCTGCTGTTAATAACAAATAAGATTTAGTTATTGTCAGTCTTTTTTTTATATTCACAAAACTGTAGTATATGAAAATGTATCAAACACATTTTAAAAGTGTCTTGAGGTAAAATGAATAATGCAGTATAATTCTTTGTAGTACTAATTTCTGTGCTTAGAGCACTGTCTGCTCTCAGCTACCTCTAAGTTCCCTATTTTTTATTTCTTAAAGATTTTATTTATTGGGGCGCCTGGGTGGCTCAGTGGATTAAAGCCTCTGCCTTTGGCTCAGGTCATGATCCCAGGGTCCTGGGATCGAGCCCCGAGTCGGGCTCTCTGCTCCGCAGGGAGCTTACTTCCTCCCCTCTCTCTCTGCCTTTCTCTCTGCCTACCTGTGATCAATCTCTGTCAAATAAATAAATAAAATCTTAAAAAAAAAGATTTTATTTATTTATTTGACAGAGAGAGATCACAAGTAGGCAGAGAGAGAAGGGGAAGCAGGCTCCCCACCAAGCAGAGAGCCTGATCCGGGGCTCGATCCCAATACCCTGAGACCACACCGGAGCCGAAGGCAGTGGGTTAACACTGAGCCACCCAGGCACCCCTAAGTTCTCTATTTTTAAGAATAATTGGGTAACTCCCAAAAGGAAATTTGTCTACTAGGAAAGAGTGCAGATCTGTTAACAGTGGTTTCCCCACATCATCAGTGTAGTTCTTTTCTGGTTGAATCCAGTGGTTGGTTCCTGCCTGTGTCTTTGCAAAATATATCTGTTCATAGTCATCCCACATCCCCACCACCAAGTTTAAGTCCTTCAACAGCTACCACTGTCTTCATAATCAGATTTACTAATCCTTATCTTGTTATCCAGGATGCTTCATCACTGGGCTTTGGCCTCCATTCTCATACCCCCCCCCCCCCCAAACACACCTTTTTTGGTGGTTCGCCGAATTTTGCTGAACCTCTATCGGTCCCTTAACTCTCTCCGGTCTCTGTGTCTCCCTCTGCTGGAATGTTCTCTCACTTCATCCCATTATCACCTTCTACTCAACTTAGATATTACCTTGCCTTGAAGGCATCCCTTGATTTATTTCCTGCTTACCTGTCCAGCTTCCTGTCTAGTGAGGATTTGGTGCCCTGTGTTTTGTCTGTTCCCTCCACTAGCCAATGACGTCACAGTGCATAGCAGAGTGTGTGGCTTGACCAAAGGTTGTTTCATCTGCTGGGTGCGTTATGTGCTAGGCATGTTAGCACTACCAAGGAAGTAGAGATTACTTTAAGTCTTTGCCCTTGGGAGTTTTACTCTAGGTGCACTTGACCTCTCCAGCTGTGAGACACCCTCCAGTTGTACGCAACGATTTCAAAGTATATTTGTTTGTATCTTAGCGTTTAACTCAAATTTTACTTCTTGAAGGAGGGACTGTCTCATACGTGTTTTATAACCTAGAAACCAGCTGGGCATTATCTTTGTTCCCAGCTCTGGAAGGAATGTGCATTTGTTCTGTATTGCTTCCTTCATTCCCCTTGGATACCTTCCACCTTGGGTTTTTGTTTTTGTTTTAATTTGATGTGTTTGGACAGTAATGGTTTAAGAAATAACGATATTAAATTGCAATTTCTTTATTGTGCATATAACATAGGGAAAACAAATGATAAAGGGAGGGGCCCCTGGCTGGCTCAGAGGGGAGAGCATTTGACTCTTGATCTGAGGGTTTTGAGTTTGAGCCCCATTTTGGATGTAGAGATTACTTAAGATTTTTTTTTTTTTTTAGATTTTATTTATTTATTTGACAGAGATCACAAGTAGGCAGAGCAGCAGGCAGATAAGGAGGGGGAAGCAGGTTCCCTGCTGAGCAGAGAACCCGATGTGAGGCTTGATCCCAGGACCCTGGGATCATGACCTGAGCCGAAGGCAGAGGCTTTAACCCACTGAGCCACCCAGGTGCCCCAAGATTTTTTTTTAAAGACTTGTTTATTTTCAGGGCAAAAAAAAAAAGCATCTGCCTTAAAAAAAAAAATAAAAAGACTTGTTTATTTTCAAGAGCAAGCTCTCGTATGAACATGTATGCATGTGAGTGAGAGAAGAGGCAGAGGGAGAGAATCCTCAAGCTGACTTCTGGCTGAACGTGGATTCCCCACTCAGGGCTCCGTCCCATGACCCATGAGATGATTACCTTAGCCAAAAACCAAGAGCTGGATGCTTAACTGACTCAGCCACCCAGGTACTCCAAAAATAAAATGTTAAGAAAAAAATGATAAAGGGAAAAGATACTTTGTCTATTTAAAAAGGCCCCATATTACACTTCTTTTCAAAAGAACTTAGGTTATACAAAGAAAAATAAAAAAGACACTGGTTAAGGGTGTCTGGGTGGCTCAGTCAGTTAAATGTCTGCCTTCTGCTCACGTTATGATCCCAGGGTTCTGGGATCAAGTTCCACATGAGCCTATCTGCTCAGTGGGGAACCTGCTTCCTCCTTCTGTCTCTGCCACTCCCCATGCTTGGGTGCGAGAGCACACACTCTTTCTCTCTCTAATAAATAAATAAAATCCTAAAAAAAGAAAAAAAAAAAACCCACAACCCTGGTTAAGCTTAGGAAAGAGTCATGAAGAAAACCTAGAGCACTGTTCAGATTTGTGAAGAAATACTGGTTAAAAATTAAAATTGTCCATTTCTTCCTCTCTCCCTCCTTATATTCTTGGGATAAAACTCAGGTCAGCCATTTTCCAGTTGTACCTCTTCTACTGAGAATTCCCAGGGCAGTCTGTTGGGGCTGCTTTTTTTCCCAGAAGAGTCACCATTGGACACTTTCTCCTAAGAGAAGCACCTTTTCTCCTACTTGGGAGATAGCCAGTGTCCTGAGTCCCTCTCCCTTTTTCCCTGTAAATTTCTCCTTGTTGTGGTTTGGTTTTATCATACCAGGCTCAAGGATTCTTGAGCAGGACCTATTGGATTTCTTCTTGCACACTTTTCTTTTTTAAACTTTAGTGGATTTGAGCCAGTCTTAAATCTTCTCTCTCATGTTCTTTCTTGTTCTCCCTCTCTGGCACTCCTCATTTTCTGCAGACTCCATTGAATCCTTACGGTTACCCAGGTCTGCTGTGTAACAGGGGAGCCCGTTACCAATTACCTGCTGACCTTTTCAGCCTATCTCCCTCCTTTTCAGTCTTCATGCCAACTTCATTGCAGTCTTATTCATCCTTGCCTGGTGCCCCCACGCAAGGCCTCCAGCTTTTCATTTTTTTAAATCTTTTTTTTTTTAAATCTCCTCCTTGCCTTAGGCCTTGGCCCCCACTCCTTTTTTCATCATTCTTTTTTTTTTTTTTTAAAGGTTTTATTTATTTATTTGACAGAGAGCGATCACAAGTAGGCAGAGAGGCAGGCAGAGAGAGAGGGGGGAGCAGGCTCCCCTCAGAGCAGAGAACCCAATGTGGAGCTTGATTCCAGGACCCTGAGACCATGAACTGAGCCAAAGGCAGAGGCTTAACCTACTGAACCACCGAGGTGCCCCGCTTTTTTATCATTCTTTATTATTCATGTATTCGTTTGAATACAAGAATACCTGAGTGTCTGTATTCATTTGAATGCGTGACTGATGTATTCATGTATTGGATTGTATATTTGTTTGCAAACATGTATGTTTTTAAAAAAAATAACAGGATTATTGAGATAAAATTCATTATACCATAAAGTTCATAAAGTTAAGTATATCCATAGAGTTTTGCGTTGATCACCACTGTCTAATTCCAGAACATTTTCATCACCTCAGAAAGAACCTTTGTTCTGATTAATAGTCATTCCCCATTCTCTACTCCTTCCAGCCCCTGGAAATCCCTAATCTACTTCTGTCTCTGTAGATTGCCTGTTCTGGGCATTCATAGAAATGGAATCATACAGTTTGTGCCCATTTGTCTGGCTTCTTTCATTTAGCATGATCTTTTTTTTTTTTTTTTTAAAGATTTTATTTATTTATTTGACAGAGATCACAAGTAGGCAGAGAGGCAGGCAGAGAGAGAGAGGAGGAAGCAGGCTCCCTGCCGAGCAGAGAGCCTGATGCGGGACTCGATCCCAGGACCCTGAAATCATGACCAGAGCCAAAGGCAGCGGCTTAACCCACTGAGCCACCCAGGCGCCCTAGCATGATCTTTTTAAGCATTGTCCATGTTGTAGCATTTATTAGTACTTCATTCCTTTTATGGCCAAATAATAGTTCATACTTTGTTGATGGACATTTGGGTTTTTTCCACTTTTGGTGATTATAAATAATGCTGCCCTGGACATTCATGTGTAGGTTTCTTTGTGGTTAAATATTTTCAGTTCTTTTGGGTGTGTACCTCAGAGTGGAGTCACTGGGTCATGTGATAGCTGTGCTAAACTTTGAGGAACCAACAAACTTCCAAAGCTGCATCATTTTACATTCCCACTAGCAGTGTATGAGGGGTTCAGATTCTCCACCTACTCATCAGTGTAAGGTTTTACGAGTATACTTAAAAAATTTTTTTTTTTTTTTACACTTCTTGTTTTCTTCACTTAGTATTTCTGGAAATTCCATTAAATCAGCTGGCATCACTCTGACTCATTGTGTTTAATAGCTTCATAGTAGTATTCCATAGTAAAAATACACCATTTAGTCATTCAGTTCGGCAGAGTTATTTATTTATTTATCTTTATTTAGTTTTCTTAAGGAAACTCTGTGCCCACTGTGGGGCTCAAACTCACAACCCCAGGATCAAGAATCATAAGCTCTACTGATGGAGCCAGCCAGGTGCTCCATCAGTTCAGCGGATATTTATTATGTGACTTTTTTTTTAACGATTTTGTTTATTTCTGTGACTGAGATCACAAGGAGGCAGAGAGACAGGTGGGGCAGGGTGTTGGGGGTGGGGAAGTAGGCTCCCTGCTGAGCAGAGAGCCTGATGCGGCTCTATTCCAGGACCTTGGGATCACGACCTGAACCGAAGGCAGAGGCTTAACCCACTGAACCACCCAGACACCCTATATTATGTGACAAGATCTTAAGTGCCCGGCACTTCCAGGCTCTGGGGCAACAGCATTGAACAAAACAGACAAAATCCTTTGCACTCTTTAGATTTACTTTCTGGTAGGGGAGTGGTGAGAAGTTAGGAATTAAGTAAGTAATGCAGATTGGGTTTTACCAGTGCAGTTTGAGTCTGTGGCAGTTTTCTGAATAGTGTAGATAAAGTACTAAAGGCTAGAGATTACCCTAAATGTTACAAGCTACTGTAAGTCTGTATTCATATTAATCATTTGCAGGTAAAAGTAGAAACATTTTCATAAAGGAAAAAATAGAAAACAACCAACTGGTAAATGTGGATATGGAATTTTTGGGCGGATAAACTGATGAGCCTTAAAAGGTCTTGGTAACAAAATTTGCTTTTTTTTTGAAGTTGGTTCCACACCTAGCATGGAGCCCAACGCAGGGCTTGAACTCAAGAGCCTGAAATGAAAACCTGAGCTGAGATAAAGAGTCAGAAGTCCAACCTACTGAGCCACCTAGACACCCCAAAGTTTGCATATTTATAAATTGTATCCAAGCCCTCTTGCTCTAATGATCAGTAATAGACTCCTTTCACCAAAGCCAGGTAGAGTATATATGTGTTACAAGTTTTTGATAGGTAGCTAAGAGTACTTTTGGGTGACATGGCAAAACTTGCAGGCTTAATAAGACAAAAGTCTTATTTTTCTTTCTGAACTTTTATGTATTTATTATATTGCCCTGTGAATTATTGAGGTTGTCACTATAGTAAGGCCTACTGTAAATTATTCATGCTGATGGTTAGGGAAAATAATCTGGATCTTCTAGAGTGGTTAAGCCTAGAGGGAAAAATGATGTCCATCCGTACAAGGACAGATTTATATTGATATGCAGCCTAGTTGGATCTACACTAACCCCTCTTGGGTGGTTCTAGAAGTACTGCAGTTAAAATAAACATTTCTGTTCTGAGTATTTTTATATTGGACTTGGTAATGAAGTTAGAAATGCATCCTTTAGACACATACTCAACCTTCCCGTTCAGTTCAAAGGCTTGTTTGGCTGGACCTAGCTCCATCATAGCGGAATGCAAGTCATTTATTAGTAACCAGAATTTCATTGTAATGAATAAAATATTTTGCAAAAAAAAGTTTTTTGGCATTCAGTTACTAATGCTCCTTTGTTTTGTTTTTAAAGATTTTTAATTTATTTTACAGAGAGAGAGACAGAGACAGAGATCACAAGTAGGCAGAGAGGCAGGCAGAAAGAGGTGGGGGGCAGGCTCCCCGCTGCAGAGAGCCCCAGTCCCAGGACCCTGAGATCATGACCTGATCTGAAGGCAGAGGCTTAACCCACTGAGTTACCCAGGTGCCCTACATTCTTTGTTTTTAAAAAAGTGCAACCTGTAAGTTTATGTTAAAGTTGTATTTCTGAAGGCCTAGTGTAGAATATAAATGTCAGTCAGGAAGCTGTCTAGCTGTAGTGGGATTCTCTCTCTCTTTTTTTTTTTAAAGATTTATTTGACAGAGAGACACAGTGAGAGAGGGAACACAAGCAGGGGGAGTGGGAGAGGGAGAAGTAGCCTTCTCACCAAACAAGGAGCCCAATGTGGAGCTCCATCCCAGGACCCTGGGATCATGACCCGAGCTGAAGGCAGAGCAGACGCTTAACGACTGAGCCACCCAGGTGAAGTACTGCAGGTGCCCCTGTACTGGGATTTTTTTTTTTTTAAGTTGGTTTATTTTTTTGTTTGTTTGTTTTTTTAAAGATTTTTATTTATTTATTTGTCAGAGAGCGAGTGAGAGCGAGCACAGGCAGACAGAGTGGAAGGCAGAGTCAGAGGGAGAAGCAGGTTCCCCGCGGAGCAAGGAGCCCGATGTGGGACTCGATCCCAGGACGCTGGGATCATGACCTGAGCCGAAGGCAGCTGTTCAACCAACTGTGCCACCCAGGCGTCCCTGTACTGGGATTCTTAATCACTTCCTCTCCTTTTTGCTGTGACTACCTCTGCCATCATACACGTTGGGTTGGGTTCCAAAATTTTATTTATAAAACAAATACAAGAGTTTTATGAAGTCTATATTAATAGTACTGTGGAATCTAATGAGCATCTATATCCGCAGAGCTGAAAAAGCAGATATTTCATGTGTACCTTTCATTAAATGTGGTCCTCTCACAACACATCTTGACATAGTTTTTTAAATAAGATTTTATTTATTTATTTGACAGAAAGACACGAGAGAGGGAATACTCCACAGGGAGAGTGTGGGAGGGAGAAGCAGGCTTCCCACTGATCTGGGGCCCTGACGTGGAGCTTACTTCCAGGACTCTGGGATCACAACCTGAGCCAAAGGTGGGATGTCCAATGACTGAGCCACCCAAGCGCCCCACATCTTGAGGTAGTTAGCACAACTATTATTTTCTTTAATTTTATAAATGAGGAAATGAGGTTAAGAATACAGAGTTAACCAGTGGCCAAGATTGGATTTGAGCCACGATTTCTGACTAAAAGTTTTATGTTCTTTTTACTATGATATGCTGCCTTTCAACTAGAATGCATTTGTCATAAGGCTGAAGGAACGACCGTGCTATTTAGCCTGGAGAATGGAAGACTTAGGTGGGCATTGTTTCTCTTGTAATTGAAGTAGTTGAAGGAATTTATTTTGTGTTGGTTTGGCAGATATTCTGGTAAATGGCAGTTCCAATTGCACTGATACTTAGCTGCATAAACTGCCCAAGAATTGAAGGAGCTGCCCCTTTCGAGTTACTACCTGGTAACAAAGGCTGCAGGATGTCAAGGGATGATGCCTGACCTGTTTTACCGAAGTCTTCTCTGCACTTGCTCCCATTCTTTGCATCCTCCCTCTGCATCCTTTATTGCCTGAGCACTTAGCTGTGCCTCCTCTCTTCTCTTTCTTGCATCGCTTTTCTTAACCACTCAGAGGCAGATTTTAAGTGTGAGATGGTCTTGTGTTTGATTGGTTCATTTTATCACATTTGGAGTATATCCTTGTGATAAGATTTAATGATAATTCTGTTCTTTTTGCTTCATTTTATCACATTTGGAATGTATCCTCTTTTTCTTTTTTTTAAAGATTTTATTTATTTATTTGACAGAGAGAGATTACAAGTAGGCAGAGAGGCAGGCAGAGAGAGAGGAGGAAGCAGACTCCCTGCTGAGCAGAGAGCCCGATGCAGGACTCCATCCCAGGACCCTGAGATCATGACCTGAGCGGAAGGCAGCGGCCTAACCCACTGAGCCACCCAGGCGCCCCTGGAATGTATCCTCTTTTATTTTATTTTTTAAGATTTTATTTATTTATTTGACAGAGATCACAATTAGCAGAGAGGCAGGCAGAGAGGGAGAGGAAGGGAAGTAGGCTTCCCACTGAGCAGAGAGCCCGATGTGGGTGGGGCTTGATCCCAGGACCCTGGGACCATGACCTGAGCCAGAGGCAGAGGCTTTAACCTACTGAGCCACCCAGGCGCCCAATTTTATTTTATTTCTTTTAAAGATTCTGTTTTGGGGTGGCTCCGTTGGTTAAGTGTCCCATTTGTGATTTTGCCTGAAGTCACACTCTCAGGGTCATGAAATCCTGCCCTCCATCAGTCTCTGTGTTCAGCTCCCTGTCCTTTCCCTGTCCCTCTCTTCCCAACTTGGGTATGCACACACACTCTCTCTCAAAAAAAAAATTCTATTTTTAAGTAATCTTTACACCCAGCATGGAGCTTGAAGCCACAACCCTAAGACCAAGGATCACATGCTCTACTGACAAAGCCAGGTAGGCACCCCTCCTTCCGTATTATTTTCAATAAAATGACAGTAAAGTATGAATTTGGAATTTGGAATTTATTTTCTGATCCTATTCTTAGAGGAATTTTTTTTTTTAACTGGAAATGAAAATTGAAGACGGTATACTAGGCTGGTAGGCTAAGGAGAGGTTTATTATGTAAGTATGAGATTCTCTAATGAAAGGCTAATTCAGTATTTACTTTCTCACTGAAGGTTAGCATTGTTGGAGATAAGCGCCCAAGGTTCTTACCTTATTTTGTTCCTAGTTGCATGTGATTGTGCAAAATTTTGCATAAAAAAAGCTTCATAGGTGCTGCGTTTGCCTGGCCAAAGGAGTTACCAAAGGAGTTATTGCAAATGCGCAGAGACTTGGAAAGCAGTGGTAAGTTCTGTGTTGACATGAGTGACTTCTGAGAAAGGATTATTAGGATTCTCAGTCACTGTACACCTCTGAAGGTGGTTTCAGAGATTAGTGAGGTCAAGAAGAAAAAGACCTGTCACCTCTCAGAAAGCTGATGAATTTTTGCATAGCAGTTCGTTTTGTCTTTTGTCAATAAAATTAAAAAAATTTTTTTTTGTCAAAAGCCCAGACTAGGTATTTGTTCAGTGATTAAGTCTTGGGCCAGTCAGTGACAGTGAGACAGTCAGCTAAGAGAATTCTTCCTGCAGATGTACCATACAATGCTTTTTAAAATTAAACTGAAGTTATCCCACTGGTATCTGGAGCCTTTAGAGATGAACCATTGTGAATATCTGATAGGCAGCTAAGTGAGGTTAGTGTAGGAACTTCCCATTTCAGCTGATGTCTGATGATAAATCAGCCCTCCCAGCCCCCACTGGAAGGCTTTTGAAGAGTGAGAAGGAAGACCCAGCTACTTTGAAGGCAGTTCATTTGGTGTAGGGGCATCTCTGATTATTAGTTGTTCCAGAATCTGCCTCTTGATAACTTTTAGTGACTAGTGCTACTGCTTTCTGGATCTTTTCAAATTTTAAAATAGCCATTATTTTTTAAACAGTCTAATGAGTTGAAAGTTTCTCTTCTTGGACTTGTTTCCAGAGCCTTATATTAGCATTTTAATACTCCGATTTTCTAAGTCGGAGGTAAGATGCTGTGACTTTTGTATGGGAATCTATTCTTCTTCTTTTTTTTTTTTTAAGATTTTATTTTATTTTATTTTTTAAAGATTTTATTTATTTATTTATTTGGGAGAGAGAGAGAAAGAGAAGGGCAGTAAGAGAGAGCATGAGAGGAGGTCAGAGGGAGAAGCAAACTCCCCACGGAGCTGGGAGCCCGATGCGGGACTTGATCCCAGGACTCCCGTATCATAACCTGAGCTGAAGGCAGTTGCTCAACCACCCGAGCCACCCAGGTGTTCCTTTTTTTAAGATTTTATTTGTTTACTTGACAGAGATCACAAGTAGGCAGAGAGGCAGGCAGAGGGAGAGGGAGAAGCAAACTCCCTGCTGAGCAGAGAGCCCGATGCGGGGCTCTATCCCAGGACGCTGAGATTATGACCTGAGCCGAAGGCAGAGAGAAGCTTTAACCCACTGAGCCACCCAGGTGCCCCGGGAATCTATTATTCTTTTTTTTTTATTTTTTTAAAGATTTTATTTATTTATTTGTCAAAGAGAGAGCGAGAGCGAGCACAAGCAGACAGAGTGGAAGGCAGAGTCAGAGGGAGAAGCAGGCTCCCTGCGGAGCAAGGAGCCTGATGTGGGACTTGATCCCAGGATGCTGGGATCATGACCTGAGCCGAAGGCAGCTGCTTAACCAACTGAGCCACCCAGGCGTCCCGGGAATCTATAATTCTTAACATCTGCTACTAGTAACCTTTTACTGAAATTCACAGTTTGCTAACATTTGTAGTAGTGTTGTGAAATTTTACTTTTTATTTATTTTATTATTACTTTTTAAGATTTTATTTATTTGTCAGAGAGAGCATAGGCAGAGGGAGAGGCAGGCTCCCCGCCAAGCAAGGAGCCTGATGTGGAATTTGATCCCAGGACCCTGGGATCATGACCCAAGCCGAAGGCAGACGCCTAACCGACTGAACCACCCAGGCTTCCCATGCGAAATTTTACTTTTTAAAAAATTGGAATGAAGAAGTAGAAAGAAACATATTTTACATGTTCTATTTTCTTTTTTAAGATTACATATATTTGAGAGAGAGCACGCGCGCATGAGATTGGGGGGGGCACGGAAGGAGAGGGAGAAGCAGATTCCCTGCTGACCCTAGGGTCATGACCTGAGCCAAAGGCAGACACTCAGCTGAGCCACTCAGTAGCCCCTCTGTTTTCCTTAATATCTGAATGGAAATTCTGACGGGTGATTGAGCTCCATTGCTTGAACTTGCAATACATTACTCATGCCATGAAGAGGAACAGTGTAGTCCTAAATCGGCAACAGCAAAATCAGTGTAATTGAGTTACATGGTTTATCTCAGCATTCAAGAGTGTGGACCATGACATTTTGAACTCAGAAGGAAGTGCTTTCTCACTGTTTTTTCTTTTTCCTTCTTACATCCTTATCCTACCACTAATGAGTGAGCAGAAGGTCTCCATGTCTACAGTTACAGGGTATCTTATAATAGGAGTAAACTGTGTAACAGGTGGTTAACTGGCATGTCTAGAAAGAGTTTATTAGGATTTACTTATGACACACATGTCCTTTTCAGCACTGATTCAGGCTGTTCACTTCATAGCTTTGATTCTTGTCTTTTTGGGGGGTTTGGTTCCATCCTCTGTATAGTTATGGGCTGTGGCAGAGCTGGCAGAGCTGTAGAGGAGGGAATGCTATAAGCCATACCTGCTGTTTTTTCCAAGGCACATCCCACCATAATTAAATGTCTCTGAACATCGAGTAATCTGGAGGCCCTCAGTACTCTCACTGTACAGGCCACCCCTTGAGAAAAAGAAAGACAATCCAGGGAGTTACCCAGTTGTGGTGGACTGGTGTGGGCTTTGGAGTCAGACCTTGGACTTGATAATCATATCCATCTCCTTAGATGAAGGAGGATTGAATGAAATGAAGTGTGAGAAATTTCTAGTGTAGTGCTTGGCTACACTGGTTGGCCCACAGGTTTTACTTTTCCTTCTTTCCCTCTTGCTAGTAAGGTTTCAGAGGAATGGGAGAGTGGTAGAGTTTGATCATCAGGTCATCAGTTTCTGCCAGGCAGCAGGGGGACTGCAGAAGGAGGTACAGGTAAGCAATGAGGCCTTATGCCTCCTTCTCACATTTCATTCTGGGAGATCAGAGAAAGCCCTTCTTTGAGCTATCTGTCCTTTAGCAGGAAATGTGGACGGAAACCCAGAGGAGTAATAGGCCTGGGGCAGAGACATTCCCTTCCTGTCAGCCAATTCTGTTGAGTTGGCTTTTTCAGCTCAACAGAATGTCTGTGCAGATATGGCCCTGTGTATGGTAAGGTACAAAAAAATGGAGATCTTCTCTTCCTCCCAGGCTTAAACCAATCCCTGTACACCAAGGTTTCTGAGTCTTGGCACTATTGATGTTTTGGGTCATACAGTTCTTTTTCACTATAGGATGTTTTGACTATCCCTGACCTCTACCACTCGATGTTAGTAGCACCTCTACCCCCATCGTCATAAACAGAAATGTCTGCAAACAGTGCCAGTGGTCTCCAAGTGGGCAAAACTGCCCACTATTGAGACCATGACCTTAAAAGGAAAAAGGACTTCACAGTATTTTAAAATTAATTTTCATTTTATCGAACCAGTGAAATGCTTGTTGAAAAAGATTTCACTTTTATTAAATCAAATTCAAATTCAAATCTTTTTTTTTAAAGGGGGCACGGGGAGGGGGGAGAGGGAGATGGGGGAGAGAGAGACTTTTTTTTTAAAGATTTTATTTATTTATTTGACAGAGAGAGAGATCACAAGTAGGCAGAGAGAGAGAGATGAGGAGAAGCAGGCTCCCTGCTGAGCAGAGAGCCCGATGCGGGACTCGATCCCAGGCCGCTGGGATCATGACCCGAGCCGAAGGCAGAGGCTAACTCACTGAGCCACCCAGGCGCCCCGAGAGAGAGACTCTTTTTTTTTTTTTTTTAAGATTTTATTTATTTATTTGTCAGAGAGAGAGCGAGCGAAAGCAAGCACAGGCAGACAGAGTGGAAGGCAGAGTCAGAGGGAGAAGCAGGCTCCCCGTGGAGCAAGGAGCCCGATGTGGGACTCGATCCCAGGACGCTGGGATCATGACCTGAGCCGTAGGCAGCTGCTTAACCAACTGAGCCACCCAGGCGTCCCGAGAGAGACTCTTAAGTAGTCGCCACACCCATCATGGAGCTGGATGCAGAGCTCATTTCTACAACCCTGAGAACATGACTGGAGCGGAAATCAAGAGTCACCTGCTTGACTGACTGAGCCACCCAGGTGCCCCATTTGATCTATTTTAACTTGTTTAGTTTAGAAGGACTTCCTTTATGCTGTTGACAAAATAATTCTCTAATCTAAATTTTTGGCATTTTGGTTGAACAATTGGGAACTTTTTTACTATTTTAATGAGTTTTTCAGTGTAATTTATTTACAACAAAATGCTTCCATTTTAAATGTACAGTGTAATGGGGTTTGAAAATGTATATGGCCATATAAGCAGTACCTCTGTCCAATTACAGAATATTTCCATAACCCCCAAAAGTTCTCTTACATCTTGTTCAACTAATTTCCCCTTCTTCCCTAAGCAACCACTGATCTGCTCTCGGTCACTATAGAAAAGTTTGCATTTTGTAGAACTTCGTGTAAATAGAATGTATCAGGCTTCTTTCTTCTTTCCCTTTTTAAGCTTTATTTATTACTTGAAAGAGAGCAAAGGAGAGGGGCAGAGGGAGAGGAAGAGAGAAAGAATCTTCAGCAGACTCCTTGAGTGGGGAGCCCAGTGTGGCCTCAGTCTCATGATCCTAAGGTCACAACCTGAGCTGAAATCAAGAGTCAGGTGCTTGAAAGGCTGAGCCACCCAGGTGCCCCTCAGGCTTCTTTCATTTATCATAATGCTTTTGAGACTCATCTGTGCCGTTCCATGTTATCAGTGGATTTTCCCTTTTCTTGCTGGGTTTTATTTCATTATATAGCTATACCATAGTTTGTCCATTTCCTTGTTGATGGGCATTTGGGTTGTTTCTGGTTTGGGGGTATTGTATGTATTTTTAAAAAGCTGCTATGAGGAGCGCCTGGGTGGCTCAGTGGGTTAAGCCTCTGCCTTTGGCTCAGGTCATGATCTCAGGTTCCTGAGAATCGAGCCCCATATCAGGCTCTCTGCTTGGCAGGGAGCCTGCTTCTTCCTCTCTCTCTCTCTCTGCTGCCTCTCTGCCTACTTGTGATCTCTGTCTGTCAAATAAATAAATAAAAATCTTAAAAAAAAAAAAAGCTGCTATGAACATCTATGTATGTCTTTGTGTGCATATGTTTTAATTTCTTTTGGATAAATACCTGGGGCTGAATTACTGGATAATAACGGTATGTGTTTAAATTTATGAGAAACTGCCAGAATGTTTTCCAAAGTAGCAGTATTGTTTTATACTTCTAGCAGCAGTGTGTGAGAGTTCCAGGTGTTCATGTCCTCACTGACACGTAGTCTCGTTCATTTCTTTTTCTAGTGAATTTTATTTTATTTTAAATTTTATTTATTTACTTATTTATTTTTAAGCTCTACACCCAGTGTGGGGCTTGAACTCAGAACCCTGAATCAAGAGTTGCATGTTCTGGGGGGCGCCTGCGTGGTTCAGTGAGTTAAAGCCTCTGCGTTTGGCTCAGGTCATGATCTCAGGGTCCTGGGATCGAGCCCCGCATCGGGCTCTGCTGAGCAGGGAGCCTGCTTCCTCCTCTCTCTCTGCCTACCTGTGGTCTCTGTCAAATAAATAATAAAATCTTAAAAAAAAAAGTTGCATGTTATGACTGAGCCAGCCAGGTGGCCCGTTAAGCTTACTTTTTAAAAAGATTTTATTTAGTGGCGCCGGGGTGGCTCAGTGGGTTGGGCCTCTGCCTTCTGCTTGGGTCATGGTCTCGGAGTCCTGTGATCGAGCCCCGCGTCGGGCTCTCTGCTCAGTGGGGAGCCTGCTTTGCCCCCCCTCTCTCTGTCTGCCTCTCTGCCTACTTGTGATCTCTGTGTGTCAAATAGATAAGTAAAATCTTAAAAAAAAAAAAAAAGGTTTTATTTAGGGGCGCCTGGGTGGCTCAGCGGGTTAAGCCTCTGCCTTCGGCTGAGGTCATGATTCAGGGTCCTGGGATCGAGCGCCGCATCGGGCTCTCTGCTCGGCAGGGAGCCTGCTACCCCCTCTCTCTCTGCCTGCCTCTCTGCCTACTTGTGATCTCTGTCTGTGTCAAACAAATAAATAAAATCTTAAAGAAGAAAAAAAAGGTTTTATTTATTTGAGAATTAAAGAGAGCATGAGTGTGGGGCAGGATACAGAGGGAGAGAGGGACAAGCAGACTCCACATGAGCAGGGAGCCTAACACTGGTGCTTGATCCCAGGCCCCTGGAATCAGGACCTGAGCCAGAGGCAGACACTTAACCAACTGAGCCACCCAGGTGTCCCCCCACCTTTTAAGCTTATTTTTAGGAGTGCCTGGGTGGCTCAGTTGTTGGGTATCTGCCTTCGGCTCGGGTCCTAATTCCGGTGTCCTGGGATTAAGCCCGCGTGTCGGGCTCCCTGTGTTTATTCCTCTCCAGCTCCTCCATGCTTGTGTTACCTCTCTTGCTATCTCTCTCATAAATAAATATCTTTTTTAAAAAATAAGCTTATTTGTAAAGGATTTTTTACACTGTTAGATTTGAATGGTGAAATGCCAAGAAAATATTTCATTTTGTATTTTGGGTCAGAGTTCGTTATAAATGTAAAAATAGATTAGTGTTTTTAATGGCCAACAGTTTATTTTATGAATATAGCATTGTACTGTTGGGTAACTGCCCGCCAACTCTGAGCATAAAGCTGTGGCTTGAAGGGATCCTGAATAAACTTTTTCTTTTAGAAAATATTCACAAACCTTGGCTGAGGAGGGAATGGCCAGAGGAGACTCAAAATTTCTTGCATTCTGGGAGTTTGAACTTCGGGAACCAATTTGTTTTGGACTAAATCTGGAAAAATAATTTGTGTATTATAGCCAAAATTCTTTTAGGCTGTTCTTTTCCAGCCTTGTCACTAGTCTGGAATGTTAAGTATTGTCAGTTTAACGGCCTTTCAGCAGCTTATATTAAAAAAGAGCTCCAGAAATGGATCTGAAGAGGTCTTGGTATAACATTAGGTTTTTGAAAAGAGAGAGAGAGAAGCAAACCAAGAGCAAAGGCTTGACTACAGAGAACAAACTGATGGTTACCAGAGGGAAGGTGGGGGGTGGGGAGATGGGTTCAATAGGTGATGGGGATTAAGGAGTGCACTTGTGATGAGCACTGGGTCGTGTATCGAAGTGTAGAATCACTGTGCTGTACACCTGAAACTAATATTACACTGTATGTTAACTAACTGGAATTCAAATAAAACTTAAACCAAAAAAAATAGGTGTTTCTCTGTTATTATTTAGAAAGCAGTAAGAAGACATGGTTCTAATTTTGAAAAATCCAGGAAGCCTCTAATTTCTAAAGATTTCCTTGTGTTCAATCTTGTAGAATAATAGAAATCATAAATTCATACTAGTGGACTTCTTTCTGGCCAAAACCAAACGGACATGGAGTTGTGCTTTTGAATTTTTTTGCTGATAATTAACTCCTTTTCTTAGCATCCTGTCTATCAGTAGCTATAGTTTAGTGGAAAGAGCACACATTTTGGGCAAGCTGTTTACCTCCCTAACCCCAGTTTCTTCCTCCTTTCCAGCCACGTAGGGTGAGGATGAGAATCAGGTGTGCTGATACAGCACTGGCCTTTCTTGCTGATGGTCTCCAGGCAGCTTGCTTTTAATTTAAACAACAACCCCACCACCAGCAAAGTGTCTCTACCTCCTCAGGACTGTCTCCCCTTAACAAAGCCCAAGTTTTGAAAAGGTCTTTATCCTTCATCTCCTGCTTAGTTTTTTATCACATTCCACTGCAGTCTGACTTGGCCCCTGACCTTCCTCTTGGGGTTGTGAGCCCCACTCGCTGTCAGCTTCTTAGTGCTAACTTCAGTATCCACTTGGGCATGGTTGGTCAGTGTGGCTTTTCTCCTGTTGATACTCCCTTCACAGAACGTGACCGGATGGAAAGGAGGAAGCTGGGAGGGAAAGTGGGAAATCAGAGGGGTAGCTGTTTTTTCCCTTCATCTGTGACCATGGGCGTGCTTAAGAGGGGTACACCGCTAGGGTTAAGGAAAGGACACTGGGGCGAAGTTCCTTCCTTCTCAGGGCTGCAGGTGGAAGTGGAGAAGAGATGGATCTGAATGTCCCCTTTCCCTCTCAGTAAGTCATAATGTGGATCACTGATTTCTGGAAACCATACCATAACAAGACAAACTACCATATTAAATGTGCACATTAGTTGATAATCACACCCTGATTTTAGGCATGAATTAAAATCAGTGTCAGGGCACCTGGCTGGCTCAGTCAGAAGACCATATGACTCTTGATTGTGAGGTCGTGAATTTGAACCCCACGTTGGGTGTAGAGATTACATAAATAAATAAACTTTAAAAAATCGGTATTAAAAATGAGAAGGTATTGTGTTACAATAAAAATAAGCGTTTGAAAATTGTCACTAAGCGTAGTAATTGAAGGCTAGCTGTTAGTAATCATTGAAGTATTTTGAGCGGTAGTGGACTTTTTTTTTTTTTTTTTTTTTTTAAAGATTTTATTTATTTATTTTACAGAGAGAAATCACAAGTAGATGGAGAGGCAGGCAGAGAGAGAGAGAGAGGGAAGCAGGCTCCCTGCTGAGCAGAGAGCCCGATGCGGGGCTTGATCCCAGGACCCTGAGATCATGACCTGAGCCGAAGGCAGCGGCTTAACCCACTGAGCCACCCAGGCGTCCCGGTAGTGGACTTTTTATATGTGGATCCAGACTACGCAGAAAGTTGTATGTCCAAAACCATTTCACCTTGGCTTCTCTCCTTCCTCTCCCTGTTTCATGCATCTTGCATACACGCCCACTTGCACGTGTGCAGGGTTTTGACATGACAGGGCTCACACTTTTCCTCTGAGTAAGCCTTGACTTTTTCAATGGAGTCTCACTCCGAGTTTTTAAAATGTTTACATTTAAATGCATTTTTCTGATTGTGTGTCATAATTCACAAAAGAAGGGTTAGAAACATGTATGTGTTGAGGAATTCACTATTGGATCAGTCGACTGCATTAGGATTTATCTAATTAAAACATTTCTTACTTCATTTCTTCAGCGTTCTGTTTGGTTTTTGTAGCCCACATGCTTTATCAGATTGGTTTTTTGGTTTTGATTGGTTTAGTAACCTGTAGTTACGGACTCCAGTGTAGCTAGTTTCCTGATTTTCAGTTTTACCTTGACTATGTGATTCCTTCTCCTCTGTGTTTTAAGTCTGTTCTTACTTTACATTTTAATATAATCCCTACATATTTCATATATGGAGTTTGTGAAATAAGAGAGAAATGTATCTCTATCATTTGGGCTGAAACCCTTTTTGGATTTTTAGTGGCATGTTGATAGGCACAAAAATGTCATACCTAATCAACAGTTTCCTTTTTAAAAGTAGTTTTGATTCCTGGTTCTGAATGGTATAAATTATGAAATGGAATTTTTGAATTTCTGAAAGATCCTGATCCATGCTCCTTGCCTTATAAACAAGGCCCACAGAGTTAGCATGACTTATCAAGGTCATGCAGACTTGTCAGGCTTGCAGCCACAATCCAGGTCTCTTGATAATCACTCCAGTGAGCTCCTTACCATATATTTTCAGTATTTCCTGATATATAATTTTCAGTGGGAAAGAACCAGAAGCAAGTGTTGTTTGTTGACATCTGTGTGCAGTAGTATATAATTTAATCTAAGTAGTGAGTATAAACAGTCTTTAGTCATTCCTTATAAAGGGTTTCTCTTTCAAAGTGTCTTTTGAATTACTGCTTTTATTTTAATAAGGCCATTAGTCATACTTGGGGCATGCAGAGTGTTCTTTCTCTACATTATGATAGCCCACATTTATCCCATCTTTACTGTGGGCTCTCACCCTGCTAAGCCGTTTAGGTTCATTACCTTAATCCTCTCAACATCCTTATCAGGGAGGTAGCATTAGCAGCCCATTTTACTTATGAGGAAACTGAGATTCCAGAGAGGTCGAGTAACTTGCCCAAGGTTACATATTTCTTTGTACAAGGTAGGGCAGTCTCCAGGATACTGGTTGTTTTAAAGGAGCACAGTAGATTTAAAAATATCAATTAAATAACAGTTAAATTTAAATCCTTTTAAATAGCAATACATTTTGCATAACAGAAGGAAAAAGAGGTTCTAATGGAGGTGAATAGGAGGCATTCAGAGGAAAAAGTAGTCACCTAAAGTAGTGACCCTGTCAAGATCCTGGTGTGTGGGGCACCTGGGTGGCTCAGTGGGTTAAAGCCTCTGCCTTCGGCTCAGGTCATGATCTCAGGGTCTTGGGATCGAGTCCCGAGTCGGGCTCCCTGCTCAGTGGGGAGCCTGCTTCCTCCTCTCTCTCTCTGCCTGCCTCTCTGCCTACTTGTGATCTCTGTCTGTCAAATAAATAAATAAAATCTTAAAAAAAAAAAAAAAAAGATCCTGTTGTGACTTGATATACCTGGGTGGTTCAATTGCCTTCAGCTCAGGTCCTGATCCCAGGGTCTGGGGATGGAGCCTGCATTGGGCTCCCTGCTCAGTGGGGAGCCTGTTTCTCCCACTGCCTCTGTGACACCCCCTACTTGTGCTCTCTTGCGCCCTCCATCTCTCTCTGTTAAATAAATAAAATCTTTTTTAAAAATCCTGGTGTGACTGTAGGAGGAAGAGATAGGGATGCCCCTGTAGTTGCTATCAGGTTCCTGTCCCACATGCTGCCAGGGCTGAAGGTGCTTCTTGATGAGGTTGGGGCCTTAGCTCTCTGACAGTTCCCAAGATACTGTGTTCTCTGTGCAGGGTAGCTCCTTCTTGATGCAGTATCCTGACAGGAAAGACAAATTTTCCAAGTCCTTTTGGGATTATTTTTGAAACTTGATTGATGTGCTCCCTATAGGTGGGTAGTTGGTGAGGATGGAGTTTCTGAGTCACTGAGATAAATTGCCATCCCTGATCTTGGCTTGTTGCACATTTTTTTTCCCGTTCCCAACCTTTGCGTGTTGGAAAGGTGAATTCCCCTGGAATGAGTGTATCAGGATTTTTGTTCTTTTTCATTGTCTATACAGGTTATTTTGTCAGGACCTCTTCATTTAGGTTTTATCAGCTCCTCTTATAGGAGAGAAAACAGAGTTGCAAAGATAGAAAGTGATTAAGAGTCTGTCCACAGTCACACAGCTTGTATGGCAAAGCTGGAGCTTGAACCCAGCTCTCCTGATTTTAGTTCAGTACTCTGCTGCTGTTTGAGACCTGGAGGGAAACTTGTCTTTGCTCTGACCTATGTAACATTGTCATCAGTTCTGTGAATTTTGCTAAAGTAGAAGGTTTTGGGAGTCAAAAGCTACCTTTGAAATTCCTTAGAATCCAACCTGCTTGTGTTGTAGTTGAGGATCCTGAATGGACATGGGACTTAGCTTAAAGACAGTACTTGTTTGAGGGAAAACTCTGGGTTTTAAATCAAAGTCAGAATTTTAAGATATCCTAAAGGCTTTGAGCTGAACGACCAAATGAAAATTTTAGCAGAGTGTAAATTCTTTTCTGAATATAAATTACACAGCTATGAAAAGGAGAACAGTGAGGTGTTTACAGTTTCTTCAACATTTCCATGTGTTTGAAAATTTCTGTAGTAAAATGTTGGCAGGTGGTAGGGGAGAGAAAAAACAGCTTAGGGGCCGTTTGCATTAAAAAGACATGTGAGGGGCTCATGGGTGGCTCCCCTTGTTGGGTGTCTGCCTTAGGTTTGGGTCGTGATTCCGGAGTACTGGGGTCGAGTCCCATGTCGGGCTCTCTGCTTGGCCGGAAGCCTGCTTCTCCCTCTCCCTCTCCCACTCCCCCTGCTTGTTTTCCTTCTCTCGCTGTCTCTCTGTCAAATAAATAAATAAAATCTTAAAAAAAAAAAAAAAAAGATGTGAAAACATGTGAGTATTAGGTAACCATGAACTCAGTGTGTGCTTCTGGTAGCTCGTAGAAAAGCAGCTTTTCTTTTGATTAAGTTAAGAGCTTCAGTGTCTACATCAAGAGAAGTAATAGTCACACTGAGCTCTGCTTGCCAGATCAAATCTGTGTAGCATCGGTGCCCAGTTCCAAGGGCCCATGCATCATGTTGCCAATAGAGGCAGATGGTGTGGAATCTGGAGGTGTGGCTGGAGATTCATGGGGGTTGATGTGGAAGAAAGGCAGGCATAGTGTAGCACTGTGGTGGTGTTCAGATCCTGGGAGAGGGGCGGTATTAGAGTAGTACTTTTTTTTTTTTTTAAGATTTTATTTATTTGTGAGAGAGAGCACTGGGGAGAGGAGCAGAGGGAGAGGGATAAGCAGACTCTGCACTGAGCATGGAGCATTGACCAAGGAACCCAGTGCTGGGCTTGATCTCACAACCCTGAGACCATGATCTGAGAGGAAATCAAGAGTCTAATGCTTAACCAACTGAGTCATCCAGGCGCCCCAAGAGTGGTACTTTTTTTTTTTTTTTTTTTAAATTTTATTTATTTATTTGACAGAGAGATCACAAGTAGGCAGAGAGGCAGGCAGAGAGAGGAGGAAGCAGGCTCCCTGCTTAGCAGAGAGCCGGATGCGGGACTCGATCCCAGGACCCTGAGATCATGACCTGAGCCGAAGGCAGCGGCTTAACCCACTGAGCCACCCAGGCGCCCCGAGTGGTACTTTTGAATGGAGAGCTTAGAGTGAGGTCAGAGGAAGAGAGTTAGAGGGAAGGAGATTCCGATCAGGGTTTCTCATGCCTGAGCTCGGCCAGCATGTTATGCCGCTTCAGCTTATCCACACCAGCACCAGGTTCCTCTTTAGGATTTGTAAATCCTCATTAGGGCTGCACTGACTTTAGTCTGTCTGTAGTTTGCCATCCTGTTTTGGACAAAGGCCAGAGCTTGACTGGCCTGCTGGGCCCTTTCCCATTTCTGTATTCTAGTCAGACCCAAGTTCTTGGAGTCCTTCAAGTGAGCCCATGCTTTCTCATAACTCTCTGAGGTGTACCTCTCACCTGGTTCCTGAGAGACAGAACCGAGGACTAGCTCTTTCTATTGCCATTGTACCTTGTATATCTGTTTACCTTGTTTTATCAGCAGAATTTATGAAGGGTGGCATCCTCTTCACTGTTTATGTATCTTGATTCTCCCACTAAACTGTGAGCTCCTTGAAAGTAGGTATTTTTGTCTTAATTATCTTTATGTGTCCATGTATTTATTTATGCCTTATCTGACTAGTTCCTAGAGAACTGGCATTTTCCATGGCACAAAGTATTGAGTGAATGTTGAGTAAATAATGACTTGCTTCAGAACTTTTTAGTAGTCAGTTTCCTTCAACAGTAGATGTTTGTAACTAGAAGATTTTTTTGTTAGTGATGTTGCATGCAGGATTTCCTATAAAATGGCCTCCAAAATGTTTACCATTTTTAAGAGTCTGTGGTTTGATTTTTTTTTTTTTTCAAGTAATCTCTACACCCAACATGGGGCTTGAACTCACGACCCTGAGACCAAGAGTTGAATGCTCTATCAGCTGAGCCAGCCAGGCGCCCGTGGCTTGACTTTTAAGTAGTTTTTTCTCTACCGTATCTGTCAGGTAAGAGATGGCCCTTTATTTGTTTTCTTCAGTAGGTTTTAATTATGTGTTCTCCTTGTAGATGAATAGGAAACTCAAGCTTCCTCTGTGGCTGTGGATGTGTAATTAGCTTTGGGCAGGGCTCCTGGAACTTTAAATCCTGTCCTGGGGAGTCCAAGTACAAGGACATCCTGGTGAGAGTTCTGGCCACCCAGACTGCAGCCTTCTTCTTCTTCTTTTTTTTTTTTTTTTATTTATTTTAAAGATTTTTATTTATTTATTTAACAGATAGAGATCACAAGTAGGCAGAGAAGCTGGCAGAGAGAGAGGAGGAAGCAGGCTCCCAGCTGAGCAGAGAGCCCCATGCGGGCCTCGATCCCAGGACCCTGGGATCATGACCTGAGCCGAAGGCAGAGGTTTTAACCCACTGAGCCACCCAGGTGCCCTGCAGCCTTCTTAATGCAGGGTTATTTCTGTAAAAGGAGGGCAGCTGTGCTTCTGCCTGCCATGCCTAACAAATAATTATTTTAAATGAAAAAGTAGCAGGTATCTATAAATTAATGTGATTATAGCTGAGAATTTTATTTTTACAGCTGTAACTTAATATATACTGATTTAGAACTGGTGATAAATTTTGTGCTCTAAAAAAGATAGATTTTATATTAAATAACATGACAGGGGCGCCTGGGTGGCTCAGTGGGTTGAGCCTCTGCCTTCAACTCGGGTCATGATCTCCAGGTCCTGGGATCAAGCCCTGCATCGGGCTCTCTTCTCAGCAGGGAGCCTACTTCTCCCTCTCTGCCTGCCTCTCTGCCTACCTGTGATCTCTCTCTCTCTGTCAAATAAATAAATAAAATCTTTATATCAGCACTGATCCAAAGGACAGATTGATAAATCTAGAAGTTGCACAGTGTAGTTTTAGTGTTGTTACATTTTGTTCATATCTTGTGAAATATTTGTTGAGATGAAAACTACACATGCCTGATGAAGTTCTTATGTGTAGTTGCACTGGGGGCCATATGGAGCAGTGGGCAGGGTATGGACTTTGGATTCATGCTGCTGTCACTAAAGAATGCTGAGTCAGGGAGAGTGAGTTACATTCTTTGAGCCTCTGTCAATGCCTGTATGGGCTCTTGTGAGGATTCATTGAACTTTTACCAGGTACCGCAGAGCTGGGAAATGATGCCTTCCCCATGGGAGGAGCTCAAGGCCTTCAGTGCCTTTCCCTATTTTGGGTGCAGTGCATCAGTTTTGATGTTTTTAAGAAATATTACTTGAGAAATATATCTGACATACTTCATGGATTTATTGTAGTTTGAGATTATTCTTAGTATTTATGGAGGCAGGATCCATACTGTTATTGTGAGAACTACTTTTTATTCCTCCTAAACCTTGACTTCTCTGGACTAGAGGTAGATTTTTTTTTTTTTTAAAGATTTTATTTATTTATTTGACAGACAGAGATCACAAGTAGGCAGAGAGGCAGGCAGAGAGAAGGAAGCAGGCTCCCCGCAGAGCAGAGAGCCCGATGTGGGGCTCGATCCCAGGACCTGAGATCATGACCTGAGCCGAAGGCAGCAGCTTAACCCACTGAGCCACCCAGGTGCCCCCCCCTTTTTTAAATATTTCATTTATTTGACAGAGAGGGACCAAAAGAGAAGGAACACAAGCTGCGGGTGTGGGAGAGGGAGAAGCAGGGTTCCTGCCGAGCAGGGAGCCCCATGTGGGGGTCAATCCCAGGACCCTGGGATCACCCAGGCGTCCCTGGACTAGAGGTAGTGATGGGTGCTGATGACAGCTCTGAGCAGGACTGGGGAAGAAATAGTAGTAACTTTCAACACATACCCTTTTCAACTTTCTTTTTCTTTTTAAAATTTTATTTATTTATTTGTTAGAGCCCAAGCAGGGGAAGTGGCAGGCAGAGGGAGAACCAGGCTCCCCACAGAGCAGGGAGTGGGATGCAGGACTCAATCTCAGGACCCCAGGATCGTGATCTGAGCTGAACACGAATGCCCAACTGACCCAGGTGTCCTTTTTTTTTTTTTCCTTTCATTTTCAGGCACTTGAAGTGCTATGAACTGTGCTGGTCCTTTCCCTCCCCTCTGTAATCTCTCCCATGCCCAGGGGACTCTAGAGACTCTCTAGGCAGGGTTATCGATTCCTCCTTATTAACCAGGTAGGGGCCAAGATCTGGTGAATTAGCATCTGTTTATGAGGATCTTTGCCCTTTGATAGGGGTCATTTTAGAAAATCATGGAAGCTGGGGTTCCTGGGTGGCTCAGTCAGTTAAGTGTCTGCCTTTGGCGTAGGTCATGAACCCAGGGTTCTGGGATAGAGCCCTGCATCTGTCTCCCTGCTCAGCGGGGAGCCTGCTGCTCTTCCTCCCTCTGCCTGCTGCTCCTCCTGCTTATGCCCTTGCGCTCGCTCTCTGTCAAATGAATAAATAAAATCTTTAAAAAAAAAAAAACAAAAGAAATCATGAAAGCTTTTTTTGTTGTCTCAATGTTTGGTGGTTGCTGTTGAAATTTAGTACGTAAGGGCCATGGAATTCTAGATTAAATGAAGCGTCAGTTCTGCAAAATCAAAATTTTTCCTGTGACCTGCCACAACTTTGGAATATCTTGTTGAATAATTTACGTAGATAGAAAAAAACTGTTTATGGCTGAGCCTAGAATCAATTCCATTTTACACAAAGAAGGCATTTTTTAAGTGTAGTTTTGGTATAGATGGAATTTTCCAGGAATGCAGTTACTGTAGACATTGAGGAGAAATTGTTTTGTTTTCAGCTTTACCAAGGGTATTAGTCAGGGTTCTCCAGAGGAACAGACCAGTAGGATCTACACAAACACACAGAAGCAAGTAAGCACACAAAGAGAATGATTATAAGGAGTTGGCTCACATGATCATGGAAGCTGAATTAGTACCAGAATTTGTAGTCAGGAAGCTCGAGACCCAGGAGAGCCAATAATGCAAGTTCCAGTCTGAATCTGAAGGCCTGAGAACCAGGAGAGCTAACTAACTGATGGTGTAAATTCCGGTCTGAAAGTTGGTGGGACCGAGACCCAAGAAAAACCAGTTTTTCAGATGGAGTCCAAAGATGGGAAAAAACCAACATCCCAACTCAAGGAGTCAGGAATCCCTGTGAATTCAAATGTTTATCTCATTCGGAAACATTCTCATGAAAAAAACTGAAAAACAAAACAAAACAGATCTTTAAAAAGAAAATGAAACATCCTCACACCCAGAATAATTTAGCCAGATATCTTTGCACTTCATGGCTCAGTCAAGTTGTCATATAAAATTAACCATCACAATAAGAGAGATTCATCCTTTAAGAAAAACATGTTGTTGATAGCATGTATGATAGATGGCATGGGATCTGAGTTGCAGTACTACCAAGTGCCCAAGTCAAGACTATCTGTAGTCAGATTCATAGTGATTTAACTTAGAGGTGTGGATTTCTTACTGTTTTGTTCCTCAGATAGTCTTGCTTGAAAATTCACATATTGAAATTCACATCTATTTTATTACGATTTACTTTTATTTTTTATGTTTTAGTTGCCACATAGATATTTTTAGAAAGTATCTGTGTGTATATAATAAAATAAATAGGTTAGCTTTGGATTCCAATTTAGTAGTAAAGTTGTGTTTACGTATTTCTTGGAGAAAGGGAGCTTTGGGTCCAGTGTTGGTGAGGGTGAGTGAGTGGTCTAAAATCTAAGATCTCAAGCTGCCAGTGTCTTGGACCAGTGTTTCTTAGCATTTCTAAGCTTTTGGCTGTGCTGCTTATCTTCTCTCTGATCTTTGCAAAACTGTAGTCCTTTTCTTTATTTTATCAGGTATTTTATAATGTTCGGATCTACTTTCTTGAAGTCCTTGTTTTGATGTTCATTAGTTTTTTTATTTTTTTTTTTTTAAAGATTTTATTTTTAAGTAATCTGTACACCTAACTTGGGGCTCGAACTCACAACCCTGACATCAGGAGTCGCATGCTCTCCCAACTGAGCAACCTAGGCTGCCAGGTGTTTTTTATTTTTGTTTTTGTAACCACTTTATTGAGATATAATTCATCTGCTGCACAATTCACCCATTTTATAGTGTAAAATTCAGTGGTTTTCAGTATATTCACAACCATTATCACAATCTGATTCCAAATTTTTTTTTTTAAGATTTTATTTATTCATTTGACATAGATCACAAGTAGGCAGAGAGGCAGGCAAAGAGAGAGGAAGGGAAGCAGGCTCCCTGCGGAGCAGAGACCCTGATGTGGGGCTTGATCCCAGGACCCTGAGATCATGGCCTGAGCTGAAGGCAAATTGTAATAAAATAGATGTGAATTTAACCCACTGAGCCACCCAGGTGCCCCTGATTCCAAGTGTTTTATCCCAAAAAAGAAACCCTGTGTCCATTAGCAGTCAGTATCCATTCCTGCTACCCTAATCTTTGACAACCTCTAATTTACTTTTGTCTCTTTGAATTTGCATATTCTGGAAAGTTGTTATGACCGGAATCATACAATACATGATTCTTTGTGTGTGGTGTCTTTTATCTGGTATAATGTTTTCAGGGTTGTACTATGTATTGGTAGTTCATTTCTTTTTTATGCCCAAATAATATTCCATTGGTTGGATATAGCACATTTTGTTTATCCATTCATTGGTTGATAGATATTTGGAATTGAAACAAAAAGTTACTTTGTATGCAGATGGTATGTAAACAGAACTATGTGATAGTAATATGTATCCCATAAATAACAAATACATGTTGATAAGTAAAAATTTACAGGCTAACAATTCCGTGATAGTTTAATTTGGGAGCAGTTTATTTTTCCCCCAAAGATTTTATTTATTTATTTATTTGACAGAGATCACAAGTAGGTGGAGAAGTGGGCACAGAGAAAGGAGTGGAAGCAGACTCCTGCTGAGCAAGGAGCTGGATGGGGGGGATTGATCCCAGGACCCCGGGATCAGGACCTGACCTGAAGGCAGAGCTTTAACCCACTGAGCCCACCCTGGTGCCCCTAATTTGGGAGAATTTTTTGAGATGGTTTGGGTTGTTTCCAGTTTGTGGCTATTATGAATAATGTGTCTGTGGACATTTGTACATAAATTTGTGGATGAAAGCTTTTATTTCTCTTGGGTATAAATCCAGGAGTAGACATGCTGGATCATATGGTAACTGTCTTTAAGCATTTGAGGAACTGCTAGACTGTTTTCCAACGTGGCTGCACTATTTTATATTCTTTCCAGCTTCATGTGAGGATTTTAATTACTGCACATCCTTTACAACATTTGTTACCATTTTTTTTTTTTTTTTTTTTAGATTTTTAAAAAGGTAATCTCTACAACCAGTGTGGGGCTTGAATTTATAATTCCAAGATCAAGAGTTGAACGCTCCACCTACTGCACCAGCCAGGTGCCCCTCTATCTTTTTGATTATAGCCATCCTAGTGGGTGGAAAGTGGTAGTTCCTTAGGTTTTACGTGGTAACAGCAAGAAAGGGACAGTCTGTTACATTGTCTAGTATGGTAGCTACCATGAACCTTTACGTTTAAATTGGTTAAAATTAAATAAAAATAAAAATGCATTTCCTCAGTCATACCAGCTACATTTTAAGTGCTCAGTAGCTACAAGTGGCTAGTGGTTACTTACTGTATTGGACAGCACAGATATACATAAAACATTTTTATAATTGCAGTAAGTTCTATTGGATGGTACCTGTCTAGAAAAAGTTCATTTGGATGAGTAGGCAGAGAATGATAGAGGGTCTGAGTGGTGTGGAAAGGAGTGCAGGAGTGGAATTTGGAGAAGAAAAGAAAGAAACTTCAGGGAGTCATCTACAAGATAGGAGACTTAGAAAAGAGGAGGCAAATAAAAAGGGAAAGTGAAAAGTTGAAGGGAAGATTCTTAGGAACTTGATTTTTCCACAGTACTTTGAGTTAGCAATGGGTCCAGTGTCATTCCTTCATTTTGTCGGTGAGAAAAGCATAGACTTGCTTCTGTGCTTTGGTTGCTGTTAATAATAGTGTTCTTTTTGCTCAAAGGCTTTATCACGTTGAGGGCTGGAGCAGAGCCCCCTTGTCCTGTCTCACTGTTCCTGCCACCAAACCAGTTGGTACAGTTTATATTATGTCAAGGCAAGATAAATCTGGAGTGTCTGAGCTTAGTGTCAGTCAAGTACTCATTAAGGCTGTTGGGATGAGCCTTTTCTTTTCCGAGGGGCTATTTTGTAAGTTTATTTTTGTTAGTACGTAGAAATCTTCACAGAATAGAACAGCCTCTTTTTGTGCTCACTGTAGTTTCTCAAGCGTCATCATACACAAAACTGCTTACATTCAAATAGGCTTTCATTTTTGTTAAAGCCAACCTGGTGTGTGACATCTTTCTAAACCTGATACTACTTATTGTAGGAATTGCTTTTCTAGCTTAGTTAATAAAGATATATTTAAGGGTTTATCTGAGTGCAGTTTTGTGTGCAGCTGGTGTTATTTCAAGTTGTCTAAGCTGTGAAATCAAGCATGAGCTGTTTAGGTGGTAGTCTTGTCACATTCCTTATAGGTGTATAGATGGCCTTGTTTTCTGAACAAAAAAATTGAGGTTTATGTTCTCCTTCTTTGTTTTAAATTTTATTTATTTATTTGAGAGAGTGAACGCGCATGAGAGGGAGCATGAGCAGGGTGAGGGGCAGAGGAAGAGGGAGCAGCAGACTCCCTGATGATCAGGTAGCCTGATGTGGGCTTAATCCCAGGACTCTGAGATCATGACCCGAGCCGAAGGCAGATGTCCAGCTGACTGGGCCACCCAAGCATCCTTGAGGTTTATGTTCTGGTAAGGAATTTTGTTGCTGCTTCTTGATAAAAGAGATATCCTAGGAAATATATTTAGATCCTAAATGATAGAGTTTCTGGGATGTTCCTCTTGGTGTAGGTGAGGTTATGACAACAGATACTTGAAACTAGGATTATGCTGGATAATTTGGGAAAATACGATCACCCTTAAATACCTGCAGAATGGCCAATTCTCAAATGCCAGGATGGTTTTTGCTTCATTAAATGCTAAAGATAATGTATGCTGTGTCATATTTAGCTAGTTCCATTAGCAATCTAGGATATTCCTTTTTTTTTTCCTTATAGAGAGTGTGTGCATGTGCTCCCCTGTGGGGAGGAGGTAAGAAGGGTAGAGGGAGAGACGATCTTAAGCAGGCTCTAGGCTGGGTGCCTGGGTGGCTCAGTGGGTTAAGCCTCTGCCTTCATGGGGCGCCTGGGTGGCTCAGTGGGTTAAAGCCTCTGGCTTCAGCTCAGGTCATGATCCCAGGGTCCTGGGATTGAGCCCCACATCAGGCTCTCTGCTCAGTAGGGAGCCTGCTTCCCTTCCTTTCTCTTTGCCTGCCTCTCTGCCTACTTGGATTCTGTCTGTCAAATAAATAAAATGTTAAAAAAAAAAAAAAAAAAAAGCCTCTGCCTTCAGCTTGAGTCATGATCTCAGGGTCCTGGGATTGAGCCCTGCATTGGGCCCTCTACTCAGAGGGGAGCCTGCTTCCCCCTCCCCCTCTGCCTGCCTCTCTGCCTACTTGTGATGTCTCTCTCTCTCTCTGTCAAAAAAAAAAAAAAAAAGGCTCCAGGCTTAGAGTGGAGCTTGATGTGGGTGGGCTCTGTCTCAGTGTCTCAGGACCCTGAGTTCATGACCTGAGCCAAAATCAGGAGTTAGACCCTCAACCAACTAAGCCATGCAGCCGCTCCCAGGTTATTCCTTTTAATGACCGAGCTAGAATGCACAAAGTAGTTTCATGTTAGTAATATTCAAGGAGGAAACCTTAAATGTGGGGTACATTCTAATTAATAAGTCTAAGAGCTTTTCAACTTTTTAGTTTCTGTATCAATATTTAGCTTTCAAACGTTTTTATTTATTGCATGGTAAAATTTTTCAGAAACAAATTTCTAAAGAGCTTCCTTCCAATTGTGTTCTTAGTATAATGTCATTTCTTTCCACAGATTTGTTTGTAAATGCATCACGAAGAGGCAACCCAGAATGAAGAAAGCAAGCAGGAGTGTTGGCTCAGTGCCTAAAGTGTCTGGGATAAGCAAAACGCAAACAGTAGAAAAAACTAAACCTGAAAACAGTTCTTCAGCATCTACAGGAGGCAAACTCGTAAAACCTGGAACAACAGCATCATTGTCAAAGGTATTAACGTGGTGATGTTTGAATATGTGATGGATTTTAGGAGGAGTGAATCTTAATAGGATGTTTGATTTATTAACTAAACATCCTTTAGGGTTCGCTCTCTGCTGGTGCTGGGAACACATAGACTTCGAAGAGTTCACAGTATGGTAGACTTGGTGTGTTTGTGTTTGGTCTGGCTTTACAAATGAAACCAAATAGTAGACTTGCTTATGAAACATATCATTGAGCACTTGCCTTGTGCAAGGTTCTTGTGTCAGTGTGAGCTGGAGTTAGCGTCTTTCTTCAAGGAGCTTGTGGGGTAATGGGTGGAGGTTGTCACCTACATGTGTAAATGAAATACATGCAAAAAAGTCAGATTCCCACAGGGAAGCAGGAGGATAGTGTAAGCATTTCAGGAAGACATTGTTGCTAGCCTGGGAAGGTTTTAAGAATATATGTGGTAGATCTTAAAGGATGACCAGCAATACTATTCCTGAAACTCCTAGGTAGGGTATTTTTATTCCCACTCCACCCCTTGCACCCTTGCACCCCATAACTGTTACTCTTTTCCTGACAACCGATCTGTATTAATCCCATTAAAACTGGGCGATGTTAATTTAGTTAGCACATAACTAGTTTTTTTGTTTGTTTTACACTCTTTCCAAGGCTGGTTTAGTTCTTGTTAGTACAGAATGGTGACTGGGCTTTAGAAGCAGACAGACCCAGACTTTCTATGCATGTGCTTTATAGCACCATGATTAGGATGAAATGAGGAATGTATGGAAGTGAATTAGCTCAGAGACTGGCACATGGCAAGGGCTTCATAAATAACAGGTAGTAGAATTTTTTTTTTTAAGATTTTATTTGTTAGAGAGAGAGAGCACATGAGCAGTAGTGAGGGGCAGAGGGAGAGGGAGAAGCAGGCTGCCCGTGGAATAGGAAGCCCAACTCGGGATTCTATCCCAGGACCATCAGGACCTGGGTTGAAGGCAGATGCTTAACTGAAGGAGCCACCCAGGCATCCCAGATAGTAACATTTTTATTGATTTCTGAAAAGAATAGTCTTTTTCTGTGGGTGCTCTCAGTGTCTGTGTTGGTTTTGACCACTCAAGGGACAAGGTGACTCCGGGCTGTTTTTCTACTGGACATATCTTAGATATATTGCACAGAGGTCCACACAGTCTTCTAGTCTTTCTCAGTGCAGAATCCACTTATTTGTTCTTTGCTTGTTTGTCCTGGGAATTTTGTGTTTTGCTACTTTGACTCTGGAGAAAACCTGGAGAGGGTTAGTCTTGTAGGGAAAACTAAGCACTGTTTCAGACGTGATCCATTCAAAAGCCTTTTGTCTAGGCAGGGCTTTGATAGACTGTGACTTAATTATTTTAAGAAGCACCTCATAGAACAGCTAATGAGGGACTTCCTTATATATGTTGAAAGATACAGCTGGAAATGCTGGTTTTTCTATTTCAGGGTTGTCAAAAGTAAGCCCAGACTAACTCCATGGGCTTGGAGGTGCCCCCAGATTTTCTCCTTGCTGCAGTTTTGATGAGTTACTGGGTGTCATCTTATGGCCCAGAGGATGGTGCCAGAAATAGACCTTTGCCCTACTTCTGGAATCAAAACCTTGAATTACTTCCTCGATGACAGTACTGCCACTCTTTTGTGTAAGATAGCTGGCATTTTCTGACCTAACTGGTTACTCACTTGCTGGGGGTGTCTTTGGAGCGGAGTACTGTGTGACTGGGTACCTGTTATTTACGTGACTGGAAGAACAGGTTGAAACACTGGCATTGGATGTGTTCTACTGCTTTTCTTCTGTTGTCTCCTCATCAGTGGCAGGCAGGGTCTTTGAAGGTTTGCTATGAAGTGTGCCTTGAATAGGCATGTCAGATTTTCTGAGGCTTGTATCTGGAGTTGATGGTAGTTTGGTTTTGAACAGTGAGTATTTTTTCATTGTAAAGCAAAACAACTGTATCTCTGCTGTGTGCCAGCACGTGCCAGCTGTCCATAGCTCTGGCCATCCTTGTTGGTGCATTTAAGTAGGGGTGTGTATGTATGTGTATAGTGAGGAGGGTCTTAGAAGAGGCAGAACTATTTGGAAATACTTTATCTAGACTGAAGCAATTGCTTTTTCTTAAGAAAGAAGAAGAAAAAAGGCACTGAATAGAAATTGAAGTGAGAAGTCAAAGAAGGAAAGAAGAAAACAGTGAAATGAACAGAAGAATTGAAAAGATCAAAAGGGCTTGGAGACCCCACAAACTTAAGTGTTACTTTATTTTCCTTTTTTAAAAAATAATAATAAACATGTAGTCTTTCCTTTTTTAAAAGATTTTACATATTTATTAGAAAGAGAGTGCGCACAAGTAGGCAGAATGGCAGGCAGAGGGAGAGGGAGAAGCAGGCTCTCCACTGAGCAGGGAGATGGATGCAGGGCTTGATCCCAGGACGCTGGGATCTGAGCTGAAGGCAGTGGCTTAAAGGCTGAGCCACCCAGGTGCCCTATTATTTTATTTTCCTAAGTTTTCACATTTCACTGTGCTTTCTCTAGCATTTGGACACTTGCCACAGCTTGAATTCCTGTAACTGATGGAGCGTTGATGACTAACCAGATGAATGAAGCCTTTGGTTTTTAGTCATATAGACACCGTGTACACATACTCACCTATTCATGTGGACACCCACGTGTGTGTCTGTCATTGCACAGTATTCAACACTTTTCTTATAGTGGCCAGCATGGGGATATACATTTCTTTACCTCTTTCATTTCAAATATTGTTTGAGGCTAGATCTAGCTGAGGTATAAGAGAAAGGACCTTTTTTTTTTTTTTTTTTTTTAAGATTTTATTTATTTATTTGACAGACAGAGATCCCAAGTAGGCAGAGAGAGAGAGAGGAAGAAGCAGGCTCCCCGCGGAGCAAAGAGCCTGACGTGGGGCTCGATCCCAGGACCCTGGGATCATGACCCGAGCCGAAAGCAGGGGCTTTAACCCACTGAGCCACCCAGGCACCCCGAGAAAGTACCTTTTTGACGAGAGCATCTCACTGCTGATTGGAGTTTTTGTAAATACAAAATACAGTATGATTGCTGTTCAGTGAATTTTGAGGAAATTGTTCCCATTGTTATGAGTAGCTTTGACATCTGGTTTGGGATGTTTGCATGGTTAATTCTTTGTCACAGTGAGTAGAGAGGATTATTTGCCACATAGGGATGGCCTCGTATGTGCCTGCACTTTGCAGGTTTCACACACTGCTCGGGTATTCCTGGTTAATTCTTGTGGAAGTAATACACTCTTTCATTGTCCCAAGAGTACTTTTTTCTAAAAGTTAATAGACAAGAATTAGTAAGTAGCAGTTACTTCAGTTAGAATCTGTCTAAATAATTGATGATTCTCAATGATTATTTATCATCATACCTTTTCAGTGTGAAAATTAGTTAACCATATGATGAATAATCCATCTCTGAAACTTGAAAGGCAAAATTTAAAAACTAACTGTAAATTTTGAGTTGATGCCGACCATGAAACTTGGAAAGTCCAAGTTGAGAAGCGTGGATATGTTGGTTATATTATTTCATCATTTGTATCTAGGTTTTCTTTTTTTTCTTTTTTTTTTTTTTTTTAAAGATTTTATTTTATTTATTTGACAGAGAGAGAGAGAGAGATCCCAAGCAGGCAGAGAGGCAGGCTGAGAGAGAGGAGGAAGCAGGCTCCCTGCTGAGCAGAGAGCCCGACGTGGGCCTCGATCCCAGGACCCTGAGATCATGACCTGAGCCGAAGGCAGCGGCTTAACCCACTGAGCCACCCAGGCGCCCTGTATCTAGGTTTTCTATTTTTAACAAATTTAACAAATTTTTAAATTTTAATATTTTTGTTCTTACATTCTTTTATATATATGCAAATCTGTTTTATGTACAATAATTGGTTCTATCAGATAATCATACCATGGTCTTCTACTGATAATCTTTCCCAAGATAGATTTGGGTGAAATTGGATATTTGCACACTCCTGTGGACTACCACACTTGAGACTTTGCGACTGATTTCAGTTTTGAGGCCACGCACACAATTCAAAATATATGCAGACTGGGTTAAGGCAGTTTAAGAGTGGCCTGAAAGAAAGCACAAGACGTGGAATGAGTAAACTGTGTATTTTGCTTGCATGGGAGCCACACATGACTAGCAAGTGCTGGGCCTGTCCCAGAGCTCTTTGTAGTGTGAGGGCTTCTGAACATCTATAGAGATTGCCTGGCAGGTGGACAGACAGCAGGTATGACCTGCTGGAAACTTCACAGAGGGCTCATTTCTTCACTGCCTCTCCTTTCTTGGATTCTTTTATTTTTTTTTAAAATATTTAATTTATTTATTTGACAGATAGAGATCACAAGTAGGCAGAGAAGCAGGTAGAGAGAGAGAGGAGGAAGCAGGCTCCCCGCTGAGCAGAGAGCCCAATGCGGGGCTCGATCCCAGAACCCTGGGATCATGACCTGAGCCGAAGGCAGAGGCTTTAACCCACTGAGCCACCCAGGCGCCCCCTTTCTTGGATTCTTTTTTAAGTTTGTAATCTGAGGGGCGTCTGGGTGGCTCAGTGGGTTAGAGCCTCTGCCTTTGGCTCAGGTCATGATCCCAGAGTCCTGGGATTGAGCCCCACATTGGGTTCTCTGCTCAGTGGGGAGCCTGCTTCCTACTCTCTCTCTGCCTGCCTCTCTGCCTACTTGTGATCTCTATGTCAAATAAATAAATTAATTAAATCTTTAAGTTTGTAATCCGCTAGGGTAGCCTTGATTGCATCTTCGGCCAGCATGGAGCAGTGTAGTTTCACGGGGGGAAGGCAGAGGTCTTTGGTGATGTCCATGTTCTTGATGGTCTAGGCTTCCTCTGCCATCTTCCCTTTTACTCAATCTGTGGCTAACGAGCTAGAAGCAATAGCAGACCACAGCTAAATGTTTTAAGCCTGGAGTCCACAATCTTTACCTTCTCATCCACTTGAATCTGCAATTTCATTACATCACCACCACATGCTGGAGCCCCCACCAATCCAGTTCCAACATTTTTTGATGTGAAGGGACCCCACGTTTCTAGGATTTTCATAATGATCAACAACCTTATGATAGATCCTGGCTGGAGCTGGCAGTTCCCTGGCAGGTGGACTTGGGCTCTGCAGCAGTAGGGTTGACACTGTCCGTTTCAGACGGCCAGCTCCAGCCACCGCCATCTTTCACACTTGAGCCTGTGAAGCAATTTTATTATTTTTTTTTCTTTTTTTTTTTTTTTTTATTTTTTTATTTTTTTTTATTTTATTTTTTTTTAAATATTCTATTTATTTATTTGACAGAGATCACAAGTAGACAGAGAGGCAGGCAGAGAGAGAGGGAGAAGCAGGCTCCCCGCCGAGCAGAGAGCCCGACTTGGGGCTCGACCCCAGGATCCTGAGATCACGACCCGAGCCGAAGGCAGAGGCCCAACCCACCGAGCCACCCAGGCGCCCCAATTTTATTATTTTTATTAAGTAATCCCTATACCCAGCGTGGGTCTTGAACTCACAACCCTGAGGTCATGAGTTGGATGCTCTACCAACTGAACCAGCCAGCTGCTCCTGTATCTAGAAGGTTTTTACCAAAGGCTTTGCATTTTGCATCTGTTATTAAGAAGTAAGTTAAAAATCTCTTCCCTTCATCAATTTCACAATTTTTTTGAACTGTTTAAGTTTTGAACTACTGTTTATGTGTGGAAGTGCACATGTATTTGCAGAACTGTGTAACAAAACTTGAAATATGGAATGGTAGCCTGCAAGTAGCTTTGTGTAAAAGAAGCAGAGGTTTTTTTTTGTTTTGTTTCGTCTTAAACTTTTTCAAGTTTATTTATTTTTAGTAATCTCTACACCCAACATGGGGCTGAAACTCATGACACCAACTGAGTTCAAGAGTTGCGTGTTCTTCTGACTGAGCTAGGCGCCCCTGTTTTTAACTTTCTTGATGAGGTATACATACAGAACAGTTCACACAGCATCTGTGTTCAGCTTAGTTAATCACCACAAAGTGAACACGCTCTGTAGCCACCACCCAGATCAAGGAGGGGCTGAAGTGGTCAAGGAGTGGTCTGAAGTGGCTTTAATTTGCATTTGCATTATCAATGGAATTAAGCATCTTTTGATATCTTACTTTTATATGTTTAGTGGACAGTTAGAGATGTTTTTTGTGAAGTTCCTGTTCAAATCAGTTGCCTATTTTGTTACTGTGTTAACTTTTTTTTTCAGCTTTATGTGTGTGTGTATGTGTGTGTGTGTGGTAAAATACACATAACATTTATCTTCTTGACCATTTTTAAGTGTACATTTCAGTAGCAGTAAGTACATTCACATTAAGCAACCCAATAGCACCATTCATTTCCAAAAACTTCCATCTTGCAAAACTGAAACTCCATCCCCATTAAACCACAGCTCCGCATTCCTCCTCCCAAGTCCCTGGCAACTACTTTTGTCTGTCTCTGTGAATCTGACAACGTAAATACCTCAGGAGTGGAATCACATGGTATTTGTCTTTTTGCCATTGGCTTATTTCATTTAGCATAATGTTCCCAGAGTTCATCTACACTGTAGCATGGGTCAGAATTGCCTTTTTTTTTTTTTGAGCCTTTTTTTTTTTTTTTAAGACTTTATTTATTTATTTGACAGACAGAGATCACAAGTAGGCAGAGAGGCAGGCAGAGAAAGAGGGGGAAGCAGGCTCCCCGCTGAGCAGGGAGCCCTATGCAGGGCCCAATCCCAGGACACTGGGATCATGACCTGAGCGGAAGGCAGCGGCTTAACCTACTGAGCCACCCAGGCGCCCCTATTTTTTTATTTTTTAAAGATTTTATTTACTTATTTGACGGGGGTGGGGCGGGAAGCAGGCCCCCTGCTGAGCAGAGAGCCCAGTGTGGGGCTCCATCCTAGGACCCTGCAATCATGACCTGAGCCAAAGGCAGAGGCTTAACCCACTGTTTTATTTATTTGAAATGCAGTGGTGTCCATTTGTTCCAATGGTGTTCCACTTTAGGTTTTCCCGTATCCTTGTTTAATTCATTAATTAATTAACTGCGAGCATGTGAAACACTACCAAGGTTCCATTCCACATGTCAGAATTAGGGAGAAGATGTGTTCAGAGGAGCGCCCCTCTCTTCCCACATTCTTACTCTGTCCCCAGCCATCTCTTGGAGGTAAACAGTCTAGCTGGGTTTTTGTTTTTCTCCTTGAGGTGTTTCTTTTTGCACAATCAGATGCATGTATATTTATTGTGTTATTTCCCCTTTGTTAAACAGAAGTTGCCATAATTAGATCTGTTTCTGCGCTTTGCTTTTTTTTTTTTTTCCCCATTTACTGTATTCCCGAAATCTCTTTATACCAATTTATAGTAGTCTTTCTCATTCTGGGTTTATTTATTTATTTATTTTTTGAGATTTTATTTATTAGAGACAGAGCACAAGCAGATGGAGCAGCAGACAGAGGGAAAGGGAGAAGCAGGCTTCCCACTGAGCGGAGAGCCCTGTGCAGACAATAAGCCACCCAGGCACCCTTCTTATTTTGTTTAATGTGTCTTTGTGTGGATGTACTATAGTTTTATTGAGCTACTGTACTGTGTATGGATATTCAAGGTGTTTCCAATATTTTGCAGTTAAAGACAATGCTGCAAGGGTGCCTGAGTGGCTCAGTTGATTGTCTGCCTTTGGCTCAGGTTGATCCCAAGGTCCTGGGATCAAGTCCTGAGTTGGGCTCCCTGCTCAACAGGGAGTCTGCTTCTCCCTCTCCTCTACCCCACCCCCTGATTGTGCGCTCACTCTCATGCTCTCTCTCTCTCTCTCTCTAATAAATAAATAAATAAAATCTTTTAAAAGTCAGTGCTGCAATGTCCACAATAGCCAAACTATGGAAAGAGCCTAGATGCCTAGATGTCCATCAACAGATGAATGGATAAAGAAGATGTGATTCACACACACGCGCACACGCACACACACACAATGGACTACTACTCAGCCATCAAAAAATGAAATCTTGCCATTTGTATGGACATGGATGGAACTAGAGGGTATTATGCTAAGCAAAATAAGTCAATCAGAGAAAGACAATTACCATATAATCTCACTGATATGAGGAATTTTTTTTTTTTTTTAAAGATTTTATTTATTTATTTGACAGACAGAGATCACCAGTAGGCAGAGAGGCAGGGAGAGAGAGAGAGAGGGAAGCAGGCTTCCTGCGGAGCAGGGAGCCCGATGCGGGGCTCGATCCCAGGACCCTGAGATCATGACCCGAGCCGAAGGCAGCAGCCCAAACCACTGAGCCACCCAGGCGCCCCTGATATGAGGAATTTGAGAAACAAGACAGAGGATCATAGGGGAAGGAAGGGAAAAATGAAACAAGATAAAACCAGAGAGGAAGACAAACCGTAAGAGACTCTTAATCTTAGGAAACAGACCGAGGGTTGCTGGAGTGGAGGGGAGTGGGAGGGATGGGGTGCCTGGGTAATGGACATTGGGGAGAATATGTGCTATGGTGAGTGCTGTGAATTGTGTAAGACTGATGAATCACAGACCTATACCCCTGAAACAAATTAACATTAAATATTACATTAAATATTAACATTGTATGTTAATAAAAAGTCAATGCATTGAGTAACCTTAAGCATATGTATTTTTGTATTATTGGAGGTATGTCTTCAGGTGAAATTCCTAGAGGTGGGTTGCAGGGTACAAAGTAAATGCCTATGTAGTTCTGTTAGACATTGCTGGATACCCTTCATAAGGCCACATCCAGCTGTGTTCTCACCAGCAACTTAAAAGAGCGCCTGTTGCCCCTCATCCTTCACAAAGGAATGTGTCATAACTTTTCATTTTTGCCAGTCTGATAGGTGAGATGTGGTATCTCAGTGGTGTTTAATTTGCATTTCTCCTATTCTGAGTTAGACTGGTTATACTATTTGTATTGTATGTGGACTGATTGTAGATGATTTTTCATTTTGCTCACTTTTCTATGCGTCTCGTAATTACCATTGATTTCTAAGAATTTTTTGTGTATTGTGGATATTGGCCCTTTATTTGTGAAATATTGGAAATATACTCTCCCAGTTTCTCATTTTTGTATTATGCACAGGGTTTTTAAAGTTTTTTAAGATTTTATTTTTTAAAATTTATTGTTTATTATTTTATTATTTCTTAAGATTATTTATTTATTTGACACAGAGAGAGAGAGAGATGGATCACAAGTAGGCAGAGAGGCAGGCAGAGAGAGAGGGAGAAGCAGGCTCCCCGCTGAGCAGAGAGTCCGATGTGGGCCTCAATACCAGGACCCTGGGATCATGACCTGAGCCGAAGGCGGAGGCTTTAACCCACTGAGCCACCCAGGTGCCCCAAGATTTTAATTTTTATGTAGTCAAATTTATCAGTTCTTTATTTCATCATTCAAGATTTTGAATCATAGTTGGAAAGCTTGAATTTATTTTTGATATTGTATGAAACAGGGTTCATTCATTTTTTTCTTTTGTGAATATGCAGTTGACCTAGTATCATTTATCGAAAAACCCATTTTCTTCTGTACTGCTTCTTTGGTCATAAGTCAGGTGTCTATATATGCGGTTTCTTTTTGGATTCTTTTCTACTGTTTATTCATGTGCCAGTACGCTGCTATTATTTAACTTGTAGAGGAAGAAAAATTACCTCAAAGATAATTCTAACTTCTATTAATGGACTATGAAAGGTTATTTGAAAATATAAGGTTATGTTGAGTTTATATACTGATTAATTGATGAGGGACGAATTGACAGGAGGGAAGTAGGACTGATTGACAAATTTTTTGCATCATACTTGATGACTAATTTCATAAACAGGAACTAGCCTTAAAGAATATGAGCAATCCTTAGTGATTAATACAGTATTCTCCTTCCTCATTATATAACTAGATTTTTCATAATGTGACAATCCTAAATTACCAAAGCTGAATTAGTTTAATTCATTTAAACATTAATCTTTTTCTACCTCTAGTAAGACAGATTGACCTAGCTAATTCTATTGTATTATAACTTTTATATCTGAATGATGAGAATAGAACCTATTCTACTGACATTTAGAACAGGAGAAGACTTTAGAGATTAGTCATTTATGAAGCATTTTAATCTGTGGAGATGAGTTTATTATGATTGCCTGGGAATTTATTATGGTTGCGTGGCTCCAGGTAGACAAGAGTAGTAAATTATTTGGCTAACTTACGATTTCACCTTAATGGGACAAACTTCTTGGATCTTTTTTATTTAAAAAGTAGTTTTTCTTGGGGTGCCTGGGTGGCTTACTCAGTTGAGCATCCAACTCTTGTTTTCTGCTCAGTTCTTAATGTCAGGGTGGTGGTATCTCAGTGTGGAGTCAGCTTGAGATTCTCTCTCTCTCCCCCTCTACCCTTTGCATTTGTGCTCTCTCTCTCTCTCAAATGAATTAATTAAAAAAAAAGTAGTTTTTCGTTTTTTCACAGATTTTTAAGTCCTCTGTATTCTATTCCTAGAAGTAAAAATAGGTTTCTTCACTATTTTTTCTTTAATAATTTTGTACCTGATCTTATCCAGAGTGCTTGTTTCCTTTTTTTTTAATTGAAGTGTAGTTGTCTCTTGTTTTCTTTTTAAAAAGCTTGGTTTTTGGTTTTTTTTTTCTTGTTTTTTTTTTTTTTTTTTAGTCCTTCTAAAATATAAAAAAGCATTACAAAGGGTCTTTCTCAAGTAGTTTGATCATTTAGGCTGACTACTCACTCTAACCTTAAACTGTCTAGATTTTATATACTGACTAAGCTTTAAGAAAAATCAATTTTGTCTTAAATTAGACTACTGAAAAATTAGGTCAGGTAAGAAAAATAAATTTTCAAAATAGTGGTTCCATCACTGATTTACCTTAAAGTAATAGAGATCATTTCTGACTTTTAGTGGTATTTCCCTCTAGAAATTATAGGATGGCATTTTTTGTTCAATTATAGAACTTTTCTCTGAGCCCATGTGATAGCATTCAGATGATCCCTATTTGTAAGTCATGTCCTAGAAAGAGTAACAAAGAGGATGTCTTCACTTTCCTCTCATTCACTGACTCTGGCATATGTGGGCGTGTGTGGGCATAAAGTCTTTGATTACATATGTGATTTTCATATTTTAGAAAGAAGCGTGTGATTGTTTATAAACCAGTAAAGAGGTTCTCTTTCTGTAGCACAGTATTAAGTAATGTTTGGTAACTGTCAGAAAATCTTTGTGGAGCTCTTGATCTTGAATTCAGTGTAAAAGCCAAGAGCTTTGTGTAGTCTCAAAATACTCTTTACTTTTGTTTCATCTAATCAGTTTGCTTTTATTTTTGTTTGTTCTAGACCAAGAGCAGTGATGACCTCTTAGCTGGAATGGCTGGAGGGGTGACTGTGACTAATGGTGTTAAAGGAAAGAAAAGCACCTGCCCTTCCACAGTGTCTTCAGCATCAGCCCCTGCCATGACTACCGTGGAGAACAAATCCAAGATCAGCACAGGTATGGGTGGCATTCAGAGTAAGAGTTAAATTGCTTTTTTTTTAAAGATTTTATTTATTTACTTGACAGACAGAGATCACAAGTAGGCAGAGAGGCAGGCAGAGAGAGAGAGGAGGAAGCAGGCTCTCTGCTGAGCAGAGGGTCCGATGTGGGACTCGATCCCAGGACCCTGGGATCATGACCTGAGCCGAAGGCAGAGGCCTAAACCACTGAGCCACCCAGGTGCCCCTGCTTTTTTGTTTGAATAACAGAGTGCAGTAGTATTTAAGGTGTTCCATTAATTACAGAAAATGTATGCCATGTACAAAAGTATTTGTATTTCAACCCCATGTACTCATCACCCTTGTCAAGTGAAGGACAGTCTTAATTCCTTCACATCCACCTTCCCTCCTCATTTGGAAGCAAATTCTAAGTGTCCTGTAATTTCATCCACAAACATGTAATTATCTTTGAAAGATAAGGATTCCCCTAAATATATAATCACAATACTATTATTAGTCCTTAAAATAATTAATAATTTCTCAAATCATAAATATAAAAAAAAACTTATTCAAATTTCCAACTTTTTCATAAATACTGAATAGGTGTATTTACTGTTTCTAGGTCAGGATTTACTTAAGGTCTGTATATAATTGTTACCCTTTCCTAAATCTATTTTTTTCTTAAAATTTAATTTTTATAGAAATATACGTTGTTTGAACTATATTTTTCCGTGATCTGGATTTTGATGTCACATCTCCTTGATGTCTTTGACCATGTTCCTTTGTTCATTTACTGTTAATGTCATTGGATCTAGAGCCTTGATGGTTCAGATTCAGGTTTCTTTTTTTCCCTCATAAGGTGCCTTCATACACAGTAGTTGTCCTTCACCAGCAAGCACATCATTTCTGGTTGTTTGTCTTTCCAAGATGTTAGCAGCCTCTGACGATCAATGCTGGATCCATGCATTCCTGTTCTACCATTCTTTCTTCATTCATTAGCAGCAATTCGGCTTTAGATTTGTTGGAGTCTGTTAATTAACTCATCCCTTCCAGTACACACAAGATCATGTGTATTCATTTTATTTTTTATTATTTATTTGTGTTTTTTAAAAATTTTTACTTTTAAGTAATCTGTACTCCCAATGTGAGGCTCAAACTCACATCCCTGACATCAAGAGTTGCATGCTCCACTGACCAAGACACCTAGGTGCCCTAACGTCATGTGTGTGTAATACAGCTGATGAAAGCACATTGGCAAAAATAATAGCAGACTTCCTTTATGATCATTATTTAGACCATTAGCCCCTCGTATATGTTATTAGAGTTTTTCCTAGCCCAGGTTTACCTACTGTCCTCTCTCCTACTTTGATCTTCTGTGGACTCCTCCTTCTATCCCAGATCACACACCCACCCCCTGTTAGTTATAATAGGCATGTGGTATGATCATGAGGAAGGCACTGTTATACCAGGCACCGTTCCATTTTATCCTTACTATAGTCCTCGGAGGTAGAGGCTATTATTATCCTCATTTTAGAGATGTGAGAGCTATGCTTAAAGCTTAAGTATCTTGCATAAGGCCTTGTGTTCATTTGCTCAGAAAATATATAATGGGTACTGTACCACGTTGCTACAAAGCTGGTGGTGGAACAAGGACTGCACATCTCAAGCTTGAAGTCATCACCACACTAAACACTGCAGCCTTTGTGGTAAGAAGGAAATGAGGTATTCCAATGCCATCTATGTATCTTCCTATTTCCAGCTTTTAGAATTTACTGGGAGAGATGCATTTGTACCGGTTCCCTACTGACCAGTGCCACATGCCTTCACAGGCTAAATTCAGTTATATTCTCCCTGTATCCGTTGCCTCTACTGGAGGCAGCTTTGTACATCTGTATTAGTTTGTTAAGGCACCCATAACAGAATACACAGATTGGGTGGTTTAAATAACAGACACGTAGTTTCCCACCAGAACTGGCTAGAAGTCTGAGATCAAGGTGGTGGCCACTTTGATCTCTTCTGAGGTCTCTCTCTTTGACTTGTAGTTTGCTGCCTTCTCATTGTCTCCTCACATGGTCATACCTCTCTCTGTGTCTGTGGCCTGGCCTCCTCCTCTTACAGAGATACCAGTCAGATTGGATTAGGGCCCATTTTTACAAACCCCATGTTAATATAAATACCTTTTAAGCTAATTCTCTTTTCCCCAAAACCGGTCATGTTCTGAGGTCTTGGGGGGGTATGGCTTCAGCATATGAGTTTGGAGGATACAGTTCATCCCCTAACAACATCCTTAACTCTTCCATTGATTTTCTCTACCTTTATTTACTATTACCTTTTTTTTTTTTTTTTTAAGATTTTATTTATTTATTTATCAGAGACAGAGGGAGAGAGAGCGAGTGAGCACAGGCAGGCAGAGGCAGAAGCAGAGGGAGAAGCAGGCTCCCTGCTGAGCAAGGAGCCCGATGTGGGACTCGATCCCAGGACCCTGGGATCATGACCTGAGCCGAAGGCAGCTGCTTAACCAACTGAGCCACCCAGGCGTCCCTTTTTACTTTTTTTTACCTTTTTTACTTTTACCTTATTTACTTTTACGTTTATTTACTCCCCATGACTTCCCAATCCAGTTCACTTGTCTGTAACTCAGATTCTTCCATCTACTCACGGAGCACAGTAATCCCAGAAGGGGAGCTTTTTTTGTCATGTCCTCTCTCTTTTCTTGTTCATTTACTTCTCCTTTCCTTTTGGAGCATTATTAATCCTTCCCCTCATTACTGGCTCCTTTCCTTTTGTCTTTCAGGCATGCCCAGATGCTTTGCTTTTTAGGATGGGTTTTGGTTTGGGAAAGAATAATTATTGGTACTGTTTACAGAAATGGGAAAAGGAATTAATACTTCTAGTTATACCACCCTGTTCCTTATTTGGCCTCCATTTGCAATTGTTTGCTCCTTAATCTTGTTATTTCTGCCCTGTAAATCTATTACAGAGGTAGCCTCTTTTCTGTTCTTGCAGAGATCCTGATCTCACTCCCCAAATGTAGGCCCTCCTTTACTCTTACTGCTCTGCCTGCCCACACTCCTCCTGGACTACTCTTCTTCCTCAGGTGTTTCACTTAGCAGCCTCTGGATTCATTTTCATTAAAATGCTGTTCCCTACGAGTCTTCCCTGCTCCAGAACATTTACTCTGGAACTCACTAAATTTCCCCTGGCGTTCAGAGCCCCATAAAAACTTCTCTGCTGCTTCCATTGTGTGGCCTTATTTTCCTTGCTGTGCACCCTGTTCACTTCTGCTTCGTCATCCTGTCCTGTGGCCAGCCAGAATTCTCTCCCCTGCTCTACCCCTGATCCCTGGCAGAATTAGTGTCTGTCTTCCTATACCCATTGCCCTTTCACTCCCTCACCTCTGCAGCCTATGCCTGACATGTAAAACCAGCAGGTTCTTACCGAATACTTACTGATTAGGTCTAGATCTTATTTTTCAAGGTGAAAAGCAGCTAATTATTTCCTAAGTGTTTTTAGGTAAGCATATTCCTGTTCTTTCTGTACTAAACCCATAGTTATGTCAGTTTCCACAGGTTTAGAATTTTAGCAGTCAGGTAGTAGTGATTCATGTAACATATTTGGTAATGTGCCATCATTAGTTAGCATTAGTATTAGTACATTATTGTTTTCTAACATTTAGGGAGACAACATAACATAATTCTTAAGTTTCAGAATCTGGAGCCACACCGTTTGCCTGCATTTGAATCTTGGCTTATCCACTTATTACATGTGTGGTGTCAGCAAATTATTTAGCATCTCTGTGTGTGAGTTTCTTCATGTAACGATAATGAGGCTTACATAAGTTAATGTATGTGAAGCGTTCATCTGTGTGTGTGTAGAGTAAGTGCTAAGTACACATTAGCCTTATTATAATTAATGTTACTGGTATTATTTATGTAGCATTCTATGATGTGAAAAACTTTTTTTGCACTTACTTTGATCATACTTTTTGTGTTTATCATAGGTAGCTTGGATTTTTGGTTTGTCTGGAAGCTGCTTTTCCCTTCTTGCTTGTCTGTTCTTTCTTTACCATCCGCTTCTACAATTAGTTTGCTACCTTGACTGGTTAATCCTAGAGTTTGTTTCATCTAGCTTACCCTAGACTCTTATGCCCCTGGCCACTTCTCTAGCCATGGTTTAGGATTCAAGTTAATGTGTGGCTTTTTTTATGTAATAGATTTATTGAGATATAATTCATATTTTGTAAAATTCACCTTTTAAAAATATACAATTCAGTATATAGCTTCTTTTTCATTAATAATTAAAAGATGAATGATCTGGTTTTGAGGAAACGGAATTTTACAGTAACCAGAATCTAAGGCAAGATGACATCGGTCGGAATCAATGCGTAGGACTCTAGATTTCATCTGGTTAGACCTTGGACATAACCTATGTACCTTTTCTTGTTAATATTTTTGCATTCCATTCTTTGTTTTAAATATTTAGGTACAAGTTCTTCAACTAAGCGGAGCACTTCCATAGGTAATAAAGAATCTGGTTCTACTAGAGAAAGATTACGTGAGCGTACCCGACTAAACCAGAGCAAAAAACTACCTTCTGCGGGTCAGGGAGCTAATGACGTGGCATTGGCCAAGCGTTCGCGCAGTCGCACAGCTACGGAATGTGACATTCGCATGAGCAAGTCTAAGTCGGACAACCAAATCAGTGACAAAGCTGCTTTGGAAGCCAAAGTGAAAGATCTTCTCACACTGGCAAAAACCAAAGATGTGGAAATCTTACATTTGAGGAATGAACTCCGAGACATGCGTGCTCAGCTGGGCATTAATGAGGATCATTCCGAGGGTGATGAAAAATCTGAGGAGAAGGAAGCCATCATTGCTCACCAGCCAACTGACGTGGAGTCCACTTTACTGCAGTTGCAGGAACAGAATGCTGCCATCCGGGAAGAACTCAACCAGCTCAAAAACGAAAATAGAATGTTAAAGGACAGGTTGAATGCTCTGGGCTTTTCCCTAGAGCAGAGGTTAGACAATTCCGAAAAACTGTTTGGTTATCAGTCCCTGAGCCCGGAAATCACCCCTGGCAATCAGAGCGATGGAGGAGGGACCCTGACCTCTTCGGTGGAAGGCTCTGCTCCTGGTTCTGTGGAGGATCTCTTGAGCCAGGATGAAAACACCCTCATGGACCATCAGCACAGTAACTCTATGGACAACCTAGACAGCGAGTGCAGTGAGGTGTACCAGCCCCTCACGTCGAGCGATGATGCCCTGGACGCACCATCGTCCTCAGAGTCCGAAGGCCTTCCGAGCATAGAGCGCTCCCGGAAAGGGAGCAGTGGTAACGCGAGTGAAGTGTCCGTTGCGTGCTTGACAGAACGGATACATCAGATGGAAGAGAACCAACACAGCACGAGTGAGGAACTTCAGGCAACTCTGCAAGAGCTAGCTGATTTACAACAGATAACCCAGGAACTGAACAGTGAAAATGAAAGGCTGGGGGAAGAGAAGGTTATTCTCATGGAGTCTTTATGTCAGCAGAGTGATAAGTTAGAACACTTTAGTCGACAGATTGAATATTTCCGCTCCCTTCTTGATGAGCATCACATTTCTTATGTCATAGACGAGGATGTGAAAAGTGGACGCTATATGGAATTGGAGCAACGTTATATGGATCTAGCAGAGAATGCCCGTTTTGAACGAGAACAGCTTCTTGGTGTCCAGCAGCATTTAAGCAATACTTTGAAGATGGCAGAACAAGACAACAAGGAAGCTCAAGAAATGATAGGGGCACTAAAGGAACGCAATCACCATATGGAGCGGATTATTGAGTCTGAGCAGAAGGGTAAAGCAGCCTTGGCAGCCACATTAGAGGAGTACAAAGCCACAGTGGCCAGTGATCAGATAGAGATGAACCGCCTGAAGGCTCAGCTAGAGAATGAAAAGCAGAAAGTGGCAGAGCTGTATTCCATCCATAACTCTGGAGACAAATCTGATATTCAGGATCTCCTGGAGAGTGTCAGACTGGACAAAGAAAAAGCAGAGACTCTGGCTAGTAGCCTGCAGGAAGACCTAGCTCACACCCGAAATGATGCCAATCGATTGCAGGACACCATTGCAAAGGTACTGTTTTAAGTGGATAAAATGGAGCAGAATTATGCAGCTAAAGTACACACTCTGCTTACTGAAAGCCAGTATCACTAGTGTGATGTCTCATTCACTTGTTCTAGGATTGGTTTTGTTTCTTTTTATTTTTTCTTTTAATTTTTAATTTAATTAAAAAAAAAAAAAGATTTTATTTATTTATTTGACAGGCAGAGATGACAAGTAGACAGAGAGGGAGGCAGAGAGAAAGGAGGAAGCAGGTTTCCTGCTGAACAGAGAGCCCGATGCGGGGCTCGATCCCAGGACCCTGGGATCATGACCTGAGCCGAAGGCAGAGGCTTTAACCCACTGAGCCACCCAGGCGCCCCAAGATTGATTTTGTTTTAAAGATTGAGAATGTTTTCCTTATTGGGATACAGTCAAAAGTATTCTTAAAATAATGTCACTTTGACTCACTTGCATTTTGTTGTTTTTTTCCTGCCTGTGAGAGGAAGGGACTAGAATGGCAACAACAGAATTTGTTTCTAGTCTGGGTGTGCCCAGAGAATCGTATAGTGCAATTTTATCTCCTCATCTCTAATGACATATTTTGGCGTAGGAGAGATGAGAGCCAGTAGACCTCTCTGTGGGATCAGCAGTGTCTACCCCTTTTCCTGTGATTGTAGTTTTTCAAATAGAGTTCTCTTTCGAGTTAAAATATTTTTGGAGTATGGAGGCCCCCGTTGCTTAGAGGGCTAAGTCTTATTGCTGGCAAAGACCTTAGAGATCATGGGTCCAGCCCCCTTGTTTTACACCTACTATGGTAATGAGGACACATGCAGAACTACTGCCTGGGGTTGCTGGCACTTCAGCCAAGGGTCTGTGCCCCATGTGATTGCTGATGCAGGATTTATTTGCATGAGTTGATCCAAATATTCTGTCTTACATTTTATTTCCTATTTTAATGCAGTGACTTTTAAACTAAGAAACATCAGTATATCTTTTGGCCAAAATCCAAATTATTTATTTATTTATTTGTAAAGATTTTATTTATTTATTTGACAGAGGGAGAGAGATCACAAGTAGGCAGAGAGGCAGGCAGAGAGAGAGAGGGAAGCAGGCTCTCCACTGAGCAGAGAGCCCAATGCGGAACTTGATCCTAGGATCCTGGGATCATGACCCAAGCTGAAGGCAGAGGCTTTAACCCACTGAGCCACCCAGGCACCCTAAAATTCAAATAATTTAGATCTCAATTTTTTTAGTGATGTTTAGAGATACAATTTAGGGAATGTATTATGTGTTGGAGCATATGTGTTGGAGGGCACATGGAGCTGAACTTTTGCAATGACAATATTTGAGAATTTGTTTCCATTTTTATTTTGGTAATAAAACTGTCACACATCAGACTTCTTTAAAAATTTAATTTTAAATTTAAAAAAATCTTTTTTTTTTTTTTAAATAGGAGAGGATGCTATTTATTTATTTATTTATTTTTCTAAAGATTTTATTTATTTATTTGACAGAGAGGGAGATCACAAATAGGCAGAGGCAGGTAGAGATGGGGGGGGAAGCAGGCTCCCTGCTGAGCAGAGAGCCCGATGCGGGGCTCGATCCCAGACCTTGGGATCATGACCTGAGCCGAAGGCAGAGGCTTTAACCCACTGAGCCACCCAGGCGCCCCAGGATGTTAATTATTAATTAGATGCATGCCTGCGGCGCCTGGGTGGCTCAGTGGATTAAGCCTCTGCCTTCACCTGGCGTTATGATCTCAGGGTCTTGGGATCGAGCCCCACATCGGGCTCTGCTCAGTGGGGAGCTTGCTGTCCCCTCTCTCTGCCTGCCCTTCTGCCTACTTGTGATCTTTCTCTCTCTCTCTCTATGTCAAGTAAATAAACAAAATCTTTAATCAGATGCATGTCTTCGATCCAAACTTTGGAGAAGGAAGAATTTCCAAAATTTCCTTGTAAATGATCTATTTAAGTTCAGTGATATGTCAATATAATTTGTCAGTGATGTAGCGACAAATTATGCTTAAGCACATTACATAAAATAGTATATTATTATAGAGTGCTTTTTTATATTTTCAGACAGTTATTACACAGGTGGTTTTAGTTCTCACCTAGCAGTTCATGCTTAGCTTCCTTTGGAACAATATATACTTCCATTCTAGAATTTTTCTTAGAGCAGCTCTTACTTTTCTAATCTGCACCATTGATTCTATATAGGTAGAAGATGAATATCGAGCCTTCCAAGAAGAAGCTAAGAAACAAATAGAAGAATTGAATATGACATTAGAGAAACTAAGATCAGATCTAGAAGAAAAAGAGACAGAGAGGAGCGACATGAAAGAAACCATCTTTGAACTTGAAGATGAAGTAGAACAACACCGAGCCGTGAAACTCCATGACAACCTCATTATTTCTGATTTAGAGAGTAAGTGGTGGGGGAGCTTTTCATTCCTTTTTGTCCTACCCATCTTAATGAGAGGGGATAGTTTGCATTTGGTAACAGAAGGAAAATTGGTTCCTCTGACTGCTGCAGAGAAACAGGTTCAGTAGTAGATAGTGCCCAGCAGAAGTACGTATGTGGCCAAGCATATATCACACATTAAGCAGTAGTCTTTGGACTGCTGTGTTTTGTTCCTAAGCAAGAACTATTAGGTGGCAGCATTGCTTTAAAACTGTGTTAGTTACAGAAAATAATTTAAAGGAAAAGCTGATTGTTATTATATTTTTCTAGGTCTTAGGAAAAGCCATTTACTGTTTATTTTTAGTGATTGCAAGTATACAGAGACCAAAGAAATCGATCATTCGTAATCTTATGTCTGAGGCACAGGTATTTATTTGTTGTCTTATTTTCCTCCCTATCAAGGAGATTTTATGATCTGATAGAATTGAAACTCTAATTTTAAGTTGCTCTACGTTTTTTGAAACTTTTATGATTATTTCAGACTTATAAAAAAAGTTATAAAAATTGTACAAAGCATTTCTGTGTTGACAATTTGATGAGGAGCAGAAATTTGGGTGATCTTAAAATGGCTTCCCACAGACTGTTTATTATGTTGCGAGTGAGGAAAAAGAAACAACCAGAAATTATACAGTGGAAAAATTGGGCAGCACTTTGGGTAATTGTATAAGTGACAGAGGCACACAAAGTCAGACTCAGCATTAGCTAGGCCATATTCTTTTTTTTTTTTTTTTTTTTAAACATTTTACTTATTTGGCAGACAGCACAAGTAGACAGAGAGGCAGGCAGAGAGAGAGGGGGAAACACGCTCCCTCCTGAGCAGAGAGCCTGATGGGCTTGATCCCAGGACCCTGGAATCACGACCTGAGCTGAAAGCAGAGGCTTAACCCACAGAGCCACCCAGGTGCCCCGCTAGGCCATATTCTTGCTGAGGAATAACTTCAGTTAATCATAAAGAACATTAAACAAAAAATAAAGAATGTTTTCCTAAAAACATAAGTGGGGTGGTGCTGTATTCCTAAAAAATGCCAATGTCATAAAAATCTTTGGGAAAGGGACCTAGGGAGACATGACAAACAAAATACCTTTGCCTAGACTGGGTCTAGTGCTATAGGGAAAATGCTATAAAGAATGTTATGACAAAACTGGTCAAAAGTAGATGCTAGATAAATACATGTATAAACTTACGAAGTTGATAACTATACTGTGTTTAAGTAAGTAAATGTTTCTATCCTTAGGAACCACAATCTGAATAGCTAGAGGTAAAAGGCCATGATGTATATCCTTAAAGGTTTAGGAAAAACATTAGGGATAGATGGATAGAGACATAAATAGGGATACAAGATAGCAAATGATGAAAACGGATGGGTAAACTGTTAACATAGATAAATCTGAAGAAAATGGCATATGGGTGCTTTTTTGTACCAGTTTTTGCACCTTTTTGTAAATTTGGAATTTCCAAATAGTGCATCTTAGAAATTCTTATGTATTCTTCATCCAGATTCCTTAGATGTTAACAAATTTTAAGTTGTAGTACACTTTAATGATACCCAGGTGGGGGTGGGGACAGGGAGAATGGGAATAACTGTTTTTGGATACATTAGTTAAAGCTTTTAAATTTTGTGGTTTATGATATTGCTTCATTGGGTTCTGACAGTGTGTTATTTATTGACAGAGGATTAATAGACAGACACAGTGCCGGGCCAGATCCCATGTGCTGTGGGTGCAGAGGTGGGGAGGTTTTTTTATGGTTTGTTTTGTGTTGTGTTGTGTTTTTAAAGATTATATTTATTTATTTGACAGAAAGAGAGAGCGCTTGCAGGAGTACACAGCAGGGGGAGCTACAGGCAGAGGGAGGAGAAGCAGTCTTCCCACTGAGCAAGGAGCCCAGTGCTGGCCTCAGTCCCAGAGCACTGGGATCATGACCTGAGCCAAAGACCGACACTTAACTGACTGAGCCACCCAGGCGCCCTGGGGAGGTTTGAACTAGTTCCAAGAAAGAGTGGGTGGGTCATCTGCAGGAGTCCTATAAACCTGTGGCAGTTCTGAGCTCTGACTACTTGGCTCTGATTCTCTGGATTGACCCCAGGGTTATTTGGAACATTCTGAGACATTTGGATACTGAAGTAGCTCACCAGGGGACTCTTTTCTTAGAGATAATGATAGCCCAACAGATAAAATGTCCTTACCTGAAGTTTCTAAAAACTTCAGTTTAAGGGGTGCCTGCCTTCGCCTTGGGTTATGATCTCGGGGTCCTGGGATCGAGCCCCACTTCGGGGTCCTGGCTCGGGCGGGGAGTCTGCTTCTACCTCTCCCTCTGTCCCTCCCTCTGCTTATGCTTTCTTTGTCTCTCAAATGAATAAATAAAATCTTTTTAAAAACCCAGTACTTTCAGTTTAACATTTTTAGCTAGTCTGTATTTCATTATCTCTGAACTGAGAGAATGTATCTAACTTTATTTCCTAAATATAAAAGGTTCTACAGTTTTTCAGATTAACTTGGAAATTGAGTGCATTTTTCATTTAGTACTGATAAAAAAAGCCTTTTGCCTTGTAAGACTTATGATTTGAACATGGAAAAGAGTGACATCTTGTGGTAATTGAGGATGTAGGTAGAAAAATGTTAGCTGATAAGGATTCCTGGGATGAAAAATCATTGCCAAAACAAAAATTATGTTAACATGTGGATTTTAATTTTGAGGTGGCTGAAAATTCTGAATATCTTTTTAGCTATATAGCTTCTCCCTCCAATTTTTTGAAATGAAAAGTTCAAATATTTCGAAATATTGGCAGCATGGTATGTTAGCATCCATTGCCTAGATTTGATAGTTATTGTTTTGCAGTATTCACCTTCCATGTGTGTATGTGTGTGTTTAACTGAACCAGCTGACAGTAAGTTGTAGACCTTATGACATGTAATATTTCAATATGTGACTCCTAAATATTCTCCTTGTAATCATATTTAGTAAAAATTTGGTATAATTCCTTAGTATCATCTAATAGCTCATATTCACATTTTCTCAGCTGTCCCCAAAATGTCTTTTATAGTTTTCTCTAGGAACCAGGATCCAAGCAAGTTTCATGTACATGAAACGAGTTGTTATGTCTCTCTAGTCTGATAGGAGTTAATTTATTTCTTAGCGAATTCTAGCACTTGGGATAGATGCTAGGTCAGCACTTGGAATGGGGGACTTGCTATTAATTGAGAAATTGAACTTTCTTTTTTTTTTTTTTTAAGATTTTATTTATTTACCTGACAGAGATCACAGGCAGGCAGAGAGGCAGGCAGAGAGAGGACTAAGCAGGCTCCCTGCTGAGCAGAGAGCTCGATGTGGAACTCGATCCCAGGACCCGGGGTCTATGACCTGAGCCAAAGGCAGAGGTTTTAACCCATTGGGCCACCCAGGCGCCCCACTTTCTTTCTTTTTTTAAAAACGATTTTATTTTTAAGGGGCACCTGGGTGGTGCAGTTGGTTAAGTGTCTGACTCTTGGTTTCTACTCAGGTCATGAACTCAGGGTCCTGGGATTGAGCCTCGCTGCAGGCTCCTTGCTCAGCCCAGAGTCTGCTTGAGATTCTCCCTTCCTCCGCCTCCCCCCCGCCACTTGTGCTTTCTCTCTCTCAAATAAATAAATCTTAAAAAAGAAATGACTTTATTTTTATGTAATCTATACATCCAACATGGGGCTTGAACTCACAACCCCAGAATCAAGAGTCTCACGCCCCACTGATTGAGCCAGCCAGGTGCCCTGAAAAATTGAGATGTTGTACTATGGAGCAGCCATTATGATAGTCAACTTTAGAACTTTTTCATCACCCTTAAAAGAAACTAGGCATTAGTAGTTAATCCTTACCCCAAAATGATCTTGACTTCAGAATTAGTGGACAGAATTTTATTTATTTTTATTTTTATCATTTTTTAAAGATTTATCTTTTTATTTGAGAGAGAAAGAGTATCAAGTGTGCAAGCAGGGTGAGGGGGAGAGGGAAAGAATCTGAAACAGACTCTCCACTGAGCAGAGAGCCCAACATGGGGCTCAGTCTCACGAACCCAAGATCATGACCTGATCCGAAATCAAGAGTTGGACTCTTAACTGACTGAGCCACCCAGGCACCCTGTAGACAGGATTTTAAAGCAGCCATTGTAACTGTCCTCAGGACGTTGAGGAAAATCTGCTTGAAAGGAATGAATAAACAGCAAATCTCAGCAGAGAAATGAAAACTGTAAAGAAAAGAACCTAAAACATATTCTTGAACTGAAAATTTTAACAGCTAATACAAAAAGTTTACTCAGTCATTAAACTGCAAAGTAGAGATGCAGAATGTCAATGAACTTAAAGACCAGTCAGTAAGGCACTATCCAGTCTGAAGGACATAGAGAAGAAAGATGAAAAAAAAAATTAGTAGAGTTCAGTGAGTGTGGGACAGTATCACAAGGCATAACATGTATTTGGAATCCCAGGTAGCTTTCCAGATCATGTCAGTACCATGCTGCCTAGACCTAGCCTGTAAGTGCTTTTTTGTATTGTTTGGATTTAGCATTCCAGACTACAAAGATCTGATGTAAAGTTCACTCAGTAAATACTGTGTTAAGACTTCTGGTTCAAGATGATGGCCTGAGGCCATACATGTACTTCCTTGCCCTCCCAAAGTCTTAGTGAAATGGTCCTGCCATGTAATATAAAAATGACAATGAGCCTAAACCAAAGACAGAAAATAGGTGAGGGGGTCTCATCAGTAGATCAGAAATTTTGAGTAACTTCTGGAATAGATAAAGCAAATGGATTTGGGGATATGGAGAAATCAAACAGAGCAAGAAAACCTACAATGCAGGAGAACACTGAAGCTCTAAGTAGTGATGTTCCCAGCCTAACTTTGGGGATGGGGGTTTCTCAGGGATCATCAGGCCTGGGACCCGTAGCAGTTTCAGGCTGTGGTGTAAAGGATTGCCAGAAGTTTTACTGCCCTCTTGTCTATAGCGTGCTGGCTCTGGTGTTTGCCTCCAGGCTTGGATTCTTTTCTAAAGGAGGTGGGGAATATGGTGCCAGGGGCTCCTGTGGAGATGTTAGCATCAGAAACAGAAGTAAAGCCTTGCCTGAAGTAACCGCAGGCTTCCCATAGGGAAAGGCACTTTGGCTCAGCAGTGAAACAGGCGCGTGTTGCACACACGCGCGCGCGCACACACACACACCACCCCTGTTGCCTTGGTTGAAGCCACCCACTTTATGTCCCTGTACCTTTGGTGGAGGGGCCCCCTATAGGAATTGTCATCAGCAGAGCCTTTAGCCAGTCGTTGTGTTGAGGGGAGAGGCCATCACAGCAGTGACTTTCACAGTTGCTGAGAAACATGGAGAAGTCACTAATATTAATTATCCTTGTCCTTATAAGTAAGTAAGGCCAACCAGGACTTAGTGGACATTTTAGTATCTTCAAAGAGAAATAGCAGAAGGAAGCAACTCAGCTGAGCCCAAAGAAATAAAGTTAATGACTTGATTCACCACTAGTCCAGCAAACCAAAGCTGATTGGTATTGAGGGTAGTGGCACCAGGGAGATCTCAGGTGTGGCTCAGGTGATGTGATGTACCCATCTGTTACAATGAATTTATCAACTTAGTATTTGTGTAGTTATGCTCTCTGTGTGCTTGCAATTATGATAGTTCTTTCATGCCTTCTGAGATTTGGGACTAGGGCCAAACATCTAACACAGGTTTTGCACTTTTACATGGAACACTAGTGACAGTGGTGAGCAAGGGTGGCTTGAGAGTAGAGAAGTAGCAGAAGGAATAGAGGAGAGCTGTATAAATCTGTGGTGGGAAAAGCCTTTTAAAAATATGTGGGGAAGGGACACCTGGGTGGTTCAGTTGGCTAAGTGTCCAGCTCTTAATCTCAGCTCAGGTCTCGACCTCAGGGTCTTGAGTTCAAGCCCTGCATCGGCTCCATGCTAGGTGGAGCCCCCTTAAAAAAAAAGTTAAGGAATACTTGGAAGCCATAAAGGAAAGTCTATATTTGACTGTGTATGATTGAAATTTTGAGTTCAGCAAAACAAAAGTACCATAAGTAAAGGACATTGGGAGAAATTTTGGTAACACATATCGAATATATGAGGAGATTATATACATTAATGATACTAGGATAATCCTTTCCCTGAAAAAAGTGTTTGAATAGATAATTAGAAAAGGTGAAAAAAGATGCTCGATTTCACTAAAAAAGCAAAGAAACTCAACAAAATGCCGATTTTCACAGCAGGTGTGGAAAGTAAAAAAGGCTGATAGTGTAGCAGAGGAGAAAAGGGCCCTCTCGTGTACTGTTTGAAGGAGTATAGATTACTACAGCCTTTTTGGGATATTGATCAAAATTTAAAGTGTAACAGTACTTTAGTAATCCACTTCCAGAAACCTGTTCTTTAGAAACATGCTTATAAGTTTGCAAATGTAAACTTAGATATGTATGTTGCAGAATTGCTGCTTTATCACAAATACTTGGAAACTACCTGTACTTTCAACAGTTGCGATCTAGTTTTAATAGCCCATATGCACAGTGCATCCATGCTATGACTGCCATGTCACCAATGAGGACAAATTAGGCAGCTCTCTATGTATGGCACAAAGTGCCGTAGACAGGATAAAGCAGATGCCCCTGTATTTGTTGATAGATGTCCATTATTTACTGCTTAGTGGAAAGGCTTATGAAGAAGTATGAATACCATAATCCCATTTTAAGAAAAATATTCACACACGCCAAGTCTGGAAGGATATTTGGCAAATGTAAATAATGAGTAACCTTACTTATTTTAGTAAATAATGAGTAACCTTACTTATTTTATTTTGTAAACGTTTATTTTAGGGTGCCTGTGTGGCTCAGAGGGTTAAGCCTCTGCCTTCGGCTCAGATCATGATCTCAGGGTTTTGGGATTGAGCCCCGCATCAGGCTCTCTGCTCAGCAGGGAGCCTGCTTCCTCCTCTCTCTCTGCCTGCCTCTCTGCCTACTTGGGATCTCTGTCTGTCAAATAAATAAATAAAATCTTAAAAAAAAAAATAAAGGTTTATTTTAAAGAGAAAGAAGGTGAGCATGTGAGTGAAGGGGGAGGGGCAGAGGGAGAAAAGCAGACTCCTCACTGAATGTGGAGCCTGGATGCAGGACTTGGTCCCACAAACCCAAGGTCATGACATGAGCCAAAACCAAGAGTCAGACAGTCATCCAGCTGAGCCACCCAGGCAACCCATGAGAAATCTTATTTTTTTTTTAAAAGATTTTATTTATTTATTTGCCAGAGAGAGAGAGGGAGAGAGAGAGCGAGAGAGAGAGCGCGAGCAAGGGAGCACAGGCGGACAGAGTGGCAGCAGAGGCAGAGGGAGAAGCAGGCTCCCTGCCGAGCAAGGAGCCTGATGTGGGACTCAATACCGGGATGCTGGGATCATGACCTGAGCTGAAGGCAGCTGCTTAGCCAACTGAGCCACCCAGGCATCCTGAGAAATCTTATTTTTGCAACCCTTTTCTGTTTCCTGGATTTTTGCTGAACATGCATTACTTTTTATAATCAAAGGGGAAAAGTTCTACCTACTTTTGGGGGGGATGGGAAATAAAAACGAATAAAGAAAAATAAAAGTAGTAAATGGTTCATTTGAAGCTCATCTGTGTCCTCTTTCAGCATCAGGAATTCTGGTTTAGAGATAAAGCTAGAGCTGTGGCTTGATGGCTGAATGTACTGCCCATCTTCCCCAACGTGGCCCTAAGGCATGGTATTTTAACTGATGGTATACAGTTGTCCTTTCCCTTCCTCTGGAAATTGCACGTGATGTTAGTTGAAAGCACTTGATAGGATGTAAGGGTCTGACAGCACTGAGCTATCAGTACCCTGAGGGTTTTCTTGTATTTGGAGGGCAGGAAAGGTTGCTTGTGAACTTCCATTGATTTTATACCCCCCCCCCCCCCCACCGGAGTCATAGGTTGAATCTGTGCTTATCTTAGCTGTGCTCATGGTAGGTAACACCTGCATGTGTGATGGGCATGTAACTGGGCCAGAACGAAGGCCCAGTTGGTGGTTCCTTCTCTGTCAGGGATGAGAGGTCTTAGTAGGGAAGAGATTGTGAACCCCATTATTAAATGGGGAGGGCAGTGCCCAGAACTATTCAGAGCAAAGTTGGTCTAATGCCAATGAGAATAGCAGTTTACCTGATTTCTAGAATAAAAATAACTTTGTAAAGTTGAGTTATAATTTGTAATTAAAAATGAGATTGTAGTACTTCTTCTGTTCTTTGATAGAATGTAATGTTGCTTTTGAGTTGAAGACAGTAGATGGCAGTGTCCCCCATACTAGAAGAACTTCAGAGGAGGAATTTCTAGTGCATTTAGCACGTGTAGTGGCCCCGGACTTGACAACTAACAGTGCCCTTTTGTGTGACCGTTAATTGGGCCAGAGGGCAGTTTTGTTAAGCTGGTCTTCAAAACAAGAGCATAGATACAGAGTCCTTTGGTTTCCGAGGAGAAAAGCCTATTATCATTTTTAATACTTTATGTTACAAAGCAAAAATAGTTATGATTCATGAAGTTTAAGTCACATTCCCTAGAGACACTTATAGTGAACTTTATTCTGTCTAAATATGTCCACTGGCTGCCAGCTTCCTTTCCTTTCTGTTCAAAAGGTTTAATAAGACACAACAATAATTAATATGTAGTGCTGAGTGTGGAAGAATGCCCCCCCTTTTTAAGGATTTTATGTATTTATTTGACAGAGATCACATGTAGGCAGAGAGGCAGGCAGAGAGGGAGAGAGGAGGAAGCAGGCTCACCGCCGAACAGAGAGCCCGATGCGGGGCTCAATTCCAGGACCCTGAGATCATGACCTGAGCTGAAGGCAGAAGCTTTAAACCACTGAGCCACCGGGCGCCCCGGAACAATGCCCTTTTAAGAGTAGTGATGATTTGGCCATGAATGTGGAGTTTGGGAAAGATAAAAGAATAACAGCCAAAGAAATGAATGAAATCTTGGATTTTATGATCAGTCTAAGATGGTCAGATGGCTTAAAATGTTGACTGAGAATTAAGACACACCAGATGTTAAAGGTGAGCAGTAGTTAGATTTGCTGTCATTTGTCTTATGTGAATTATAATCTGAAGATTCATAGATACATCTTTTGTTTTGTTTTTTTTTTTGTTTTTTTATTTTTTTTTTTTGTTTTTTTATTTTTTTATTTATTTATTTTTTTTTTTAAAGATTTTATTTATTTATTTGACAGAGAGAAATCACAAGTAGATGGAGAAGCAGGCAGAGAGAGAGAGAGAGAGGGAAGCAGGCTCCCTGCCGAGCAGAGAGCCCGATGCGGGACTCGATCCCAGGACCCTGAGATCATGACCCGAGCCGAAGGCAGCGGCTTAACCCACTGAGCCACCCAGGCGCCCCATAGATACATCTTTTGTGACCAGAAAAAATGAAAAACAGTTTTCAGCTGAGGAGGAGAAATTCACTTTTTTCCCCTATTTTCATTATAAAACTTTTTGCATTTATTTGTTTTTAATTTTTAAAAAGATTTTATTTATTTATTTGACAGAGAGAGGGTGAGCGTGCAAGAGAACACAAGCAGGTGGAGTAGCAGAAGGAGAGGGAGAAGCAGGCTCCCTGCCATGTAGGGAGCCTGACATAGGGCTTGATCCCAGAACCCTGGGATCATGACCTAAGCCGAAGGCAGACACTTAACTGACTGAGCCACCCAAGCACCCTCCAAATTTTTACATTTAAATATAGTGTAAATGAAAGGTGTAACTTGTAGTGTTCCCAGTACTAAAAATATTTTATCTTCTGTCCTTATTTACGTCTGATAGTATCACCAAGACCTTGAATTCGGCTGTACGTAGGTCATATGGGAGCCAATGATCCATGCTAGTTTGAGTCATCTTTGCCTCCAGAGATACAGATCAGGGTATTGGACTCACTCACTGGTGTCCACTTTGCTCTTAATCAAATTGAATGGCCCTTTCAGTTTCCAGGTTAAATGAGGTCAGAAGGAGCTCTATAGAGATAGACTTTTAATCCTTTTCATATGAAAACATCCTCTTTTCTGTCTGTAGGTAAGGACTGTATTTTCTTTCCCTTTCCTTTATACCTTAAGCATCTAGAAAAAAGCCTGGTACAAAGAGGGTACTTAATGAGGTACTCGTTGAGTTAATTTTGAATTTTGTATCCTTATTTCAGAGACCCCAACTTTGTTGAACAATTTTGTGTTGAATGGGAGAGAATTAATTACTGGCTACCAAAATTGGCCAGGTTTTCCCCCATGTTTTATCTCATTTATTTATTTATTTATTTATTTATTTATGTTTTTTTAAAAGATTTTATTCATTTATTTGACAGAGATCACAAGTAGGCAGAGAGGCAGGCAGAGAGAGAGGAGGAAGCAGGTTCCCTGCTGAGCAGAGAGCCCGATGCAGGGCTCGATCCCAGGACCCTGAGATCATGACCCGAGCCGAAGGCAGAGGCTTTAACCCACTGAGCCACCCAGGCGCCCCTCTCATTTATTTTTTATTCAGCTTTAGAAAACATATTGTCATTATATATTTACAATAATTATTACACATATATTAATACTGGGGGTGCCTTGGTTCAGTTGGTTATGCATCCAACTCTTGGTTTCAGCTCAAGTCATCATCTCAGGGTTGTGATACTGAGCCCTGTGCTGGGCTCTGTGCTGAACGTGGAGGCTGCTTAAGAGTCTCTCTCTCCCTTTGCCCCTTGCCCCTCCCTGCCTTGCTCTTGCACTCTCTCTAAAAAAAAAAAAAAAGAAAAGAAAAGAAGAAAGAAAGAAAAATTTTAAAAATCAAAAAAAGTAAAAATATCTGAACACAGATGTATCAGTGTTGAATTAAAGGTTTCATGTCACAGAGGTCTACAGCAGGTTCTTAATGGAACTGAGAGGAGGAAGATGAACAGTTTAAGAAAAGACAGTAGCACACTCCTACTTTAGGGTGTTGATTAAAAGTTAATATTTTGTGAACTTAGGGAAGATTTTTGTAAGCTTTATGAGAGAGGGCGTGAGTGGGGGGCGGGCACAAGGAGAGGGAGAGAAGCAGACTCCCTGCTGAGTGTGGAGCAACTTGGAGTCCATCCCATGACCTTGAGATCATGACCTGAGTTGAGATCAAGAGTTGGTCTCTCAACTGACTGAGGCACCCAGGTGCCCCAGGAAGATTTAATTTGGAGAAGATTTTATTTTTAAGTGATCTTAAACCCAACATGGAGCTTGGGCCCACAATCCCAAGATCAAGCATCTCATGCCAGTGAAGCACCTAAGATTCTTTTTTTTAAAGATTCTGTTTTTGAGTGGTCTCTACACTCAACCCTAAGATTAAGAATTTTGTGCTCTACTGACAGCCAGCCAGGGGCTCTTTAAGGACTACTTTTTTGATTACACATGAAACCTCACACAGCTGTTCACTATGCCTAGGTTCTTACTACTAAGTAAGTGTAAGGAATAGGAGGGAATGTTTACTCAGAAACACCAATGTCTATAGCAGTGATGTCCTTGATAATAAAGAGTTTAATTCTGTAAATGGAATATTTTTTTAAAATCTTAGGTTCTGATTTGAGTATTGTTTTCTCTTGTTCCCTCCATTAGCCTGCATATTTATACATTTATTCCATTTTACAGCCCTACCGTGTGTCAGGTGTTGGAGCTGTGAAGTCACCACATAGTACCTGACTTTGAAGTGTTTCCAGTCTAGTGGTAGAGACAGATATATAAAGAAATGTAACAGGATTGGCCATAGTAGTCACAGGCAGAGTTGGAACACAGAAAGGATAGGGCTTTCCTGGAGTGGGGGTGGCAGGTAAAGTCATGGAATTTGTCACCAGATGTCAGTGCTTTTTTTGATGCTTCAGCCATGAGAAAGTGCTCAGTCCCTGAGCTGTCCAAGTAATCAACTGTGCTAGATTTACTGGGTGGTGGTTACCAGTGGGCGACTTCCTAAGCCATTTCCTCTTAAGCATGGACTTTTGAGCAGAACCTCCAAGTAGAATATGACTTCCTATACATTTCTGGTTCCAAGGACACTGGGCTTGACTTTGCCTTCATGTTTGCATTCCCACTCTATCTAGAATGGTACTTTGGATATAAGTGGTACTCATTAAATGTTTACAGTGAAAGTGAAATTGTTTGAGGAAAACTCATATTATGTAAGAAATGATTTGAGGAGTTTTTATTTATTTTATGAATATATCATTATTTTATAAAAAGACTTTCTGTAAAAGTAATGTAAATAGCAGCTCCCCAGGGTAATTAATTAAATTTGTAAAAATTTTGCTAATTCACCACTCTATGGAATTTATTGCAGTGTGTAAAATAAGTTATGCTTTCATAAAGAGTTTAGTTTAATAACCCTTTTGATTAAAAGTTCACACTTTAATAGTAGTCAGTGATATTTTGATTGGTTATGAGCCAACAGTGTGTTTCCAACAATTGATTTTACTTAACTTTTTGTTTCAGAATTAAGACTCTGAGGAAGGAAGCAATCCAGAAATTGTGATTTAAGCTTTGATATTTTCCTTAGGAAAGTAGTATTGGTTAATACTTGGAATGAACATTCTTTTTTTGTTTTAGAGTTTGGTATTACAAATAAGAAGTCTTTGGGCAGGATGACCTTTCTTTTCAATGTCATATTTAAATACCTCCCTTTATATTATTCCTTGGAACATAGCTTTAAGAATATATATTTAAACTTCTCTGCTCTTTTCAGATACGGTTAAAAAACTCCAGGACCAGAAACATGACATGGAAAGAGAAATCAAGACACTCCATAGGAGACTTCGGGTAGGATAAATCCTCATGTATTATCTCATTAGAATACCTAGGTTTCTGAAAGTTGAGGACTGTGTAGTCCTTGATCGTTGTTAGTATTCGTCTTAAGCTTCAGATTCAGTTAAAATACTGATCCTTCTGCCCGTTGGGCGGAAAGCAACTGCCACCATTTCAAGTTGGGATTAGTGCTGGATTCTGGATAGAAGAATCTTCTAGTAATTTATGAGTGGTAGTTTTAAAAAGATGGATTTAGGAAGCAAGTATTGTATTTTGGAAAGAAAAATTATTTGCTCTTGCTTAGTAAGTGTCCCAAACCAAGCTGTTTTCAGTCTTCTGTGGATTTGATCAGCTTGCTGACAGCTGTGCCAGTCTGCTGCAGAGGTTGGGTAAGCTCATCTCTTAGTTTGGGTCATGCCTCAGTTACTCAGGCTATATTCACAGTGTCAGAAAATCGCTTTGTTGGGGGATGGGTGCCGGGCCGGCGATTGGGCAGCTGTGGCTCTGGTGGAGGCAACGCCCTGGGGAGACTTGCCCATCCAGCCACGCCCACATCCTCCATGACTGTGGGAAGCAGCAGACTGTACAGTTCTTTGCTCTTCTCTTTGTATGACTTTGTCTGCCTAGTTAGAGTTTAGTGTTTTTCATCGGACTTCCTCTTCCTTTTCCTTGACTTTTGATTTTTTTTTCCTGTTAGTTTTTGATGTCAAGATATTTATAGATATTCCCTGTAAAATCTTTCCGTATGGTTCACACACCATTATCTACTTTTCAGAGGTAAAGTGCTGTAAATTTTGAACAATGTGTTTATTTTCATAAGACTTTAAAAACTTGCATAAGGAAGGGAGACTTGATAATATTGTCATTAAAATTGATTAAGCACTCTGGTGCTCGATGCCTCAGCAGACAGAGTAACTAGAAAGTCTTTTCCTCATTAAGTACAAGTTCACTACTAATAATTGTATTACCTGTTACCTGTTAGAAATTATAATAGTAGTTATCTGAGACTTAAAAGAAATTAATCGTCATTTGGGAAGTGCATTATAGTCCAGTCATAAATACACTTTATTATTTTTAAGTAAGTATTTTTGCTTTCTTTTGGAAATAAAAATTTAGTTTTTTAACGTAGGAAGAATCTGCGGAATGGCGGCAATTTCAAGCTGATCTCCAGACTGCTGTGGTCATTGCAAATGACATTAAATCTGAGGCCCAAGAGGAGATTGGCGATCTGAAGCGCCGGTTACATGAGGCTCAAGAAAAAAATGAGAAACTCACAAAAGAACTGGAAGAGATAAAGTCACGCAAGTATGTTTTGAGAAACCAGTTTTTTTTTTTTTTTAAGATTTTATTTATTTGACAGAGAGATTACAAGTAGGCAGAGAGGCAGGCAGAGAGAGAGAGAGGAGGAAGCAGGCTCCCTGCTGAGCAGAGAGCCCGATGCAGGACTCGATCCCAGGACCCTGAGATCATGACCTGAGCCGAAGGCAGCGGCTTAACCCACTGAGCCACCCAGGCGCCCCGAGAAACCAGTTTTTTTTTTTTTTAAAGATTTTATTTATTTATTTGACAGAAATCACAAGTACACTGAGAGGCAGGCAGAGAGAGAGAGAAGGAAGCAGGCTCCCTGCTGAGCAGAGAGCCCGATACAGGACTCGATCCCAGGACGCTGAGATCATGACCTGAGCCGAAGGCAGCGAGTGGCTTAACCCACTGAGCCACCCAGGTGCCCCGAGAAACCAGTTTTAATAGAGAACACTTCAGTCCCAATTTTGGGATGTGGTATCATGGAAAGAAAGAGTGTGGATCCTAGTGGAAGTTACTCAACTTTTCTGGCCTCATTTTATGATACCTGCAAAATAGTACATTCTGTATGATCTGTCAGAGTTGTTATCAGTATCTATAATTAATAGTTCCGGGGGGGCCAGAATGGTCCCTGGCACAAAGTACCTTCTAGTTCTCTTCTTTCCTATATCTCTACACCCCAGTCCTGTTACTTTGCTTTAGATTAATAGCCTCTGAGTAGGGATGTGTACTATGGAATTACACATCCTGTCCACTTCTGCTTCTTACTAGCTGTGTGATCTTGGTCAGGGCCCTTAACTTCCCTAAGCCTCACTTTGCTCATCTTTAAGATGGAGGCAGTCCTCTCTGCTTTACAGTGTTGCTGGAAGGCTGAAAGGAGATCTGCCTGCCCAGTAGCCAGGGTGATGATGAGTATACTTTATTTTATTTTTTTAAAGATTTTATTTATTTGTTGGAGAGAAAGAGAGAGGGAAAGCACAGAGGGAGAGTGAGAGGGAGAAGCACACTCCCTACTGAGCAGGGAGCCCAGTGTGGGGCTTGATCCCAGGACCCCGGATTAGATATTTAACCAACTGAACCATCCAGGCACACCTACCTTAATAACTAATGTTATTGTTAGAGACCCAAGTAAAGAGTGCAAAGCGAGTTTTTCTGTATCACTCTCTTGAGGAGGTTTTACTTATAACCACCTTAATCTCCATAGTAGTATTTTTTCCCCATTAACATAGAGATCATTGGAAACCAATGTAGTGCTTTAGATGAGATGCCATTTGTGATGTGTTTTGAGTTCTCAGTGAGATTCCATCTAATGGGTAGGGGGGAGTAGTTTTTATGTTTGAGGTTATTAAGAATTTGATTATCCAGGGACGCTTAGCTGGCTCAGTCAGTAGAGCATATGACTTGATCTTGGGGTCATGAGTTTGAGCCCCAAGTTGGGCATAGAGTTTACTTTATAAAAAAAGTATTTGGGGGGCGCCTGGGTGGCTCAGTGGGTTAAGCTGCTGCCTTCGGCTCAGGTCATGATCCCAGGGTTCTGGGATCGAGTCCCGCATCGAGGGGGGGTCTCTGCTTGGCAGGGAGCCTGCTTCCCCCCTCCCCGCCTGCATCTCTGCCTACTTGTTATCTCGTGTCTGTCAAATAAATCAATTAAATCTTTAAAAAAAAAAAAAAAAGTATTTGGGGCACCTGGGTGGCTCAGTGGGTTAAAGCCTCTGCCTTTGGCTCAGGTCATGATCCCAGAGTCCTGGGATCGAGCCCCATATCGGGCTCTCTGCTCAGCAGGGAGCCTGCTTCCCCCCACCCTTTCTGCCTGCCTCTCTGCCTACTTGTGATCTCTGTCAAATAAATAAATAAAATCTTTTAAAAAAAAAGTATTTGATTTTTCATTACTTTTAACTAATTTTTAGGTAGACCTAGGAAAAAATTTAGAAAAATATTTATGGGGTGCCTGGGTGACACAGTTGGTTAGGTGTCCAACTCTTTTTTTAAAAAAATTAATTAATTAATTTGATGAGAGAGATCACAAGTAGGCAGAGCAGCAGGCAGAGAGAGAGGGGGAAGCAGGCTCCCCTCTTAATAGAGCCTAATGTGGGACTCGATCTCAGGACATTGAGATTATGACCTGAGCAGAAGACAGAGGCCTAACCCACTGAGTGCACTAGGTGCCCCCCCCACTCGATCTCATTTTAGGTCGTGATCTCAGAGTTGTGAGTTCATGCCCCTTGTTGGGTTCCATGCTGCCTGGAGCCTACTTAACAAAACAAAATAAAACAAAACAGGATATTCTCGAAAACCTATCTTGTTTCATTGTTGCTTATCTCTAATGAATGGCCCAGAGAAAAACTAGATTACTAAACCATTTTTCTTTGGCTTCCTTAAGCAGAACATTTTATTTATTTGACAGACAGAGATCACAAGTAGGCAGAGAGGCAGGCAGAGAGAGAGAGAGAGAGAGAGAGAGAGAGGAGGAAGCAGGCTCCCTGCAGAGCAGAGAGCCCTATGCAGGGCTCTATCCCAGGACCCTGGGATCATGACTTGAGCCGAAGGCAGAGGCTTTAGCCCACTGAGCCACCCAGACACCCCTCATATTACCTTTTTTTGTATACTGTTAAAGAAATGTTTTATTCCTTCCCCCCCTTTTTTTTTTTAAGATTTATTTATTTATTTAGGACGGGGAGGGGCAGAGGGAGAGGCAGAAATAATCTCATGCAGACTCTGTGCTGAGTGTGGGAGCCCAACAGGTAGCTAGATCTCAGGACCCTGAGATCACAACCTGAGCCAAAAGCAAGAGTTGGATGCTTAACTGACTGACCACCCAGGCATCCCTGAAAATTTTCATTCTGAAGTTAACCTGAGTGACTGAAATTCTGCTCTTGAAGAATCATTCCATCAGGTCCTAAAGATGTCCTCAGTGAAGCAGTAAATTAATTTTACTAAATCTCAGTCCTTAAGTACATACTCTGTTTAACATTCCATGTGATAAATGGGAAATATACATAAAGCACTTTCACTATGTCTGCTGTATACTCAAGTATGAGGTTGTCTCAAGGAAAGTGCTCTGTGATTGTTAAGAAAAAAAAACAGCTCACACTAAAATAAACTATTAAGACTTTGGTATTTGGTGGATGTCCCTTGGAAATGAATTAAGAGAGACTGTCACTGTCACTTAAAGGAAAACAACTGACTGTATTTGTTGCTGGTACCAAAATGTGGAAATTCGAGTAAATGTTAGGATTTTAGAAAATTTGTATTTGCCATCATAAGCTTGGCAGCTTCCCGTATTTAAAGAGTTTTCTGATGAGATCATTGCTGATATTAACAAATGTGACTTTTAAATAGTAAATCCGATAATGACAGATGTCATCATTTGGAAAATTCATGTAATTCAGTGAACCAGTGTTTTCTTTTTTTTTTTTTTTAAAGATTATTTATTTATTTATTTGACAGAGAACACAAGTAGGCAGAGAGAGAGAGAGAGAGAAGCAGGCTCTGCACTGAGCAGAGAGCCCGATGCGGGGCTCGATCCCAGGACCCTGGGATCATGACCTGGGCCGAAGGCAGAGGCTTTAACCCGCTGAGCCACCCAGGCGCCCCGAGCCAGTGTTTTCTGTATGACCAGTGCAGTCACATATGGGTAAAAGATCCATTTAAAGTATAAGATAGACTAGAGTACTTTGAATGTACAGAGTAGGAGAAGTTTATTCACATGATTTCAAATTGCACATCGCAACAAACTTTTAAGTAACTACCACTTAATACATTTTGGTATAGTACCAAGGAAAAACAGCCTCGGTTGTCTAAAAAGCCACAATTACCTATTTCACGTCATTAAAATAATCTTTTCTTTTTCAACTACTACATATCTCTGAGCCCTGTTTTTCTTATGTCACAATAGATTGAATACAGAAGAAGAAATGAGAATCTAATAGTATATTCTGTTAAGCCAGACATTAAAGAGATACACAAAAATGTAAAAACACTGCTATTCTTCATCCTCTTGTTCCTCCTCCTCCTCTGCCTCTTCCTCCTCTTCTTCCATTTTTTGGTTTTGGAAAATGGTTGTTTCTTATAAAAGTATGTTGTATTGTTAAGTCCCGGGTTTATTTTTATTTTTAGATGAATTAAGTATTTTAAATATATCTTAGTTTAAATTTCCATTATGATAAATGTCAACAGATATAAGCCACATAAAGAAAAGCTCTTTGGGATCTTCAGTAATTTTATTTTTGTTGTTGTTGTTTTTTTAAAAGATTTTATTTATTTATTTGACAGAGAGAGATCACAAGTAGGCAGAGAGGCAGGCAGAGAGAGAGAGGGGGAAGCAGGCTCCCTGCTGAGCAGAGAGCCTGATGTGGGGCTCGATCCCAGGACCCTGGGATCATGACCTGAGCCGAAAGCAGAGGCTTTAACCCACTGAGCCACCCAGGTGCTCCATCTTCAGTAATTTTTAAGAGTGGAAAGAGGGGGCCCAGGTCTGGGTGTCTTGGGCAGTTAAGTGTCTGCCTTCGGCTCTGGTCATGGTCCCAGGGTCTTGGGATAGAGCCCCACTTTGGACTCCCTGCTCAGTGGGGAGTCTGCTTCTCCCTCTCCCTGTGCCCCTGCTCATGCTGTAACTCTTGCTCACTCTCAAATAAATAAATAAATCTTAAAAAAAAAAAAAAAGAGTGGAAAGGGACTCCAAGAAAGGTTTGATAATCATTGTTACAGATTATTTGTTTCAACTTCTGAACATGATGGGGCGCCTGAGTGGCAATTAAGTGTATGCCTTCGGCTAAGGTCATGATACCTGGATCCTGGGATTGAGTCCCGCATTGGGCTTCCTGCTTAGCAAGGAGTCTGCTTCTCCCTCTCCCTCTGCCTCTCTCCCCGGCTTGTACACCACATTCTCTCTCAAGTAAATAAAATCTTTTAAAAAAAGTGTGAACATGAGACCCTGTGATACATCCGGAGGAAAACAACTGTCAGAAGATGTCAGAAGAGTAAAATAGCTACCAGATTTTCCCAAGGGCTGGCTTAGTTTTTGTCTACCTGTAAACTTATTTGATGGTTATATGAAAGATGCAAACTCTGCAACTGAAATCTTATTCCAGATGAAAACTTCTGTATTAGCTCAGTGAATTAGAGCTAGCCAGAAATAAAATGTTATTGATTTTTTTAGATGAATCATGATCCACTGAGCATCTACGAGACTCATGTACTAATAGGGCCCAGGTTTTGTTTTGTTTTTTTTCTTTGTAGAAATTCTATTTGGATACTACAGAAGGTTTGTTTTAAAGAATATGAACTTTGGGGGCGCCTGGGTGGCTCAGTGGGTTAAAGCCTCTGCCTTCAGCTCAGGTCTTGATCCCAAGGTCTTAGGATCGAGCCCCACATCGGGTTCTCCGCTCAGCAGGGAGCCTGCTTCTTCCACTCTCTCTCTGCCCGCTTCTCTGTGATCTCCGTCTGTCAAATAAATAAATAAAATCTTTCAAAATAAATAAAATAGTATTTAAAAAAATAGAATATGAACTTTGATTTCATTTCTTTTGTATTTTCCTGTTTGTGCATGGCATATTAGATAGGGCCAGTATAGATAACCCACATGTACTGGTGAATTCCCAAACACCAAAAAGCAGGACAGAATCTCAAAATCCCAGTCCTGAATCAGGTTCTTTTTGGCCAGCCCACTTTGCATTTTACTGCTAACTGATAACTGATGTTCTCACCTTACACATACTCAGATGGAAAATGGATTCTGTTGGTTACTTTTAAACATATTTAGTACAACCCAATATAAAAATTGTAATATTGTTTCCTGGAATTTACCAAACAAACGAGAATATTAGACTCGGTAATTTATTTAGCTCTACTGATACTGTCTTTTTTTGTTTTTTCTTTTTTTTTAAAGATCTTATTTATTTATTTGACAAAGAGGGAGATCATAAATAGGCAGAGTCAGGCAGAGAGAGAGGGGGAAGCAGGGTCCCCACTAAGCAGAAAGCCTCATGCACGGCTCCATCCCAGGACTCCCAAGACCATGACCTGAGCAGAAGACAGAGGCTTAACCACTGAGCCACCCAGGTTGCCCCGATACTGTCTTTTTTTTAAAGTGATACTTTTTTTTTTTTTAAAGGTTTTATTTACTTATTTGACAGACAGAGATCACAAGTAGGCAGAGAGGCAGGCGGGTGGGGGGGAGCAGGCTCCCTGCTGAGCAGAGAGCCCGATATGGGGCTCCATCCCAGGACCCTGAGATCATGACCTGAGCTGAATGCAGAGGTTTTAACCCACTGAGCCACCACCCAGGTGCCCCCCCCCCCCCCCCGCTTTTTTAAAGATTTTATTTATTCATTTGACAGAGAGATCACAAGCAGGCAGAGAGAGGGGGAAGCAGGCTCCCTGCTGAGCAGAGAGCCTGATACGGGGCTCGAACCCAGGACCCTGAGATCATGACCTGAGCCGGAGGCAGGGGCTTTAACCCACTGAGCCACCCAGGCGCCCCTAAAGTGATACTTTTTAATGCTTTTCAGTAGGGAGGCAAAAATGTGTTTGCTAGTATGTGTATAAAAAGGCCTGATTTCACTATTGTTTTCAGGCAAGAGGAGGAGCGAGGCCGGGTGTACAACTATATGAATGCTGTTGAGAGAGACTTGGCAGCCTTAAGGCAAGGGATGGGACTGAGTAGAAGGTCTTCAACTTCCTCCGAGCCAACCCCTACGGTGAAAACCCTCATCAAGTCCTTTGACAGTGCATCACAAGGTAACTTCTTAAATCCTATGCCAAGGGCAGGCTGTCGTCATTCACTTACTATCTGTTCTCTGGTCTGGTTTGATATTCTTTCCATCTTACTCTCTGAGCCTCATCAAATTCAATGTAGTATTAATGAACTAGTCTTACTATCAGGTGACTTTTAGCAGGGGAGTTGGGATCTGTTCAGCTTCAGAGATTTTGTTTTTAGACTTGGTGCCTTGCCCCTCAAATAAATGGGTCTTCACATAGTCCTGAGGCTCTGAGTGTGTTCTCTATGCCAAAAAACCTCTAGATGTATGAATTCAGCCCTTTCCCTTTGTCTGAACTCCTGTAGGTCTATAAATCCAAAGGCTTCCCTGATATTGACACTCCGGTATCTCCTAGACATGTTATGTCCAAAACTGCACTCTTGCCCCTGAGCTTCAGGCTTTCCCCTGTGTAAATGGCAGGACCATTCCACCCAATTACTTAAGCCAGAAATCCAAGAATCCTTCTTCTTCTTCTTTTTTTTTTAAAGATTTTATTTATTTATTTATTTGACACAGAGAGAGAGAGAGATCACAAGTAGGCAGAGAGGCAGGCAGAGATAGAGGAGGAAGCAGGCTCCCCGCGGAGCAGAGAGCCCAATGCGGGACTCGATCCCAGGACCCTGGGATCACGACCTGAGCCGAAGGCAGAGGCTTTAACCCACTGAGCCACCCAGGCGCCCAAGAATCCTCCTCCTTTGTTAAATCCTTCCTGTTTCTCACTTCCACATCTAATCCATTATCAGGTCATGTGGATCCAGCCTCCAGCATGCACATCTTTGCTCTGTCTACTTCTCACCATCTCTAGTGCATAATCAACTGCTAGTACAAGCCATCATCAGCTTCTAATTTCAGTGACTTCCTAATCAGTCTCTCTGATTCATTTTGATAGAAAGGACTTTTCTTGCTTAAAGTCCTTTAATTGCTTTATTGTAGTTAAAGTGAAATTCAGATCCCCAGTGCCTGCGTGGTCTGACCCTGCCTTCCTCTTACCCCAGTTGAACTGCTCTTCCTCTGTCCTCTATATTCCTGCCACACTGGACTGCAGGTCCCAAAGCAGGCCAGGCTCTATATTGCAAGGCTCTTCTGTATCCGGAAGCTTATTCTTCCCTCCTTCAGATGACTGGGTCCTTTTTAATTTCTCTAACCCCCTCAGCTCTGGGAAGGGGAAAGAGATGTATTTTTAAAAAAGGAAAAAAAAAAACCTAAATGGCGGTGCTTGTCTGGCTCAGTTGGCAGAGAATGTGACTCTCGATCTTGGGGTTGTGAGTCTGAGTCCCATGTTGGGTGTAGAGATTACTTTAAAAAAATAATAATAATAATAACAAAAAGGAAAACTAGGAGGACCTGAGTGGCTCAGTCGGTTAAGCATCTGCCTTCTGCCTTCGGTTCAGGTCATGATCCCAGAGGTCCTGGGATCAAGCCCTACAATGGGCTGTCCTCAGCAGCAAGTCTGCTGCTCCCTCTTTGATATCTCTTGCTCTCTCTTTCAAATAAATAAAATATTTTTTAAAAATTAAAAAATAAAAGTGGGCGCCTAGGTGGCTCAGTGGGTTAAAGCCTCTGCCTTCAGCTCGGGTCATGATCTCAGGGTCTTGGGATCGAGCCCCACATCGGGCTGTGTGGTCAGCAAGGAGCCTGCTTCCTCTTCTCTCTCTGCCTGCCTCTCTGCCTACTTGAGATCTCTGTCTGTCAAATAAATAAAATCTTAAAAAGAAAAAAAAAAACAGGGGCACCTGAGTGGCTCAGTGGGTTAAAGCCTCTGCCTTTAGCTCAGGTCATGATCCCAGGGTCCTGGGATCGAGCCCCACATCGGGCTGTGTGGTCAGCAAGGAGCCTGCTTCCCTTCCTCTCTCTCTGCCTGCCTCTTTGCCAACTTGTGATCTCTGTCTGTCAAACAAATAAATAAAATCTTAAAAAATAAAATAAAATGAAATCTTGAAAAAACAGAAGAGAAGAGCACCTGGGTAATGCAGTCAGTTAAGCATCCAGCTCTTGGGTTTGGCTCAGGGCATAATCTCAATCAGGGTGGTGAGATCAAGCCCTGGGTTGGGCATTGTCCTCAGTGCGGAGTTGGCTTAAGACACTCTCCCTCTGCCTGCCCCCCCCCCCCCACTCACCCATACTCTCTCTCTAAAATAAATAAATCTTAACAACAGTAAAATAACTGAATATAATGTGTCCTAAAACTTACATTTTCTTCTAAAAATTCTTTTAACTTCACAATAGGCTTTATTCTAATCCCTCTAATAATAATAGAGTTTCTATAATCTATATTCTGTGAGTGTATGCAAATTAGTGTCCTTGACTTAAAATCAGAGCAAAAGTCATTTATATACTCACATTGTTGGTACAGATATTTTGGAGGATAATATCTTCCAATTTAAAATGCCATATTTGGGGCGCCTGGGTGGCTCAGTGGATTAAGCCACTGCCTTCGGCTCAGGTCATGATCTCAGTGTCCTGGGATCGAGCCCCGCATCGGGCTCTTTGCTCAGCGGGAGCCTGCTTCTCTCTCTCTCTCTCTGCCTGACTCTCCGCCTACTTGTGATTTCTCTCTCTCTGTCAAATAAATAATAAATAAAAAATCTTTAAAAAAAAATAAATAAATAAAATGCCATATTCATAGATCCTGAAGTTCTTAATACAATAATACTGGCAGATGTTTATAAATATATATAGATATAGGGACCCCTGAGTGGCTCTGTCGTTAAACATCTGCCCTTGGCTCAGGTCATGATCCCAGGGTCCTGGGATCAAGCCCCCCATCAGACTCCCTGCTTACCTGGTTCTCCCTCTCCTACTCCCCCTGCTTGTGTTTCCTCTCTTGCTATGTCTCTCTCTGTGAAATAATAAATAAAATCTTCAAAAAGAATGTATATAGATAGATATAGATACAGATATACACACAAAGTTTTCAGTGTAGGATTGTTTGAAAAAAAGGGGAAAACCTGGAAATTGCTTACGAGCCCGTTAAAAGGATTAAGTCAATTATGACCCATTAGTACAATAGAATGCTGTGCATTTTTTAATAAGAATGAGGTAAATCTCAAAGTACTTATGTTAAAATACGCTTGCAGTCCTTTATAGTAAGTTGAACACCAGTATTTCATAGTGTGATCTCATTTTGTTTTTTTAAGTACATAGATTTTTGCATTAAAAGTGCAAGAAAGATGCACTTGGAACTATTGTTAGTAGCTACCTCTGGGTAATATGAGGAGCTAAGATGAAAGAAAGACTTACAAAAATCTGTACTTCTAAAACGAAATGATAATGACGTGTCTACACTAAATTAAAGTCATGAAGTTATTCAGAATATTGATGAAATGGGCCCTAATGCAAAAAAGATAAATCTGCTTTTGAACTGATCTTTTTAAATAAGCAATGTTTTACAATAAAATATATCTAAATGACTCCATATTGCACTGCCTAATTATATATGCAAAAGAAGTTAACACAAAGTATTCAAATAACTTGTACATGAGTGTTTGTAATAGCACTACTCATAATAGCCAAAACATGGAAACAACCCAGCTGTCCATCAGTTGATGAGTGGATAAACAGAATGTGGTCTCTACATCTGAAGGAATATTATTCAGCCATAGGAAAGAAGTACTAATACATACTACCATGTGAAAAATATGCTAAGTGAAAACAGGCAGAAACAAAAGGTCATGGGTTATAAGATTCCGTTTTTATGAAATGTGGAGAATAGCTAAGTCCATAGACACAGAAGGCAGTTTGTTGACAGTTGCCAGGGACTAGGGAAGAGATACATGGGGAGTGATTGCTTAATAGAGACTGGGACATTTTGGAACTAGGTAGAAGTGATGATGGCTGTGCAATATTGTGAATGTACTAAATACCCTTGAACTGTACATTTTAAAATTATTTACTTTCTATTATGTGAATTTTTTTCAAAGATTTTATTTACTTATTTGAGAGAGAGAGTGCACAAAAGAGCACAATTGGTAGAGAGGAAGAAGCAAGCCTCTCATCAAGCGGGGAGCCCAATGAGGGCTCCATCCCAGGACCGAGATCATCACCCAAGCCAAAGGCAGCTGCTCAATTACTCAGCTACCTAGGTACCCCTATTAGGTGAATTAAAAAAATTTTTTTTTTAAATTTTAAGTAGGCTTCACACCTAAGACAGGGCTCGAATTCACAACCCAAAGATAAAGAGTAGCATCCTTTACCGACTGAACCAGCCAGGTTCCCCTATTATGTGAATTTTATCTCAGTAAAAGAATGCATCTAAAAATAGCAATTTAAATATAAGTACTTGGTTGCATGAAAAGGTCCACAATGATCTACTTTTTCATCTTTTCCTACTGTGTGATGTGCCTGATTTTATATATGTGTCCCATTTTGATTTTAATTTGGCTTCAAACAAATAACCTTTTTTTTTTAAAGATTTTGTTTATTTATTTGACACAGAGAGAGAGATCACAAGTAGGCAGAGAGCAGGCAGAGAGAGTGGGGGGAAGCAGGCTCCCTGCTGAGCAGAGAGCCCGATGAGGGGCTCGATCCCAGGACCTTGAGATCATGACCTGAGCTGAAAGCAGAGGCTTAACCCACTGGGTCACCCAGTACCCCAAATAACCATTTTTTATGTACCCTCTACTAAACCTTGTATCAAGCCCAAGTATCTGGAAGTGAGTAAATTATGGATCCGACTTTTGAATAGTTCAGTCTAGAGAGGGAGATTGACGTATAAGTGAATAATTAACAGATCTGTGCATTAAATGCAAACCAGAAAGTACTTGCAAAGTGAAGTGATGAACTCCACAGGAGGAGATGAGAAAAGCTGAATGGGAGCCCAGTGTTCTTTTGTTTTTTGTTTGCTTTTGTTTTCCAGTGTGCCTTCATTGAATGCATATCCACTATGGGCCCAGCTTCTCACCTGGTACAGTTACAGAAATATTCCTCTTGGGTTTTTTGAACTTGAATTACATTGGCTCATGGAGTTCTTTAACTACCCAAGTTAATGAAATGGCAAAAATGGGATGACTGGCATAACCAGTTTGGGAATCAACACAACTACTCTAGGGAACAGTCTGCCTGATGGCAGGAGAAGCATCACCTGTTAGGCAGGACTGTGAGTGAGCGCCTCGGAGGTTAGGCCTCAGGACAGCTTCAGGGGAGCCAGAACATTGGGTAGCCTGAGGGATCGTTCAGGGGAGACCAGTTATAAAAGCTTCCACTCTACCATGATGCATTCAGTATTTGTTTGTTTCTGTAGTACCAAACCCCACTGCAGCCACAATTCCTCGCACGCCTTTGAGTCCGAGTCCAATGAAAACCCCTCCTGCCGCAGCTGTCTCACCTATGCAGGTAAGTGTCCGTGACCATAGAGGCTGTGGGAGCCTCAGCATCTAAAAGTTTGTCCTCCTAAAAGTCATTTACACTTACGTTATGGGGGGCAAATGACTTACCTCGTGAAGAATGTAGTAGTTAGGATTGTAAAATAATGTAAATATCCTTAATTGAGATAAATTATGAAAATGTCCATTATGTTACTCTTTGGAAAGAGTAACAAGTACTGAACACTTGCTGTGTATTCTACACTATTCCCTGTGCTTTATCATGTGAATTCATGTAATTCTCATAACAGCCCTGTTGGGTACCAGGTACTATTCTTACCTCTAGTTTTCACACATGGAAACTGAGGCCTAGAAAAGTTCAGCAATTTGCTGAAGGTCATATAATGAAGTGGTGGAGTGGGGATTTGAACCTGAGCAGTGTGGGTTCAGGGACCATCTCTCTAAGTTAGGATGTGTAGTTGGCGTGTGTCAGCCTCCACTTCCTAACAAATCAAAGCTTAGTGGTTTAAAAGAGCAGTTGTATGATTTTCGCATTTGTGTGTTGAATAGGCAGCTTTGCTGGCTTTCTGTGGGCTCACTTCCGTACCTGCACTTAGCCACAGGGTGGGCTGAGGCCTGGGCTCAGCAAGGATGCCTGGGCCACTCTCTCCATGTGGCATTTCCTCTCAGGTTCCTTCATGGTGCGGTGTCTCAAGGTCCAACCAAATCCTAAGGCTGGCCCAGGTTCAGAGTTGGGGTTTCTGCAGAAGGTTCATTATGGGCTTTTTTTTTTTTTTTTTTTTTTTTTTAGCCATCTAGTACAAGGGCATTGCTGATCCATTATAAACAAGTCTCTGAAGTTGCTCTTCTTGGTTGCTGTGGAAATGTAGGCCAGAAGCAAGGGAGATGGTGGTGGTTCTGTAGTGCTCATTAGGCCTCTCACTGTACCCTTGTTGGTCAGCCGCTTTTGGAAATATTGGCTGTGGTGGAGTTTGCCACTTAAGTTAGAGTAGCCAAAGGAAAACTGGCCATAAACCTAGTACCTAGTACCCTTTGATACAGGGGAACCTTGGCCATACCTCTTCTGTAAAACTAGCATTTGGGAACATTTTATTTTTGAATTGAAACCTTTGTGCTTTGTTAATTATTGGCCATGCATTTTACGAGTGAATCTGTTGGGGTTTTTTTTTTGTTTTGTTTTGTTCTTACTTTCTAACTTTCTCCTATGTGAAATTTAGGGTAAATGTGTACCCTTCTGCATTTGTAATGTTGCAAATTAGTGGTGCTGCATTTCCATGTGTACCGAAGGTTTTAATGCTCTTAATTTACCATGAAGGCAAGGGAATTCCAATTGTACTATAGATTTAATGCTTTTTAATGCTCTCTTATTACTCATACTTTTTCTGTAGACCTCAAGATGCAAAATACAAACTTCAAAAGAGGTGAAATTTCTTTAATATCTGTTGGTTGAAATTTAAGATACAAAGCATGACTTTGGGGGCGCCTGGGTGGCTCAGTGGGTTAAGCCTCTGCCTTTGGCTCAGGTCATGATCCCAGGGTCCTGGGATGGAGCCTTACGTCGGGCTCTCTGCTCAGCAGGGAGCCTGCTTCCTCCTCTCTCTGCCGGCCTCTCTGCCTACCTGTGATCTCTGTCAAATAAATAAATAAAATTTTTAAAAAAATGCATGAGTTTGACAATCTTTATAAAGGTAGGAGGTGAAAAATTTAATCTCTGTACCTTGATAGAAGTTAATATAAGTCACATTCAGTAGCTTTTTAGTACTCGGTTAACACAATGCTTCTCAAATCTAATTGTGCATTAAAACCATGTGGAGAGGTTTTAAACACATAGATTCCCAGGCCTCATCCTAGTGAATGAGAATCTCTAGGGAATAGGGCCTAAGAGTGGGATTGTTAGTTTTTCAAAACTCCCTGAGTGGGAATTCTACTTCTGACTTTGAGGGAGTGACTGGCTGGATTACTCTGCCACCCCCAGCAACTCGAAAGCTGGACAAATTAAAGGAAGCAGTTATATTCAGACATGTACAGCAGGCAGCATGAGACTGTGGTCCTTAAATAAAAGTCCTGCTGGGCCCACACTTTTCCTGTTGGGAGGTTCCAGATGGTGGTTCAGGGGGGATGAAGCCAGATAGAGTCAGGAAGGGGGAACTAACTGAGTCTGAGGAGACAGAGATCCGTGTTCAGGGAGAATGAGAGTGCTGGAATTTGCAGGGCTGAGGACCTAGGAGGAGGGAGCTAGGGCCTCTGGAAGGGCCAGAGGAAGGGCCTCTGCAAAGGCATCCCTATGAGTCTTTGCCTGAATGCTAGTCTGCACAGGCACAGGGTGAAACCCACAAGGCTGAGTAAGAACAGATTCCCAGAACAGAAGAGTTACCAGGTAAACACTTCCCGTAGTTCACAGAGAGCAGGGAATCATTTGATTTCCAACTGGCCACCGTGGAGAAATCTTGAAATACTTGGAGCATTCCGTAGAGACTCCTGAGGGCCACACCCTAAAGCAGAACTACGCTGCGGCTCTTGAGTAAGCACTATGCTACACCTGCCTTAAAAATAAACCTCAGAAGAGGAGGAGATCCATAAGTAACTGGGTCCTCAGCCTCTGAAGTGCTTCTTAGTGACTCTCAGAAGTCATGCACTTGTGGAATCTGCTCCTCTTGAGTGTTGGCTGGACTTCTTGGCTCACTTCTGATGAATACAGTATGGCAAAAGGGTGGGATGTCACAAGGTAGGGTTATAAAAAGAGTATCTTCTGTCTTGAGGTTTCTTCTTGTTCTCTTATATCTAGTCACTCCAGTAAACAATTGAAAATTGAAATAGTTAGCAATATATTTAATAAAATGCTGTGAAAAATCTGTATAATGGAAAGAATAAAATATTGCTGAGAGAATTCGAGGAAGTAATAAACAGATATATTCATGGACTGGAAGACTCAGGATTGTTATTATCTTACAGCTCTCCCTCACAGTCCCAGTGAGGGATCCAGTACAATCCGAGTGACAGTCCTGCATGCTATTTTGTAGAAATTGATAATACAGTTTTAAATTTATATGGAAATTCAAAGGACCCTGAATAGCCAAGGCATTTGGGAGATTTAAAAAAAAGGAAGGGGGGACAGATTTGGAAGATTTATACTACCTGGTTTTAGCACATAGAGGAATCAAAGACAGTGTGGTACTGACATAGTTTGTTTATTTGAAATCATTAAGCTGATAAATTCCCCATCTCACAAATAGCCAGAGTACCAGCGGCTGCACTTACTGATATAGTTTAAATGTAGACATTATATCAGTAGATTAGATAATCCAGAAATAGGCCAGCTGATTTTCAGCAGAGGTGCCAACATAATTCAGTGGGAGAGGGGTAGCCTTTCCAACAAAGAATTCCAGAACAGCTAGAATCTATATGGAAAAAAGATAACCACAGCTGTTTCTCATGGCATTTATAAAAATTAAAATTGATTGTAGACCTACATGTGAAAGCTAAAACTACAAAACTGAAAACATTAGAGAAAGTCATCCTGATCTTCAAGAAGGCCAAGATTTCTTATTTAGAACATTAGAAGGAGCCGTGAAAGAAAATTGATAAATTGGACTTCAAAATTTGAAACTTCTGAGAGACATTAAGAAAATAAAAGATAAGTTATAGATTCAGGAGAATATAATCATACTACATTTATCTGTCAAAACACTTGTATTCCAAGAAGACATCCTCATCTTGATTGAAGACAAACCAGTAAATACTGGACAAAAGATTTTAAAAGTCCATTCCTTAGAGTAGATAGACAAATAGCCAGTAAACACATAAAAGGATGTTCAACATCATTAGTTATTGGAGAAGTAAAAATTAAATTACAGAAGGATCTCACTATGTACCCTTTTAGGATGGCTAAAACTAGAAGACAGTCTCAAATGTTGGGAAGGATGTGAAGAGGCTGAACTTTGCATACTTTTCTGCTGAGAATATGAAAAGAGTCGTTAGAGGTTCCTCGGATAAAAAAGGGCTGGGGGAAAAGCTGGGAAAATAAGCATGACAGAAAGGACAGTGACGGTAAACACCCTGGTCTATGTGGAAATGAATAGTTTGGTGGCATTTGAGCATTACACAGAGGTGGCAGGAGACAATGCAGAGGAAGTAAGAGGAAATATTTGTGGTGGATACTTGTGGTTGCATGCAGAAAGATGCATGTATCTGACTGGAGATGAGAAAGCCAGATCAAAGCCATTGTGGTGGCGCTGAACTAAGATGCTAGGTTGTACTAGGGCTCTTGTAGTAGATGCAAGTCCGTATTTCACTGATGGGTGTGTAATTGTTAAGAATTCTCTTTAAACAAAACAATGTCAGTATACTGGTTGTGATAGAATGCTATAAATGTTACCATTGGGGAAAACTGAGTAATAGGCACAGGGGATATTTCTGTATAATTTTTTAAAATATATTGATCACATTGTATGCCTCCAAGTGTGTATGTGTGTGTTTTAGTCTTACCATAACAATATGGATAGAATGATGGAGATTTGTAACTAAATATTACCCTCAGCAATGTTGACTTTGTGAGTCCCAGCTCTAGATTTATGCTAACTTTGACACTATTTATGTTACGATTTCAGAGACATTCCATAAGTGGACCAATCTCTACATCCAAGCCCCTAACGGCACTGACCGATAAGAGACCAAACTATGGGGAGATCCCTGTTCAAGGTATATCTCTTATGGCATAGTATTTCACTTCTGCTGTCAATTCTTTGATTCTTCTGACTTTTTTGGCTAACTAAATTGTGATTTTCTTTGTTCTTGACATTATTTCACTGCTCTGGTATACATCTTTATCAGAAGCTTACTACTAATACATCGTCATTACAGATAGGGGGATTCGTTATACATATATGTCTTGGAAGACAACTCTCTAGACATTATGATCGGCAATGGAGAGTCCACACCATTACTAGGCATTTTGTTTTCAAGTTTTTCATGGGGTAGGTGCTGTTACCCACGTTTTATAGATACTAAAAACAAGGTTTCAGAAAGTTAAATAACTTCACACAGGTTAACAATGAACAGTAGGCCTGGGCAGCCTGATGCCAAAGCCCATTCTTTTAACCTCTGTGCTCGGTATTATTGTCCATACAAGGAAACTGAGAATCTGAAACATGAGGTTGAGATGAGGTCCATTCTTTTGCACACTTATAAGGGGCTTGGCTGTTCTCACACAACTTTTATGGTAGAGCCAGTACCAGACAAGATTTCCGGATTTTCTGACCTTGTCCTACCTGTAATCTGTCTTCTCCATTTCAGTTAATGACAGTTTTATCCTCCAGAAACCTTGGAATCATCCTTAATTCCCTTATCTTATACCCCATATCTGCAGACTGTTAGGTTTTTGGGTTTTTTTTTTTCTCTTCATGATCAAATAAATTTTTTTAATTTTTATTTTTTATTTATTTATTTATTTTTTGGTAGGCGCCATGTGGGCTTGAACTCACGACCCTGAGATCAGGATTTGAGCTGAGATCAAGAGTCTGATGCTTAACCAACTCAGCCACCCAGGCGCCCCCGTCAAATCAATTTTTTAATTGAAGTATAAGTGACATATAACATATTAATTTCAGGCTTTCATGTTTTTGTACATGTTGCAAAATGATCACTGCAATAAGTCTCGTTACCATCTGTCACCAAAGTTACAGAACTGTTTTGTCCTTTAGGACAAATCCAGAGTCGGAGAATTGCTCTTCCCTCTACCATCACCTAGCCTTGGTCAAGCCACGATCATTTCTCACCTGGGTTCTGACAAAAGATTCGTTATCTACCCTCACAATCTGTTCTTAACCCTACAGCCAGCATACTCCTGAAAAATATAAATCGGAACACTTCATTCTGTTCAAAACCTCCCCCCAACTCCCCATTTCTCTCAGAAGAAAAGCTAGAGTCCTCTCAGTGGCCTCCAGGCCTTCCCAACGTGGCCTTGGTTGCCTCTCCAGCCTTACCACGTTTCCCTTTCAGTCACTCCCTGGGCACTCCGGCACACGCCCGGCCACGGAGCCTGGCACTGGCACTTCCTGTGCCCGAGAGCGCTGCCGCATGCCCACACGGCTCCCTCGGGCCTTTCTTCAAGGCTTTGCTTTAGGCTTCCTCAGCTGGTGGGTGCCATATATAAAATTAGAAACTTTATGCCCCTCCACACACCCCTTTCCCAAACTCCTCTCCCCTTTAAAAAAACTTGGATGACTTTACCCTTTGGACACACTGCATAGTTTACTTGTCTATAGCTTTTATTATCTGCCTCCCTAGACTGTGAGGTCCATGAATTCAGGAATTTAATGTCTGTTTGATTCACTGAGGTATCTCAGCACCTGTTGTCTTACTGGGCTCTTGATAATAAATTATGAGATGAGTGAAGGAAGTGCAAGTTAAAGCATGTAAGGGGCTTAGCACAGATTTTAGTCCACAGTAAATGCTCACTGTGAGATTTTATTACTGTTAGCATATGCTACTCATAGCACAAGTGGCTGAGAAGGATGGCTCTTTATTGTCTGGGTACAAGATTTTATTTCATTGCAAGGCCGCCAGGGTCTGCAGGATTTTGCTTAGCAGCTGACAAGTGGTTGTGAGAAACCATCACTACATGTTATGTTTTGGGCATCTTAAAGCTGCAGGCACCGAGGGTAAAGATGGAAGCCAAGGGTTCAGGAGCACTCCCACTCAGCTGCCTGTTGCATTTGCCCCCATTCTGTCAATGAAGTCAGCCTTTTGATCTGCAGTCAGTGCCAAGTACAGTTGGAACCAGGACCGGGATGCTACAGCCTTTGAGAATATATGTAACACTGGGCCTGTAACAGCCCTGTGGGAGTGACCCCATCTGGAGAGCCTTGAGGTCATCTTCAGACACAGAGAAAACAGAGTCCCCAGGTCCCAGTCATCTAAACTGTGATAAGAGAGTAGGATTTCCAGGCTCTCTTGAAACGGTTTTCTTTCTCTTTTTTCTCTTTTTTTTTTTTTTTTTAAGATTTTTTTTTTATTTAACAGAGAGAGAGAGATCACAAGTAGGCAGAGAGGCAGGCAGAGTGAGAGGAGGAAGCAGGCTCCCTGCTGAGCAGAGAGCCTGATGTGGGGCTTGATCCCAGGACCCTGAGATCATGTGACCTGAACTGAAGGCAGAGGCTTAATCCACTGAGCCACTCAGGCGCCCCTCAAATTGCTTTTCTTCCTTGATTGTTTCCTTTATTGTCATAAATAATCAAAGAATAGTCTATAATTTTCATTTTGAAAGTTTCAGTGGCTTCATTACTTAAACTTTCAAAGATGCTGCCTCTTGTTCTACACTTAAATTAGAGAATTTGGTTTTTTTTCCGATTAAGTATATTATAATAGGCATAGGGGTTTTTGTTCTATTTTAGCATCATGCTTATATGTCAGTTATGGGAAAATATTTCAGAGCAGAGAAATCTTACTATAAATGGACTAATCAGATGCTCTTTTGTTGGTATTATTGGCTTAGGGTCATGATTGTGCCACCTCAGTGACTCTTTGTACATAGGATATGAATTAGCATTTATGGCCTAATAAGCAGGAAAAGATAGATCTGCTAACTAGGTACATGGATACAGGTGGCTGAAAAGGTCTTTATTGACCCTGCTTACACAGTGTGATGTTTTAAGGTCCGGAGTATTAAGCAAAGACCTCAGCTGGATGTTGCAGATGGCTGGGGAGCCTGGGTTTTTGCCCCATGTCAGGGTGATATACTTATAAGTGCCTTCTCTGTGTCATGGCTTAGACATTTGGTATCTGAGAAAGTTCATTAATCCAAGTGGATTTATGTTCTGTAAAGAAATTCAAACTCTTGGGGTACCTGGGTGGCTCATTAGGTTAAGCATCTGCCTTCGCTTTGGTAATGATCTTGGGGTCCTGGAATCGAGCCCCACATCAGGCTCCCTGGTCAGTGGGGAGTTTTCGGCTCCTTCTCCCTCTGCCTCCCCCCACTTATTTTCTTTCTCTCTCAAATAAATAGTCTTTTTTTTTTTTTTTAAGATTTTATTTATTTATTTGACAGAGGGAGACACAGCGAGAGAGGAAACACAAGCAGGGAAAGATGTAGGCAGAGGGAGAAGCAGGCTTCCCGCCAAGCAGGGAGCCTCATGTGGGGCTCGATCCCCGGACCCTGGGATCATGACTCGAGCTGAAGGAAGACAGAGAAAAACTGAGCCATCCAGGCGCCCCTCAAATTAATAAAATCTTAAAAAGAAAGAAAGAAGGGGCACCTGGGTGGCTCAGTGGGTTAAAGCCTCTGCCTTCAGCTCGGGTCATCATTCCAGGTCCTGGGATGGAGCCCCGCATAGGGCTTTCTGCTCAGCAGGGAGCCTGCTTCCTTCTCTCTCTCTCTGCCTGCCTCTCTGCCTACTTGTGATCTCTGTCTGTCAAATAAATAAACAAAATCTTTAAAAAAATAAAAGAAAAAGAAAGAAGGAAAGAAAGACTCTTATCATCTGTCTAAATTGCATTACTTGAGGCTAGAGATAGAAAAAGGTTTAAAAATGCAGTTTTTTGAAGACATTGGTTTATGGTAAGGGTACATAGAATAAATGTGATATAAAGGAGGTTTTACTAGCAGGCCAGATCTGTGTTGAAAGTTATAGTCCTAAGTTAAATAAAAGAAAAAAAGCTTTCTTTTAAAAAAATGAAAGTTTAAAAAAAAATGTGTGTATATATATATATATATATTCACTTGAGATAGAGAATGAGAAAGAGAATGCACACAAACAGGGACCAGGGAAGGCAGAGGGAGAAGCAGGCTTCCCACTGAGCAGAGAGCCCAACGTGGGACTCAATCCCTGGACCCTGAGATCATGACCTGAGCCAAAGTGCTTAGCCAACTGAACCACCGAGACACCCTCAAAAAGAGCTTTCTTTTCTTTTTTTTTTTTTTTTTTTAAGATTTTTATTTATTTATTTGACAGAGGGAGAGAGATCACAAGTAGGCAGAGAGGCAGGCAGAGAGAGAGGAGGAAGCAGGCTCCCTGCCGAGCAGAGAGCCCGATGTGGGGCTCAATCCCAGGACCCTGGGATCATGACCTGAGCTGAAGGCAGAGGCTTAACCCACTGAGCCACCCAGGTGCCCCCAAAAAGAGCTTTCTATTTAAAAAGTTTCAGAGCAATTTTCATTCTCCAGAGGGTAGATCTATGTCAGATTCTGGCTCAGCCCTAGATCCCATCCTAATGGGGAAATTCCTAGGAAAATTTCAACTAGAAATCCTCCCCTCTTGTATTTATAGTCTGGTGAGTATCTGTCTGCTCACTTCTAACTTCTCACCACCCTCAACCCTTTCCTTCTTCTCTCTGTGGTTCTTGGTATTCGTCTTGATGAACCAGAGTATCTAGGTTCCTTTTTTCCCCCAACATATTATTACAGAAAATTTCGAACATAGAGAAAAGTTGGAAGAATTTGTATAGTGGATATCTACATTGCATTGTCTAGATTCTTTTTTTTTTTTTTTTTTTTTAAGATTTTATTTATTTATTTGACAGAGAGAGATCACAGTAGGCAGAGAGGCAGGCAGAGAGAGGGGAAGGGAAGCAGGCTCCTGCTGAGCAGAGAGCCCGATGCGGGACTCGATCTCAGGACCCTGAGATCATGACCTGAGCCGAAGGCAGCGGCTTAACCCACTGAGCCACCCAGGTGCCCCTGCATTGTCTAGATTCTTAAGTACTTTGCTGTGTTGATGTTTTTCTTTTTAAGAATATTTTATTTATTTTTTTATTTGATGGAGAGTCACCGCGAGAGAGGAAATGCAAGCAGGGGGAGTGGGAGAGGGAGAAGCAGATTCCCCACTCAGCAGGGAGCCTGATGCAGGGCTCCAGGGTCCTGGGACCATGACCCGAGCTGAAGGCAGACACCTAACCGACTGAGCCACCCAGGTGCCCTTGTGTTTATGTTTTCATGTTTTATCCACCCCTCTATCCCTTCAGTCCATCTTGTTTTTTAAATGCTTCTCAAGGTAAGTTGTTGTTGGTACATTTGAGCATGCATTGCAATATTTATTTAAGGTGCCCTGTCTGTCTTTAAACTCTTGAGGTAAACCTTATAGAAGAGTTGCAAAAATATTAGAGCTCTCTCTAACACTTTTCCTCAGCTTCCCTTACAGTGAACATCCTGTATAGCAACAGGGCAGTTATCAAAAATAAGAAATCAATATTGTTAACATACTGTTACCTAAACTACAGATGTTTGGATTTCACCAATTTTTCCACTGCTGTCCCTTTTAATTCCAGGATCAAATCCCAGGCCCAACTTTGTGTTTAGTTGTCTTATCTCACGAAGCCTCCTAAGTTCATCAGTCTTTCTCTGTCTTTGTGATCTTGACACCTTTGAAGAATACTGGCCAGTTACTTTTTTAGAGTATCTCTCAGAATGGATTTGTGTGTTATTTATTCCTGATTGGGTTGAGGTTATGTACTGTCAGCAAAGCAGCTCTGACAGGGGTGAGGGCCCTTCTCAGGTATCATATCAGGGACTTGTAAGGGCCATATATACTATTACTAGCCATGTTGGCTGTGATCACTTGGTGAGGATGGTTGTCTGCTAGTAATTAATAAATACCCTATTCCTGTTTAAACTTTCTATCACTGATTTTAGCATCCGTTTGGGTATTTAGCCTGCGGGAATTATTCAAATCATTATACTAGTGTTTTATTTTTATTTTTATTTTTTAAATATTTTATTTATTTATTTGTCAGAGACAGAGGGAGAGAGAGCGAGCAAGCACAGGCAGACAGAGAGGCAGGCAGAGGCAGAGGGAGAAGCAGGCTCCCCGCCAAGCAAGGGGCCCGATGTGGGACTTGATCCCAGGACCCTGGGATCATGATCTGAGCTGAAGGCAGCTGCTTAACCAACTGAGCCACCCAGGCATCCCATTACTGTTTTATTTTTAACATATATTTGTATTAGTATAGATTCATGGGTATTTATTTTATTCTTTTGTTGTAATCTCTTACTGTTGTTATTTTGGTTGTTGTTTCTCAAATTATTCCAACTTGGGAACCATTTGGAGCTCTTTCACATTGGATCCTTGCTCTTTTAATGGCCCCCCCCACCCCAAGCACTTTCTTACTTTTGGGCACCGGAAGGTGATCTAGACTCCTCCAGTCTCCCAACAGCAGAAACCTGGACGTCATTGTCCATAATATACTTATTTATTGAACCCTCCTGTGCATGTCCAGTCATTTCACAATTGCTGCACCGTACCCCTGTGAAAAGCAGATCTGCAGAGTACAGTGCATACAGTTCATTTTGTGTTTAGCCTGAGAGTATCCAGTCAATGGATAGCCAATGGATAGTCAATGGATAGTCCAGTCATGGACTCGATATCCAGTCCATCCGTTTTTCTACTTAGATCAGCCCCCTTTTCACCACTGTCTCAGTATAGTTATGCCATGCCTTTGTAATACAGTTAGATTAATTTTGTCTAGTCTGTATTTCATCCCTCCACCCCCCCCTTCTGATTTTCTTAAAAATTTTGTATCTAATAATTCATTCTGTTCTATGCATTGTAGGGTGCTTAGCAGCTTCCCCAGCCTCTACCCACGAGGTAGTAAGCACCCCACTGCACCAGGTGTGCAGTGAAAATTGCCTCAAGACAGTGACATGTTGGCAAACTTGCCTTCAGTTGAGAACCAGAGACATGGTTCTCACAGTTTTATTTATCTGATTTTAGCAGAGAGATGGAAACTATAAACAAAAATCAAAGGAAAGAAGGAAATCTTAGCTGATCTTCTGTTTGTCTATTTCCATCAGAGGCTCTAACATACTCATCATAGTATTTTAAGTGCCCTATCAGATAGTTCCAACATCTCTGCTACATCTGTTTCGGTTTTATTGATTACTTTGTGCCTTGACATAGTAAACTGGATATACTTTTCTTTTTCTTGTTGTTGTTTTTTTAAATATATTTTAGACTTCTTTGTTGAAATCTAGACATCTTATATAGGGCAGTAGATTGGTTTTATGCCTTGACACAGGCACCTCCTTGAGTTGATTTGAGTTGATCTGTTCAGGAGCTGGGCTGGCTTTGGGTTTTAAGTTGCTTTGGTGTCCTTAGTGCACAGCAGGCTTCCAGCTGCTCTGGTGATCCTTATATTTAGAGGGGGACTGGTGTTTGGGAGGAGTTTTCTCAATGTTCGCTCCAAATACAGCTTTCGGCTGCCTTTGCATATTGCGTCTTAGGGAGCGCCAGTCTCACATTCTTGTGACTCTTTCAGCTCAAATTTCTCATTTGTTCATCTGTTGAGAACATGTATATATATTTTATAATGTCGAGCAAATCTTTAATAGCTGCTTTAAACTCTTGCTAATTCTAACATGGGTTATCTTTGGGTAGGTTTTGGGTAGGTTTCCATTTCTTTTGAGTGTGGGTCACTTTGCTCTCTCTCTCTTTGTGTGTCTAGTAATTTTGAATTATATTCTGGCTGTCGTCAATCACACATTGTAGAGATTGCTTTCCATTTTGTTCCTCTGCAGAAAATTGGTTTTTGATAGCAAACCATACCTTGGCTCATCTCTAACTCCATCTAACTTCTTTTCCTTCGATTGAAATACCTGTTCAGTTATTTTGTCCTTAATTCAGCTCCTTGGAATCTGAGTGCTTGTGGTTTTCAGAGGTCAGTGAGAGATTTGGGCAGAGTATGTATACAGAATTTGTGATTCTTTCTGGTATTTCCCCTACTCCCTCCCTTTTCAGCAGCTTTGGTTGTCCTGACAGCTTTACTGCCTTGAAGAAGGAGTAGATAGATGTCTACCAGCTGTCCTACGTGGCCTCACCTGGGCCTGCACTCATGCCTAGAGCCATAAACTGGGAAACTCACCCCTATGCTCTTTCATTCTTCCACGTGTTTACTCCTTTCATTTTCTGCCTGCTTTTGGATTTTCTTCAATGCCCCCTTAAGTGGTTGAATTTCATATTTTTTTCAGATTTTATACTCCTTTTTGGCAGGAGCATCAGTCCATTTGGAACTACTCTTTGAACAGAAGTTGGCCATTTAGGCTTCTATTTTAAAACCCACTGTTTTGCCTGAAAATTTGTTTTGGGAAACAATAAAGGGATAACTGCCTGTACCTGTTTATTTCTGTGATTCCTAAAATAAGAGAGCATTAAGTAGCAGATCTACTATGCTCCTGTTATTGTTGCCTGTCTGTTGGACATGAACAGAACAACTCTGTGTAGGTTTATTCCTTCCCCTGAGCTCTGGATCTCATCCCCTTGAGCTGTCACAGATGCTGTTAGCCTCAGGCTATGATCCACTTCTCCCAGATACTCAGCTTTACCCTGTCTACTGGCTCCCTTCCACTGTCATTTAAAAATGCTCACCACATCCTGGGATACCTCGGTGGCTCAGTTGGTTAAGTGCCTTCATTGGCTCCCTGTTGCCAATAGGGTACAGTCCAGACTCTTTTTAATTTGGCCTGCATTGCCTGCACGCTTTCTCTTGCCTGTTCTGGCCCTTCCAGCCTGCCTCTGCTGCCTCATCTGTTCCTCTTTTCTCCCATCCTCTGAACATTGCTGCCCTGAAGTTGCTGAGCCCTCCGCTGGGAACACTCTCCCCTCCAGCCTCTCCTTTGCCTGTGTAAAAGCTATTAATTACCCTTCTCATCTGAATTGAGATGTCATTTCCTGAGGTGGTTTTCCCGGACCTCCCCTCAAGAGCATGTCACGTCCCCTATTGTGTTCCCAGAGCCCTGTGTACTTGTTCTTTCCTAGCATCCCTCACTTGTAATGGTTTGTTTATGTTGTTGTTGTGTGTGTGTGTTTTTTGTTTGTTTGTTTGTTTTAAGTATATGGCTTCTGCTCTAGATTCTGAGTTCTGTAAGGGTAAGTTTCTTGTCTCCTTTCTTCCTTTCTTCAACCTTCTCACCAAGCCCAGTGCCTAGTGAGTAGTGGACACCCAAATGTTTTTTGTTTAATGAATGTATTAAAGACAAGAAAAGCTCCATATGGCAGTAGAATAGACTCTATTACTATAAAATAGAATCTCTTCTGCTTACCACATTTGACTGTAATACCCCAGTCTTATTTGCTGAAGAGCAATAAACTGACAGTTTGACATGCAGACGGAATACAGCGGCTGATGGCTGTAGTAAATGGACATGTGCTCGCCCTGGGACAAGTGCTTCTGAGCGAGTTTGAGTCCCACAGTGAGAGCACTTCATAGAATGGCAGCAGACTGTGTTGTGCCCGATGAAGATGACCACAATTAATTTTGAAAAGAATAACCCTGTTGAGGCCTTCAGTACAATTTTGTGCATTTTCAAAAAAAAGTAGGTGTTGGTCTGTGGTAGGGGAGTACCTGCCAAATGGAGACAGATCCTTAGACATGCAGTAGGAAAGATTTAACCAGGGTTGAGGAGAGGAATCAGCAGTAAATTTCATGAGCTTTGTTTCAGTCGTGTTCTTACAGTATGCAATTTAGAAACACTTTCCCTCTAGGGAATGACATGGGCTTATTGCCTTAGCCGACATGCTTCTTGTTTGGATTCATTTGTCTGTTACAAGCTTTATTTTCACTTTCTTCATTTGCCGTGTTCTTTGGGAGATTAAGATTTTGGGGAAGTGACTGGTTTCATAATTGTAAAATGGAAATTTTGATTAAATTTAAAATGTTGATTTCTGTTTCCTACTATTTCCGTGTTCTACTAACTTTGTTTTGTCTGTCAGTCTGTGCATAATTTGCTTTTCCTGTGAGGATGAATGCCAGCCACTGACAGGGTTCAGAATTCTGATTGATGCTTGTTTGTGGACTCTTCGCACAGAGGTGGTATTTGTTCAGGTTTGGAAAGATGTAGTGACTCGAGGCTGTATAAGTCCTGTCTTCATTAAGAAAGTAAGTTCATCCTTCCCAAAGTTGTATGTAATTAGTTACATTTGGTAACCAAATAAAAATGTTCCTCATAAACTTAGAAAATAGATTTTGAAATAGCAGGTATGTTATCCTTGAAAGATGTCATGGGCCATTACTTTGGACATGATGATATTCTGAGAGGAACTATTTTTTTAAAGTGGTAAATGATCTGTTAAAATATTTTCACTGTGGGGACATTCTTGGATAGTGAGACTAATAGTCTTCAGTAAGTTTAAGAGGTAGTGTTTTCCCTTATGCTAATCACACATCTTTCGCACGTGGCAGCTGGGCAGAACACATCTAGTCTGTCCGTCCTGCTGCTTGTCCTGGCCTGATGACAGCCTTGTCAGGCTTGTAGCCTGAGGCATGAAGTGTGTGCTGGTCTGTTTGGGGCTGCCATTCCGGGGGGGCAGGTCCTAAGGAAATGATGTTGAAGCTTGACCAGAAGGATGGTGAAGGTAACCAGGCTATAGCGGGAATGGAAGAAGAGAACAGGAGGTGGGGGAGCAGCTTGTGCCAATGTTTGGGAAGCTCCAATTTGAGAAACTGGAGTCTAGAGAGCAAGAGAGGGGTGAAACAGGGCTGTGGTTGCAAACTGGGCAGTAGAGACAGTACCTGTCTTCTTCCTCCTCAAATTCTCAGAAATGTCTGGTGCTTCCTTGTTGCTCTCAGACTGAAGTCCACCTAAAAGGTAATGAAGGCTCTTGTTGGTCAGCCTCATCCCTTCAGAGCCCCTTTTCCTGCTGCCCTCTCTGATTTCGGTATGCCCTGTGTTGAGGCCACACTGGGATTTTATTGCTTTGTAACTTGAATGTCATTACACCTTTGTTCTCATTGTTTCTGGCCAAAATATTGTTACCCCTTCTCTTTTCTGTTAGTAAAGCCCAGCTTAACGTCATTATATTGTGGAAGACCTCCCTGCTGCCTTAAATCAAAGTGAATGTCTTCTCATTCTGTGGTTTGATTCTCACTGTAATTGTCCAGTCTTCTGTGTCTCTGGTTGTGTATATGTATGGCTTTCCTGCTCTTGGTAGGAACTTAAGGGCAAGACTTTGATTTAGCATGTACTTATAGACCAACATAGAAGATCTTTGAATTTTGATTTAGCAGTCAGTGATTTAGAGGCATTCATCTGTGTCAAAAATCATCCCTAGAAATCAAACATTGAATGAAATGTTTTTCCACAGTCCTTGTCTACAGAAACTCTTCTGTAGATATGGGCTCCATGGGGGATTGTTAGATTGCCTTATATTGAAAAGGAAAGATGGGCCTGGGGGTGCTGGGAGAGGAGGAGAGATCACCTTCCTGCTGCCCTTGTGACTTCAAAGTTCAGTGTCTGATGTCTTTATTTTGACCCTTCCTATTTTGTGCAGAGCATCTATTAAGAACATCTTCAACCAGCCGACCCGCTTCTCTGCCGAGAGTACCTGCCATGGAAAGTGCCAAGACCATCTCAGGTGATGACTTTTTATCTGGAATTTCCTTTAGAAAGACTCTTCCAGAAGTTTTAGTAATGGTACCAAATGCTTTCTCTTTAGACTTACTTAACTTTCTTGCCTCTTTAGCTCTTGAATTGATTCTTTTTTTTTTTTTTAAAGATTAATTTTTATTTTAGAGAATGCATGAGCAGGGAGTGGAAGGGGGCAAAGAGAGAGAAACTCAAGCAGACTACCCACTGAGCTGGGAGCCTGGCATGGGGCTTGATCTCACAACCCTGAGATCACGACCTGAGCTGAAATCAAGAGTTGGATGCTTAACCGACTGAGCCAAGGGTGTCCCTTGAGTTGATTATTTTCACTCTGAATTTCCCCTGTTGTATCTTCTAGAGTCTATAGAAATCACATTTCATGGCTGTGATTTTAAAATAAAAGAGGGACACCTGGGTGCTTCAGTCAGTTAAGCATCTGCCTTTGGCTTCGGTCAGGATCCCTGGGTCCTGGGATTGAGCCCTATTTTGGGCTCCCTGCTCAGTGGGGAGCCTGCTTCTGCTCCTCTGCAGCTCTCCCGCTTGTGCTTGCTCTCTCTCCCTCTCTGTCAAATAAATAAATAAATAAAAATCTCTAAAATAAATAAAACAATCCTGAAAACTAGATTATTCCATTTCTTTAATAAGTATTTATGAGGGGCCTAGAATGGGTTAGATATTGTGCCAGAATTATAGCTTGATACAACATTAGTACAGTTGTGAAAGATTAGGATATCCTTCCCAAGGTATGTCGCAACTGTTATTTCAGATCACACCAAAAATTCTCCAGAAACCAGATTTTTCCAGTCTCATAAAGCCATCCTATAATGACTTTGACAGGCTCCCCTTGTCTCCTAGGGTTAACTCCAGTTTATCAATTGCTCACATTATTTTCCTTTTGTGGCCCTTATTTACCCTTTAAAACTCAACTAGAAATTGGACCAGGAAAGGAGAAATTTCTGTAACTCTGCCTTACAGTTACCCTTCCACTTGTACAGTGATTTAAGTTAGTACAGTTTTCAGGTGTCATAGCCGGGTCTTTTTATTAATTACCATCCCAAAACGCAGGTTCCAAAGCCTGTTCTTCTCACAGAGTCCTTCCTATTCTTTCTCACTTTCCTCTAGTTTATATAAAATGATGAAAGGTGTTCTCAGCCAGTTTTTTAGCACTGCTAGATTTAAGGCATTCTAAACTGCTGATTTAAGGCATTCAAAGATCTGACACTGAAAGAAAAAACAAGGATAATTGTAAGATTATGTCAGAAATATGTACAAATACATCATTCTAATAAGATCATGTAATAGGAGAAAGCATCTCTTTTCTCTGGATCTTTACAGACATCACTTTACTAATGCAGAGTTAGGTTCTGCTTTGGCTATCCTAAAATCACCAAAAACATTTTAGTCTATGAAAGGGGGGCCATCTCAGTCATTAGGGAAGAATTACTGATGTACAGCACTGATTGCAGCCAGCTCAGGGCGCCTGCACATCCAGCATCTTCTGACGTGAGAGAGTATGTATCTGACATCAGGAACTTTGCTCTTATTTCCTTTCTTCCTGCATTCAGCCCAGGGCCACGAGCACCTGTGCCTAGTCAGCACCTCCTTGTTGGAAAGTGGCTTTTGTTGTGGCTCTGTTACCAAAGGCTGAAGCATGGGCTACTTCTACTTACCAGTTCTCAGAGCTTTCTGTAGTTCTGGCAGGGTGTGCTAGCCTTTTAAAATAGAACTTTCCTGGGGCGCCTGGGTGGCTCAGTGGGTTAAGCCGCTGCCTTTGGCTCAGGTCATGATCTCAGAGTCCTGGGATCGAGTCCCGCATCGGGCTCTCTGCTCAGCGGAGAGCCTGCTTCCCTCTCTCTCTCTGCCTGCCTCTCCATCTACTTGTGATTTCTCTCTGTCAAATAAATAAATAAAATCTTTAAAAATAAAATAAAATAAAATAAAATAGAACTTTCCTTATTGCCCTTGTTTCTCAGTAGTTGACACCTTTTGGTTTGTCTCACTGGTTCGTGTTTTTAGAAACATGGCCTGATCCAGAATTAAGTGTGGTATCTTTCCTTTCATTCCTTTTAATGGTATCTTGACTAAGTTTAGAAGGGTTTTGATTATTTTAGTTGACAGTGAATAGCTGCCAAGTATGGCTTTTTTTTTTTTTAATAATTTTTTATTTTTTATAAACATACAATATATTTTTATCCCCCGGGGTACAGGTATGTGAATCACCAGGTTTACACACTTCACAGCACTCACCATACCCTCCCCAGTGTCCATAACCCCGCCCCCTTCCCCTAACCCCCCTCCCCCCAGCAACCCTCAGTTTGTTTTGTGAGATTAAGAGTCACTTATGGTTTGTCTCCCTCCCAATCCCATCTTGTTTCATTTATTCTTCTCCTACCCCCATAACCCCCCCTGTTGCATCTCTACTTCCTCATATCAGGGAGATCATATGATAGTTGTCTTTTTCCACTTGAATTACTTCACTAAGCATGATACCCTCTAGTTCCATCCACGTCGTCGCAAATGGCAAGATTTCATTTCTTTTAATGGCTGCATAGTATTCCATTGTGTATATGTACCACTTCTTCTTTATCCATTCATCTGTTGATGGACATCTAGGTTCTTTCCATAATTGGGCTATTGTGGACATTGCTGCTATAAACATTCGGGTGCACGTGCCCCTTCGGATCACTATGTTTGTATCTTTAGGGTAAATACCCAGTAGTGCAATTGCTGGATCATAGGGTAGTTCTATTTTCAACATTTTGAGGAACCTCCATGCTGTTTTCCAGAGTGGTTGCACCAGCTTGCATTCCAAGTATGGCTTTAATTAGCCTTTGGTTTTCACTGTATTTGTGATTAAATGAACATGTCTGGAATGCTCACTGTGGGCTAGGTAGGTTCTGTGAGTGTTAATGGGGATGGATAAGACACATTCCTCACTTCAGGGAGTGTGGAGTTCAGTGCATATCTCAACTGCTGTACCTTTTTTACCATTTTCCTAGTGAAAGAAGTAAATCCATTCAAGTTACCAGTGTGATAAAGAAAATGTTATTTTTTTCCTCCTATATGGTCATTTCTGCTCTTTTTTGAAACTGCTGAAGAAACTATCTCAATTTAAAAGCTGGTAAAAGCTGTTTTGTTTTGTTTTGTTTTGTTTTTTTAAGATTTTATTTATTTATTAATTTGCGCCTGAGAGAGGGAGGGTGGGGGAGAGCATGCACAGGCAGGCAGAGGTGGAGTGAGAAGCATGCTCCCTGCCAAGTAAGGAGCCCGATGAGGGACTTGATCCCAGGACCCTGAGATCATGACTGGAGCTGAAGGCAGCAGCTTAACTGACTGAGCCACCCAGGCGTCCCTCAATTTAAAAGTGTTTTTATAAAAGTAAATGTTTTTCTGCATTTATGTAAAATGCATAATGACTGTTTCTCACAATCAGTGTCTCGACGAAGTAGTGAAGAGATGAAAAGAGATATCTCTGCACCTGAGGGAGCATCACCGGCCTCTCTTATGGCTATGGGAACCACGTCTCCACAGCTTTCTCTGTCCTCCTCTCCCACGGCATCCGTCACCCCCACCACTCGAAGTCGGATAAGGTAGAGAACAGTTAATCCTGGTGCATTTCATGCATACCTTTCCTGGCCTTTGGAGATTGATGATCAGGTTGTGAAATAATGGCAGTCAAGCACTGATTTTTTTTCCTTTGTGTCTCATTAAATGTTTTCTCGTCTCTTCTATGCCCAGAGTTGGGTAGGATGGTATGATAAAAAGCAAGGCAACATAGAAGAGATGGTTCCTTTCCCCTAAAGAAAGCATTATGGAATCAGAATACTGGGCTTGGGTAGAGGGTTAGGGAAGGCTTCCGAGAGGAGTGGCGTCTGGGTGGGGAGGGCAGGCTGGCATTGTTGGCAAGGTCAGTGATGTGAGTCAACGAACAGAAGGGTGAGTAACTGAAGACTGGGGGAGCTGTGGGAGGTAGTACTGCACAGGCACAGAGGATGGGTACAGAAGGCCAGAGGAAGGTGTGGACCTACTACATCCAGGGGCCATGGAAGATAAGATTGACAGTAAGGAATGGCTAGGCATGGAACCTCTTTATAGTCCAATTGAGTCACTCAGATATGGTTGTAGCTATAAAGCGGAGTAAGTAAACCAATGTGAGAAGGTGATTCAGAGATTTTTCTCTTGTGGAGAAAAGTCGAGGAACACAACTAAAATAACATTATGATGTTTCTACCATGCCCGGATCAGGATGATAGCAGTGGAAATGGTGAAGGGAGGTTTATGTTCTGGAGGCTTTTCAAAGGGAAAGATGGTTGATTCTGACAACAGATTCTAGAAAAGGAATGAAAGAAGGAGAGTTACCAAAGGGGACACTATTTTTAGAGGAAACTAAGGGCATGATGCTGCATTGATCGCTGATAAACAATACCTGAAAATGGGATAGTATATTTTATTCATTTTTCTCTTATATCAGAAGCCGTTTAGGACTAAGAAATAGTTGTCATTTAGAGGGGAAAAAAAACAAATGTCAGAAATGAAGCAAACATTGTTTATAGGGATGAGGAAAACTGTTGTTTTGAGGTGTATTGAGAATTGAAGGAGAGATGGGAGTGGGTTTCAGAACTTTAGATTTATGGGGCACCGCGGTAGCTCAGTTGTAAAGCATCCGTCTTTGGCTCAGGTCCTGATCCCAGGGTCCTGGGATTGAGCCCTGCATCAGGTTTCCTGCTCGGCTGGAAGCCTGCTTCTCCCTCTCCCACTCCCCCTGCTTATGTTCCCTCTCTTGCTGTGTCTGTCTGTCAAATAAATAAATAAAATCTTTTAAAAAAAAAAACTTTAGGGGCGCCTGGGTGGCTCAGTGGGTTAAGCCGCTGCCTTTGGCTCAGGTCATGATCTCAGGGTCCTGGGATCGAGTCCCGCATCAGGCTCTCTGCGCCTGCTTCCTCCTCTCTCTCTCTGCCTGCCTCTCTGCCTACTTGTGATCTCTGTCAAATAAATAAATAAAATCTTAAAAAAAAAAAAAACAACTTTAGATTTATATTCACTTATAGGTATAAGGATAAAATGGAATAGTTGACCTCTCAAACTCAAATTATGTACTTGTGTTTAAAGCCCTGCCATTAGGGGCCCAGCCTCTTAGAATAGTGGTCCTGTAAACAGTGCACCATCAGAGCAAGTAGGGAGCCAATGATCAGGGTAGCTCTCGTTCTGGCCAGACTGATGCAGGGAGAGCATTGTCCATGCTTGTCTTTGTTCTGGGTAGTAGGCCACCTGCAGTTTGCCTATGGAAAGGGCACCCACTCTTCTGGCTTCCCTACTCAGAAGCTGTGATTTTCAACAAGTCATCTCCTGGAAATTGTCTTCAACTTACAATGAAGAAGTTATGAGAGATGACTCTCCAGCTCTGGAAGGATCTTTTTTTGCAGCTTCCCATTGTAGTCCATAGAATTACTCTTCTTTGATGCTTTTTAAGCTGTTTCTATAAACAAACAGACCTGGTGTGAGCCAGAATAAACTTTTCACAGTGATTATAGTAGTTTTATTTTGAGCATGATGGAGGTTGATTTATTTATTTTTTTGGCTTGCTTTTTTGTGTTCATTCAAATAACTTTTATCTTCATTCTCTTTTCCTATGTTTGGTGGTATTTTAACACACTTCTTTGAACTTTTTAAACCAAAGCAGGAGTCTGGTGGGCTGGCACACAAGCATCAAAGTATATTTCTTCAAGGTAGCAGTTTTAACTGCTTGTTGAAAATTTTTGTATTTTACTTCTGGTTCTAAGATAAATCAAACTGGTGCGGGTTCATTGCACCTCTCAATTGTAAAAAGCCTCAGTTCTAAATGTGTATTCTTTTATTTCCTAACTTATTTTGAAGGGTGAATACAGACAGAATCACTGTGTTGAAGAATACTGAGCTGCTTGTAACATAACCTTTAGGACACTTACTGGACTAAGTTTATGGAGTGTGGGGTAGAATCTCTGCTTTTTTATAAAGTAACCACTAAAAACTAGACCAGGTTTTCAAGGGTATGCCACTTGTGAAAGAGCAGGTTATTTTAGAGGTACTCTTAGTCTAGGTAGTCCTGAAGTAGTTACTAAAAGGAAGGATTTGGCCCAGATATGCAGGGTAGTATGCCTCCCTTGCATGATCCAAACATCTTTTTTGATTCATTGTCTTTTCTGGAACAGGATATTTGTTCTGCCTTCAAGGAAATTGGCAGTACCCAAAAGTACCCTACGTATATTTTTAAGAAATGAGTTACAACCATTGTTGGGTTTTCTTTCTTTCTTTCTCTCTTTTTTTTTCTTTCTTTCTTCCTTTCTTTCTTTGAACTTCTGTGATCTATCTGTGTTATAACTTATAGTAAACTCTGAAGTTCCTTAAGGGGGCAGGGAGCCTGTGTTGTTCACTACTCATTGCCCAGCACTTGCACACTGACTGGCGAAGTGGTGGGTAAGGAGGTATTAAATGAGTGAGTGAATTTACGGAAAAATCCCATTTTTCTATGCAAGATAAAATTCTAATTACCTATAGTCAAGAAAGAGTGTATAATATAGCAGTAAATACATTTGAGATGTTTTATGGATGTTTGTCGCCATCTGTTGTCTTATCTGCTTCCCCCAGTTGTAGGCACCTTGAAGGCAGGAACCATGCCTTATAATCCTTTGTATTTACAAGAAGGATTTGTTCTTAAAAAAGAGGAAATGATTGAGGACATAAAAGGTAGGAAACAAAAATGAATAAAATAAAATAAAATAAAGCATAAAGATTATGGAAAGGTAAGCTATTAGGTGAAAGGCGGCTGTGGCAGCTTTCAGATGCTGCCAGCATCAAGTTATTATGCCCCCTTCTGAGCGTTCTGGAGTGCATTCCATTATTTTTGTGAATGCACACTGCACTGAATCTTTGCCAGTTTCCTTGTGGATAATAGAGTTCCTCCCTTCAGACAGCAGAAACCCCTGACAGTGGTGGGTCAGTGAGGGTCCTGGCAAAATTGTAAGTAAAATCATATGAGTGAAAAGATGCATCTTGCCATTAGATGTCTTTGTGTGTGCAGTTATACTACTCAAAAATGCACCCTGACATTGTTCTCTTCTTTGTGGGATTTCTGGTTTATAATCGAGCTCAAATAAAAAATGTTTTAACTTTGGGTTCCTTGTTTTCACTTAGGGAAGAAAGGAAGGACCCTCTGTCAGCATTGGCAAGAGAATATGGAGGTTCAAAGAGGAATGCCTTGCTGAAGTGGTGTCAGAAGAAGACAGAAGGTTATCAGGTAATCAATCATATGGTTCCTTTGTCCCACAGGAGCAGTGGCCGCACCAGATGCTAGAGTGTCATAGCTCGCTACATATCTCACATTAAGATGGGGATCCTATGCTGAATTTTAAGAACACATTCAACACAAAGTCTGTCCCAGATTTGGCTGAGGGCCACTTGGATGGCATCAGTTTTTACCTTTCCAGAGTAGCTAATCTTTCTAGTACTTTTACTCAGCTATTCTGTAATACTTTCTTACTTAAGTCCTGTTAACTGCTTTCGCTGAGGTCTCATCTGGACTGAGAGTAAAAATATATTTATTTTACTTTAATATTTTCATTAATGGTTAAAATGATAAATTATATATATTTTATGTAAGTTTTATTGCAATAAATTACTTAGCAAAAAAGGGTAAATGGTTAGGATATAAGTAGATAGAAAATCATCAAGGACATATTAAGACTTGAACTTGATACTAGACACTATGTGTATATATATGTATGTGTGTATATATATATAAAAATGTATATGTGTATACGTGTGTGTGTATGGACACACACATGTAACACATGTATGTATAACTGGACCTACCCAACCACAGCAGTATCAAAGATTCTTCTCAGATGCACATAGAACATTACAGGATAGGGTATATATTGGATCATAAAATGTCTCAAATTTGAACAAAGATTGAAATTATATTGAGTATCTTCTGACCACAATGGAATGAAATTAGAAATGTGTAACAGGAGGAAAATTCACAACTAAGTGGAAACTAAACAGTTAAAGTAAAAAAAAAAGCAGTGGGCCAAAGGATAAATCACAAGGGAAATTAGAAAATAAAGAGAATGAAAGTGAAACAACCTACTGAAACTTACAGGAGGCATTGAGAGCAGTTTATAGCCATAAACACATATCTTCAAAAAGAAAATCTCAAATCAGTAACCCAACCTTTCACTTTAAGAAAATAGAAAAAGAAGAGTAAACTAAACCAAAGTAGTCAGAAGGAAAGAAATAAAAATTAGAGCAGAAAAAACAGTAGAAGAGATTAATGAAACCAAAAGCTGGTTCTTTGGGATGCCTGGGTGGCTCAGTTGGTTAGGCAGCTGCCTTCCGCTCAGGTCATGATCCCGCGTCCTGGGATCGAGTTCCACATCGGGCTCCTTGCTCAGCAGGGAGCCTGCTTCTCCCTCTGTCTCTGCCTGCCTTTCTGTCTGCCTGTGCTCGCTCTCTCTGACAAGTAAAAATAAAATCTTAAAAAAAAAAAAAAAGCTGGTTCTTTGAAAAGATCAACAAGTTGACAAACCTTTAGCTAGATGGACAAAGGAAAAAAAAGAGCAGACTACAAGAGAAGGGACATTCCTAGTGACCTCAAGAAATAAGGAATACTTATTTACTTAGAAAATAATAATAATAATAATAATAATGATAATAGGAATACTTAAAAGGGAATACTATGACAAGCTGTACACTGACACATTGGATGACCTATGTATAAAAGGACTAATTCTTAGAAATGCACTATCAAAAATGACTCAAGAAGGGGACACCTGGGTGGCTCAGTCAGTTGGGTGTCTGATTCTTAGTTTCAATTCAGGTCATGATCTCAGGGTCCTGGGATCAAGTCTTGTGTCAGGCTCCATGCCCATTGCAGAGTCTATTTGTCCTTCTCCTCCCTCTGTTCCTCCCACCAAATAAATAAAATAAATCTTAAAAAAAAAAAAAATGACTCAAGAAGAAAAAATCTGAATAGATCTATTCAACAGAAGATACTGACTTAATGAGCAAAACACTTCCAACAAAGAAAAGCCCACGACCAGATGGCTTCATTGGTGATTTCTACCAAATTTTTAGAAGAACTAACACCAGGCTTTCTCAAACTCTTCCAAAAATAAAGGAGAGAATACTTCCTGACTCATTTTGTGAGACTCATCTTGTGAGACCCAAAGACTCATTTAGGGTCTTTGCATGTGTAGTTCATTTTCCCTGTGTTTCCCTGTGTCCCCCGATAACCGAGCCAGAAAAAAATGTCATAAGGAAACTATGAGTCAAGGGACGTCTGGGTGGCTCAGTGGATTAAAGCCTCTGCATTTGGCTCAAGTCATGGTCCCAGGGTCCAGGGATTGCCCTGCATGGGGCTCTCTACTCAGCATGGAGCCTGCTTCCTCCTCTTTCTACCTGCCTCTCTGCCTATGTATGATCTCTCTCTGTCAAATAAATAAATAAAATCTTAAAAAAAACCCAACTATGAGTCAATATTCCTTATGCAGAAATTCTCAGCAAAATACTGGTAAACAATCCAGGAACAGACAAAAAGGATCATACACCATGACCAAGTAGGATTTATCCCAGAAATATAAGGTTAGTTCAATATATGATAATTAATCAGTATAATACATATCTCAATAGAATAAGGGGAGAAAAAAAAACAAGATAATCTTGTCAATGGGCACAGAAAGAATATTTGACAAAAATTAAAAACCCATTTATGATGGGACGCCTGGGTGGCTCAGTTGGTTGGACGACTGCCTTCGGCTCAGGTCATGATCCCGGAGTCCTGGGATCGGGTCCCACATCGGGCTCCCAGCTCCATGCGGAGTCTGCTTCTCCCTCTGACCTTCTCCTTGCTCATGCTCTCTCTCACTGTCTCTCTCTCAAATAAATAAATAAAATCTTAAAAAAAAAAAAAAAACCATTTATGATAAGAAAAAAAAAACAATGAACAAATTAGGAATAGAAGGGAACTTTATGCCCTCATAGAAGGGCATCTGTGAAAAACCTGCAGTTGATAGCATACTTAATGGTGAAAGATTTTGGAAGCTTTCCCCTCAAGATTAGGAACAAGAAAGGATGTCCACCCTCAACCACTTCTATTCAGTATTTTCCTGAAAGTTCTAGCTAGAGCAGTTGGGCAAGAGAAAGAAATGTTATTGAAAGGAATAAGTAAAATTATTTCTGTTTGCAGATGACATGATTTATATCTAAAAAACCTTTAAGAATTAACATACAAACTGTTAAAGCTAATAAACTTAAGCTAATTTGCAGGGTACAAGGTTAATATACTAAAATCACTTGCATTTCTTTCTTTCTTTCTTTCTTTCTTTCTTTCTTTCTTTCTTTCTTTCTTTCTTTCTTTTTTTTAAGAGAGAGTGTTTTGGGCAGAGAGTGAGCGAGAATCCTAAGCAGACTCTATGTCCTGCACTGAGTCCAGTACAGACTTGATCTCACAACCCTGAGGTCATGACCTGAGCTGAAATCAACACTTAAGCAGCTGAGCCACCGAAGTGCCCTATTACTTGCATTTTTATATACAAGTAATGAAAACTCTGAAAATGAACTTAAAATAATACTTCCACTTACAGTAGCATCAAAAAGAATAAAGTACTTAAAAAAAAAAAAGAATAAGTACTTAGAAATAAATTTAACCAAGGGGAGGACAAGGCTTGTACACTGAAAACTACAAAATATAGCAGAAAGAGGGCGCCTGGTTGGCTCAGTGGTTTGGGCCTCTGCTTTTGGCTTGGGTCGTGATCTTGGGGTCCTGGGATTGAGCCTCACATCAGGCTCTGCTTGGCGGGGAGCCTGCTTCCCCCTCTATCTCTGCCTGCTTGTGATCTCTCTCTCTGTCAAATAAATAAATAATCTTTAAAAAAATAAAAATATATAGCTGAAAGAAAATCTAAATAAATGGAAAAACATCCCATGTTCATGAATTAGAAGTTGTGATGCATGCTACAGTGTGAATGAACTTTGAAAATGCTACACTAAGTGAAAGAAGCCAGACAGGAAGCTCTAGCATGAAAGATTTCGATACTCCAGATCTGAAAGTAGGCATAAAACAGATACTCTTAGCATTAATGAATGGCAAGAAGATCAATGCTGCTGGCTACAAGTTTGATCTAAGACTGAAATCTTAAGCATGAATCAATATTGCATAACCACTTGATTTTTTTTTTCATTATGGTTTTTGTTTATTTTTAAAATTTATTTATTTATTTGACAGACAGAGATCACAAGTAGGCAGAGAGGCAGACAGAGAGATAGAGGAGGAAGCAGGCTCCCCGCTGAGCAGAGAGCCTGATGCAGGGCTTGATCCCAGGACCCTGAGATCTTTTTTTTTTTTTTTTTTTTTTTAAAGATTTTATTTATTTATTTGACAGACAGAGATCCCAAGTAGGCAGAGAGGCAGGCAGAGAGAGAGAGAGAGAGAGAGGGAAGCAGGCTTCCTGCGGAGCAGAGAGCCCGATGCGGGGCTCGATCCCAGGACCCTGAGATCATGACCCGAGCCGAAGGCAGCAGCCCAAACCACTGAGCCACCCAGGCGCCCCATGGACCCTGAGATCTTGACCTGAGCCGAAGGCAAAGGCTTTAACCTACTGAGCCACCCAGGCGCCCCTCATTATGGTTTTTTAATTGAAATATTCACATAAGATACAATTTACCCACTTAAGATATACATTTTAGTGGCTTTTGGTATATTCAGAGTTTTTAAAAACTGACCATAGTCAATTTTAGAATATTTTCATCAATCTAAAAAAAATCTTGTAACCATTAACAGTCAGTCCTCACTTGCCCTATAGTTAAGCACTAATTTACTTTCTATCACCATGTATTGGCCTATCCTGGACATTTCATATAAAGGGAGTCACAAAGTATGGGGGCCTTTGTGACTGGCTTCTTTCATTTAGTATCATGTTTTCAGGGTTCATCCATGTTGTGGCTTGTGTTGTCAGTACTTTATTCCTTTTTATGGCCAAATAACATTCCATTGTTTGGTTATACCACATGTTTTCCATTCATCTATTGATGGACATTTTGGTTGTTTTGGCTATTATATTTATGCTGCAGTGGATGCTGTGTGTAAGTTTTTGCATGGACATAAGTAATTTTCCTCATCCTCCTGTCCATCTTCTACTTTGCTGCCAAACTGGTTTGAAATTTTGATCTGGAACCTACTTCCTCGTTGCCATGCAGTTACAAACCAAGATCCTTAGTATGGAGGACAAGACCCCCTGTGATCAATCTGGCCCTTGCATAGCCTTTTTGACTCTTCATTCCAGTGAACTCCCCAGTCTCACCTTGGTCCCGAATGCCTCCCCATCCTCTCGCTTCATCCTTTCCATCTAGGGAGTATCTGCTCCTTCAGCTGAGAAAACAGCATCTGTGCAAAATAGCTTGTGCCCCTGCTTCACCCCTACAAGGGTTCATCTTTTACATGTTCCACTCCCTCCTCCCAGAAACGAGGGAGTCAAGTTCTTCCTTGACTTCAGGACAGTGTTGGCTATATTTCAGGGCATATTCTTTGGGTCTTTGCATGTATAGTTCATTTCCCTGTGTTCCCAAACTCCACAGGGTGTATCACATGGGTACTAAAAGTTGTCAGTTTGCATGTCTGTCTTCCTTTCTAGACTAGGGAGCTTGTTTTTGCCTCTCCAGCATCTGGCATAAGGCTTTCTCAACCCTGTGCATCAAAAACTGTGAAGATAGTGATAGTGGGGGAAAGGCAGATTCCTGAGAACCACACCTAAAGATCTGTGATTCTGGAGGTATAAAGTGAGACCCTGGGGTCTTCATTTTTGCAGGTACTGCAGGTGATACTTAGATCACACTGAGACTCACACATAGAGTAGTAATCAAGGCCATGGACTTGAGTGTCTGCTCTGCCCCTATTGTATGACCTTATGCAAATTACTCAGCTTCTCTGAGCCTCACTTTTCTCTTCCATAAAATAGAGGAGTAACTGAGGCAGTCATGCACATTCACTAGCATGTCTTATGTGTTTAATAGATTTTTAAATTACTATTTTATTTGATGCATTGGGTGCTGTCTGATAAAATAAACTACATTTTCTTAGACTGCTATGTCAGTTGAGGCACTTACTTATAACCTTAGTTATAACCTTTGTAACCCTTGGTTATAGAACTTTGCCATGTATCAAGTTGATTAAAAAATTAAATGAGTTGATGGAGATCTTTCAAGCATTAAATCAGTAGTCTACCAATTGTCTCTTAGTTCTTTCCCACCTAAATTCTCTGCCTCTATGATTTTAAGGGACATTGTGTTGGTTTTTTTAAAAAAAATACAATTCTAGGGGAAGCAAGAGGGAGAAGAGAGGCTAATCCAGGGATGCTTTGAGGAAAGCCACGGGATTGGGAGCAGTGGGGGGGGGGGGGGGGACCTCGAAGTCCTGCAGAGTTTTCCAAACTCCATGTGCTACTTAAGCGTTTGCATTGTGGGAAACAGTTACGCCCTATGGGCTTCTGTCTGTGCTTGTACCCACGAGGAAACCCTTAAGGTTTAGATGAACGTGGGATTTGTCATGCAACTGGTTCCAGATGGTTCCCCCATTACTACTTTTAGAATTGGGCATACCAAAAATTTCCTCTTATCTTTCTGCTGTGTTGAGTAGGCATTACACAGACACCCCACCCATATTACTGCTCTTGTAAAGGCCCATTTGTTAAGAGGTACTCCACCTGTTTTTTTAAAAAAAAAAATGAATTCAAAAACTTAAGAACTTTAATTAATTTTTAAGTTTTTTCCATTTAGCAGGTACTTACAGTACAGGAGGAAATATGCAAAATGGAATAGTCAACATATAAAAAGAAAAGACCTTCCTGGACACTAGACAGTGTTATTGCTACAACCCCAGTTTCCCCTTTCTTTACTTCCTATGGACACTTCTATAATGATATCGATTTATAGCTTTTTTGTTTGTCTTGCTTTTTTTTCCTGCAAGGCAGATCTCTATTCTTGCTGTTTAAAAGTAGATAGGATGCTGATTCTTTTATTTCCAAGTCTGTGAGTTAAAATTGGGCAGTCTGAAATGTGTACTCTTTTTGTAAATGGAAAGATATATCTGATCGAGCTCTTAATTGGTCAAGAGCCATAAAAGAGGTGACAGAACCCTTTCCTTATCTAGCTGTAAATATGGATGAGCATACCCATCCTTTGGAGCCAGCAGCTTGGGACCAGTTTGTTTTTTTTTTTTTTTTTTTTTTTTTTTGGTCTCTGACTGCTTACAGTCCACAGGAAAGGGCAGGTTGTGACACTTGACCAGCTCACTAGAGCAGGAGCTGTTACGTGACACTCAGCACATGCGGCTCTCTCAGGCCCTACATGCAGCATTAATGCTTGGAGCATGCATGCTTTCTGTCGTAGGAGCTGTCTCATCAACGGAGATAGATTCCCTAATACCATATCATCTTCCTTTAACTCTCTTAAGAGTCATCCTAAAATAATTGTGCTAATCACTATAACTTCATTAACCATCCATTACAAAACAAGCCCTTGTGAGTTTGCCTTTTATCTAACAAGTACATTTTCTCTTGTGTCCTGCCACTCACTGTTTACTGAAGTTGTAGAATACTAGAATTACTACTGTTGAAAGGGCCTTGGCATTCTGATTTACTGTCAGGTTTACAAATGTAGGACTGAAAGCCCCATAGGATAAATGATGGCCTCAAGGCTGTCTCATGAGACCATGGCGTCACATAAACAACCTTCAGCACTATTGCTTTAAGGATTAAATCTTCCTTGTTTTTTAAATTAGTGCCTCAGTTTGTACCCATTATATTTTTATTTTTTTCTACAGTTATGCTTTTTTTTTTTTTTTTTAAGATTTTTTTTTTTTTTAATTTATTTATCAGAGAGAGGGGGCGGGGAGAGCGAGCACAGGCAGACAGAATGGCAGGCAGAGGCAGAGGGAGAAGCAGGCTCCCTGCTGAGCAAGGAGCCCGATGTGGGACTCGATCCCAGGACGCTGGGATCATGACCTGAGCCGAAGGCAGCTGCTTAACCAACTGAGCCACCCAGGCGTCCCTACAGTTATGCTTTTTAAATTTAATTTAAATATGCAATTAAAACATTAATAATTCTGAAGTGCACAGGGAAAAGTGCTAATCCATTGTCTATTTCATAACCTCTGTAATTTCTGCTTCCTGGAGGCATCTGCTTTCAGTTCTTCTAGCTGTTTAGGGGTTGACGGTATCAGATTGATAAGGTAATCAAGAAAATAATTTATACTTTCAATATATTTTCTTCAATTCTAAAATTTGTATTTAGCAGCTTCTGGTGTGCCATTGTTTTCTTGTTCTGAAGAAACATAGCTGAATATAGTCAAGGGGCCTCTAAAGGTTAATTTAAAGGAGCTTTACTTTGGGATGCCTGGGTGGCTCAGTGGGTTAAAGCCTCTGCCTTCGGCTCAGGTCATGATCCCAGGGTTCTGGGATCGGGTCCCGAATTGGGCTCTCTGCTCCGTGGGGAGCCTGCTACCTCCTCTCTCTCTGTCTGCCTCTCTGCCTACTTACGATCTCTGTCTGTCAAATAAATAAATAAAATCTTTAAAAAATTAAAAAAAAAATAAAAGAGCTTTACTTTGGATGAAAAATCTTTGTTTTCTGATAAAATGCCAGACCTAGAATTGGATTAGTTAATCCAAAGGATAATGAAATCACTTAATCTAGTACAAAATAGTTTTAGTAGATGAAAAAAAGCTTTTAGAAGAACTGCCTGAGGTAATTTAATCTCAAATAAACATTAAGAATGCACAGTTTTGTTTAGGGATTTGCTCATTAATGCTCGGGATAGAGAAGAAAAGATTTTTCTTACATGTCTTAGTGGAGATCATTGGAGGCAGAAGAACTGACAGACTTGAATGATTTGGAAGTAATATTTTATGTGCTGTGCTTTATTTGCTTTCAATTGTTCCTGATACAAAAATTAACTGGTCAGATACATACTAAGGTGGACACCAGATAGGGCTCTGGGTGTTAAAGCAGAATCAGGAAATTAAAAAAACAGTCTCTTCTCAGGAAGATTATGGACTAGTCAGTAAGAACATATTAGTAATTAAAACTAAATAATGTACTTTTGTTTAGGTAGAATATCAGACCAGACTCTACTGAGAATTTCGATTTTGTTTAAGATAGTAGTGCATGGGGGCGCCTGGGTGGCTCAGTGTGTTAAGCATCTGCCTTCAGCTCAGGTCATGATCCCAGGGTCCTGGGATCGAGTCCCACATCAGGCTCCTTACTCAGCAGGGAGCCTGCTTCTCCTTCTGCCTCTGTCTGCCACTCCACCTGCCTGTACTCTCTCTTTCTGTCTCTCTCTCTCTCTGACAAATAAATAAGTAAAATCTTAAAAAAAGAAAAGAAAAAACACACTGACTTGAGCCCCATATTTACCCCTGCTTTTTTAAACCCTTGGAGTATTAAGCGACTTGTGGCATGGGGCAGAAACCAAACAGGAAGCAGTGGTCCAGAGCTTGTTTCAGAATCTCTGAGTGGGGATGCTAAAATTAGAATTTAGAGCTATTAAATCAATATTTGAGGGTCCTAAATCCCAGGGGAAAGACAATGCCAGAGTAGCAGATTCAACATTTGATTTAGCTTTTGCCCTCACAATTGTTTGTCATGTCCTAAGTAAAATGTATGGAGGCTGACTTAGATTCAGCAGAAGCTGCTGCCCAGAGGATAACCACTTTAGCCCCAGTTTATTATTAAAAAATCTCCTCTCCCCATTGAATGGTGTTGGCACCCTTGTCAATTCATTTGACTATATACAATGTTTATTTACTTATTTCCTTTTAAAACCTTATGGTTTATCTCTGGTCTCTTAACTCTATTCCATTGTTATGTAAGTCTGCCTCTGCCAGTACTACGCCATTTTCATCGCTGGAGCTATGCAGTAAGTTTTGAAATCAGGAACTTCGAGTCTTCTAGCTTTGTTCTTATCTTTTCAAGATTATTTTGACTCTTCAAGGTCCCTCAAGATTCCATGTGGATTTTAGGAGGGTGTTGCTATTTCTGTAAAAAAAAAAATTGTCATTGGGACATTGATAGGAATTGCATTGAATTTATAGATTTCTTTGGGTAATAGTAAATCATAATAGTATTAATTCTTCCAAGCCATGAATATGGGATGTCTTTACTTTCTTTCAGCAGTATTTTGTTGGTTTTATTATACAAATCTTTCACCTCCTGGGTTAGGTTGTTCCTAATTTTTTTATTTTTATTCTTTCTGTTGCTCTTATAAATGGAATTATTTTGTGATTTCCTTTTTAGGTTGTTCATTGTTAGTGTATAGAAGTGCAGCTGATTTTTATATGTAGACCTTGATCCTGCTACTTTGCTGAATTCATTAGCTCTGACAGTTTTTTTATGTGGAATATTTAGAGTTTTCTACATAGAAGATCATATCATCTGCAGACAGAGATGGTTTTACTTCTTCTCCTCTTGCATTATATTTCTCTTTCTTCACTAATTGTCCTGGCTAGAAATTCCAGAACTGTGTGTTGGGTAGAAGTGGCCAAAGTGGACATCCTTGGCTTATTTTTTCCTCAGCTTAGAAAAGAGCTTTCAGTTTTTCACCATTGAGTATAATATTTGCTGTGGGTTTTTCATACATAGCTTTTTATAGTGTGGAGGTAGTTTCCTTCTATTCCTATTTTTCAAGTATTTTTATTATGAAAGGTTGTTGAATTTTGTCAAATGCTTTCTGTGTATCAACTGAGATGATCAGGTGGGTTTTTTCTCCCTTATTCTGTTAACGTGGTTAGTATATCACATAAATCAATTTTTGTGTGTTGTGAACCATCCTTGCATTCCAGGAATAAGCCCTACTTGGTCTTGTGGTCTTGGTGTAAAATCCTTTTAGTGTACTGTCAAATTTGGTTTGCTAGTGGTAATGCCAAAGTAGGACTTTGGCATTAGTGTTCATAAGAGATACTGGTCCAGAACATTGTTCTCTTGTAGTGTCTTTGTCTGGCTTTGTTATCCGGGTAAGGATGGTCTCATAGAATGAGATAGAAATTATTCCCTCCTCTTTAATTTTAGTAGAAGTTTGAGAAGCACTGGGGTTAGCTCTTTAAATGTTTGGTAGAATTCATCAGTGAAGGCATCAGGTCAAGGACTTTTCTTTACTGGAAATTTTTTCTGGTTCCTGATTCAGTTATCTTAGTTAAACATCTGTTCAGATTTTCTGTTCTTTGTAGTTCAGTCTTATAGGTTTTGTGTTTCTAGGAGTCTCCCATTTCATCTAGTAGTCCAGTTTTTGGTAGACAGTTGTTTATAGTACTCTGTTATCATACTTTTCCTTTGCATAAACTTGGTAATAATATTCTCACTCAGTTTCATTTCTGATTTTAATAATTTGAGGCCTCTTCTCTCTTTTTCTCTGAGTCAGTCTAGCTAAAGGTTTGTCAATTTTGCTGACTTTTTTAATGAATCAGCTTTTTTTTTTTTTTAATTTATTTATTTGACAGACAGAGATCACAAGTAGGCAGACAGGCAGGCAGAGAGAGAGAGAGAGGAGGAAGCAGGCTCCCCGTGGAGCAGAGAGCCCAATGTGGGGCTCAATCCCAGGATCCTGGGATCATGACCTGAGCCGAAGGCAGAGGCATAACCCACTGAGCCACCCAGGCGCCCCTAATGAATCAGCTTTTGATTTATTTTTTCAATTGTCTATTTTCTTTTGTTTACCTCTGCTCTGTTCTTTATTATTTACTTTCTTCTGTTAGCTTTGGATTTCGTTTGTTCTTTTTTTTCTAGTTCCTTAAGTTTTAAAGTTAGTTTGTTGATTTGAGATCTTTCTTTTTTTTTTTTTTTTAAAGATCTTATTTATTTGACAGAGATCACAAGTAGACGGAGAGACAGGCAAAGAGAGGAAGGGAAGCAGGCTCCCTGCTGAGCAGATAGCCTAATGTGGGGCTAAATCCCAGGACCCTGGGATCAAGACCTGAGCCGAAAGCAGAGGCTTTAACCCACTGAGCCACCCAGGCGCCCCGAGATCTTTTTATTTTTTAATGCGTGAGAGTTTATTGCTGTAAGCTTCCTCGAAACTACTTTCTCTGTGTCCCCTAAGTTTTGGTATTTGGGGTTTTACTTTTCCTTTTTCTCTTATTATTTTCTACTATCCCTGGTGGTCTAGTGGTTAGGATTCGATGCTCTTTCTCTTACTGTTTTCTAATTTCCCTTTTGTGAATTCTTCTTTGATCCATTATTTGCTTAAGATAATTTATTTTGAGTGGTAAACCAACCTTGCATTCTTGGGACAAATTCTTCTTAGTTATGACGTATTATTCCTTTTTAGCAAGTTAAATTCAACTTGCTAAAATTTTGTTTAGATTTTTGCATCTATGTCTGTGAGGAATATTGGACTGCAGTTTGTAAATAATGTTTTTACCAAGATTGGGTGTTAGTAATGTTGACCATAGAATAAGTTGGTAAGAATTCTTCTTCAGTTTTCTGGAAAAGTTCATTTACAGTTGGTATTACTTCCTTCTTAAGTATTTGGTAGAATTCGCTAGTGAAGTCATCTTGTCTGGTTGTCTTTGTTAGGAACATTTTTAAGTTCAAAATACAGAAATATAGTTTCCTTAGTAGAGACAAAGAGCTATTCAGATTATGTTTCTTCTTGAGTGAGGTAGTTGTATCTTTCAAGGAATCTGTTCATTTCATCTGAGTTGTGGAATTTTTGGGATAACATTGATAATATTCCCGTTTCCTAGTTATCTGTAGAAACTGATGGGTGGTCTCTGCTTTCATTCCTGATACTGCAACTTTTGTATTCTCTCTTTCTTCCTTATTAATCTAGCTGGAGGTTTGTCAAATTTATCTTATTGGTGAACCAGTTCTTTATTTTCTTTATTATTTCTAATTTTCTATTTCCTTGCTTTTTGCTCTGGTCTTTCTTACTTCCTTTTTTTTTTTTTTTAAGATTTTATTTATTTATTTGACAGAGATCACAAGTAGGCAGAGAGGCAGGCAGAGAGAGAGAAAGGAGGAAGCAGGCTCCCTGCTGAGCAGAGAGCCCGATGCGGGGCTCTATCCCAAAACCCTGAGATCATGACCTGAGCCGAAGGCAGAGGCTTAACCCACTGAGCCACCCAGGCGCCCTCTTACTTCCTTTTTCTGCTCACTAATTGGGTTTTATTTGCTCTTTTTCTTTAGTTCCTTAAGGTAAAGTTGTCATCATTTGAAGCTCTTCTTCTTTTCTGGTGTAGATAATTCTTGCAAGAAATTTTTCCCCTAAGTACCCAAATACAAAAAGTACATCGCACAAATTTTTCATTTTCATTCAGTTCAAAATACTTTTCTGTTTTTATTTCTTCTTTGATACATGGATTATTTAGAAGGATTTCCTTTCATTTCCAAACACTTGAGGATTTTCTAGAGCTCTTTCTATTACTGATTTCTAACTAAATTTGACAATGGTCAGAGAATGTAACTTTCTATGACTCGGATCCTTTTAAATTTATTGAGACTCATTTTGTGGCACAGAATATGGTCTCTTGTTTAAGAAAATGCTAGTCTGGGGCACCTGGGTGGCTCAGTGGGTTATGCCTCTGCCTTCGGCTCAGGTCATGATCTCAGGGTCCTGGGATTGAGCCCCACATCGGGCTCTCTGCTCAACAGGGAGCCTGCTTCCCCCTCTCTCTCTGCCTGCCTCTCTGCCTACTTGTGATTTCTCTGTCAAATAAATAAATAAAATCTTTTAAAAAAAGAAAAGAGGGACGCCTGGGTAGCTCAGTTGGTTAAGCAGCTGCCTTCAGCTCAGGTCATGATCCCAGCGTCCTGGGATCGAGTCCCACATCGGGCTCCTTGCTCGGCAGGGAGCCTGCTTCTCCCTCTGCCTCTGCCTACCATTCTCTCTGCCTGTGCGCTCTCTCTCTCTCTGACAAATAAATCTTTAAAAAAAAAAAGAAAAGAAAAGAAAGGAAGAAAATGCTAGTCTGATGTTGCTGGAGAAAGTTTCTATAAATATTAATTAGATACCATTCATTGACTATTTATCCTATTTTCTGTATCTCTATTTTATAGCTGCCTATTCTGTCCATTTTTTTTTTTAAGAGTTTGTATATTTGAAAGAGCACAAGCCAAGGGGAGAGGCAGAAGGAGAAGCAGACTCCCCACCAAGCAGGGAGCCCAATGTGGGCCTTGATCCCAAGACCCTGGGATCATGACCTGAGTCAAAGGCAGACACTTAGCCAGCTGAGCCACCCAGGTGCCCTATTATATCCATTTTTGAGCAAAGAATATTGCAGTCTTTTGATTATAGTTGTAGATTTCTCTACTTCTCCTTGTAGTTTTAACAGTGTATTCTAGGGCGCCTGGGTGGCTCAATGGGTTAAAGCCGCTGCCTTCAGCTCAGGTCATGGTCTCAGGGTCCTGGGATCGAGTCCCACGTCGGGCTCTCTGCTCGGCAGGGAGCCTGCTTCTTTCTCTCTCTCTCTCTCTCTCTCTCTCTCTCTCTGCCTGCCTCCATCTACTTGTGATCTCTGTCTGTCAAATAAATAAATAAAATCTTTAAAAAAAAAAAACAGCGTATTCTATAACTGTTACTAGTACATAAAAATGAAGGGTTATGTCCTCTTGAGAAATTTACCTCTGCCATTATGAAATGACCTTCTTTACCTGTGAGAATATTCTGTGCTATGAAATCCTTATTTTATATGAATATAGCCGCTCTATCTTTCTCTGGGTTACATTTAGTGTGGTATACATATCTAGTGTGCCTACTTTTTGCGGGTAGCAAGCATATAGTTGCGTATTACCATATTTTAAAAGTTATTCTTCTAATGATTATTCTAGGGATTGGTTATAATACATATCTTACCCCAGCTGATTTAAGGTTTTTCTGACTTAATATGGTAAAATAAAGCAACTGCTGCTCTAATGTAGGTCCTTTTCTTCCCTCTTCCTTTGTGCTGCTTTTGTCATATGTGTTATATTTATTTGTGTTATAAACCCAGTAGTACAGTACTATAATTATTGCTTTATTCATTGTTACGGGTTTTTTAAAAAATAAAAGAGGAAAACAGATGAGAGCAATTTTAGGCATGAAGGCTACTACAGGCTCCCACTGTTCTTACCTGAAATTATTTGCCTTTGATTCATTTCCAGAGCCCTGAAATTACTATTTTTGACAATTTTGTCCAGTTTTATGTATTTTTTTTTAGAAAAAGGCATTGTTGACCTCTGCTCCACCACAGCTGGAAATTTCCTCACATGCTTCCTTTTTGGATTTCTTTTCCCCCCGACCCTCTTTCACTAAGCAACAACAACAAAGGAGCACTTAGCCTTTCTTCTCCCAGAATTGTGTGTCCCCGTGGACTGAAGAGTCAGTAGAGTAAGAACTAATGGACAGATAAAAATAGCTCAGTCCCCCACAGCTTCCTTTGAAATATTAGGCTGTCTGTAGCCAAGCAGGAGAAAAGGAAGTTCTCTTAATAAATTTATGAAGTATTCATATGATACTTGCTAGTGCCTACCCGGGTAGCCCAGGCACCTGGTGTTTGCCACACTCTCTTGGGCCACTGTGCATTTCCAGCATTCCAAAACTTGGGGGGTGAGTGAATTCTCTGTATAAAGTAGCTTTGTTTACCCAAAAAGCTCAGATTTCTTATGATTCCTCTTGTTCACTGCATGCTGAGACAGGGAATAGAGAAGTGTCTCTGCACATGTGACCCTTGGCCCCTGGTCTGTCCAATGCATCCAAGTGGTATTTCCATTGGTACTCCCCTTCCTTTTCAGAGAAGTCTTCAGTCTCTCATGTCAGAAACATTATGGAGTACCTCTTCCCCCAGTCCTTCCTTCCCTGTCTTCCCTTTGCACTTTCCTAGCATCCTCTCTTCGTGATTTCAGTTAGGACTAAGGCCGGGGTGGGTGGAATGGGAGAGGTCAGGAAAGCTGGGAGTTCTGCCAGTAGATAGAGTGCAGTTAAAATAATACATTTGGAATTCCTGATAGTTAATGCACAGCTTAGATGGTTTCATTTCCTCTTCTATAACTGGAATCTAAGGTCACAGGAATGACTTCCCAGAGTTAAAAAATAAAAAAGGTGGAGGCAGTAAGTAAGGGTTTTGATCTGAATTGAATCTAGGTTGAAAGTCAAATTTTTTAAAAATTTTACATTGTCAGTTTGGGTGGAAACTTAATTTTCCATACAGAAAGATCTTATTGTTTGTAAATATCACTGTGTTCCAAGGGTTAAAAATACTTGAACAAAGGGAAAGGGAATGGCAAGTTTGTAGTCCCACCCAGTCTTTATGTGCATTTCCATATATTCACCTGCTCTCTCCATGTGGTCACTCATGGTGCCACAGCCTGGTCATTCTGTGCACCCTTGTCTCACGGCTCCTCATACGCCTGTGCTCTCCACTGCACACAGTGAAGGTTAGGCAGATGGCCTTATGATCACAGTGGAGTGAAAGAGCGGTTTCCTGTTTTCAGGGGATTCCTTTCAGTGCCAAACATAGCAGCTGGGAAACAAAGTTTTCCCAGAATCACAGTGTACTTCTTGGGTTCTGTTTAAACATAATTTGACAGTCACCATTAACATCTATTTCCAGAAATGTCAAGGCTATAATTTTTTTTAATTAATTGCTTAATAGCATTACAATACATTGGTTTGATCTGTGTTCTTGTGTGCGGTAGGTGACACTACCCAATCAACATTTCCCGCAGCTGACTCCAGTTCTTAAGTGCTGATGTTTACATTTCTGATTGTGAGCAGCTTTCAGAGCTGCATTCAGGGCCCGTGAATGTGGAAAGATGTTCAGGATTGATGGGCTGCACATAGCGATAGCAGTCTCACATGTACCTGTCATGTCTTCATCGACAGAATGGGCCTGTGGAAATGTGAGAAGTGAAAGGGACCTGAGGAGTTTGAACAGAGCCAGAGAGGCCTGTCATTCTCCTTAACTCAGGGTTCTGTTCCTCTTGCCCTGGTTCTTTTCCCCCATTTAACTCCCACCCACCTGCTGAATGTGGGAACATGGTGTGACTTGGTTAGCTATAAGGTAATTGTTACAGGAGTTTGTTTGCTTGGATAAAATTTGAGGCACTTAATTTGAATTAGCACCCACAATTCCATTTTCAGAAGTTGGAGAATATCAGACTTGAGATGACCTCTAGGAATCCTGTAGGTGAAGTTTCACTTCTCAGGTGACAGAACTTCAAATTAGAGAAGTGGCAGGCTTCCTGAGATTATACACCTAGGCCTCCAGACACCCAGCTGGGCTCTCGCCACCAACCATCGTGCCTCCCCAGCAGGGTCCCAGGCTCGTCACTAAGTTCCCAGTAAATGGGAATTTTTATTATGAGTAATACTGAGAAATAGAGGAGAAATCAGATAAGTAACAGTTTCAGGAGCTGTTTCATTATTTTGCTAAAAGCCGAATCATTAGATTATTTGGGTCAAATAATCTTTATATATCAGATAGCACACACAGCCCTTTACTGCCTTACATCATGAGAAGAGTTGTGTGTGTGTGTGTGTGTGTGTGTGTGATTCACTTTGGATGCGATGCCAGCATAACAATATGAAGTCTATAGAGGAGTTGAAATTTGGCAGGTTAATTTTATTATATACATGATGCTCTGGCTTTTCACAAATAAGTTTAGCCTGAGGTCATTCAGGAAATTTAGGGTGGCCTCTCTGTAGAAGCAGGTAATTTGTAAAGATGCTCTATTGCTGCCTCATGATATATAATTATGGAAAGGGTAATTAACCATTAGGTACTGGAGGGAGGAGGAAAGACAAACTAGCTTCCTTAACAAATGGGCTCTGTAGATCAGGGGAAAGAGGCTGGTCTGGTTACCTACTGCTGCATAACAAACACCACCCCAAAAGTTAATGGCTTAAAATAATGATGACATTTATTTAGCTCATAAATCTACAATTTGGGTGGAGCTTAGTGGGGACAGCTCATCTCTACTCCATTTGGCTTCATTTGAAGCTCCTGCCCTCACCATGTCTGGTGGCTGATGGTAGCTGAGATTTCACTGGGCTGGGACTAGAAGCCTACATGCAGCTTCTCCATGTGGCCTGGGCTTCCTCACGGCGTGCCGGCTGTGTTCCAGGGGAAAGGTCTCATGAGAGATATGGGCAGTAGCCCCTCATTTTTTATGACCTAGTTTTGGGGGTCATGCGGCATCTCTTTTGCCACATTCTATTAGTCAAGGCAGTCGCAAAAGCCTGTGCAGTTGCAAGGGGAGGGGAGCTAGATTCCATCTCCTGATGGAACGCAACAAGGTTCTGGAGACGATATAGGGCCAGAAATATTGGCCTTTTTTTGTGAAAAATCCAGTCTTCCACAGAGACTTTTCTTTTATTTAAGTAGAACAGCCAGTAATGTGACACTAGCCTGGCAGAACCTTATAATGATATTTTTAAAAAATATTGCCTCATAGGTGAGAGGAAACCTGGGTAGAGTAGGGGCAGTCTGGCGAAAAGTCTTCCTTATGAAAGCAGGATGCATTTGCCTGTATGGTTCTGCATAGCAAGAACCATACTGCACCCTGAGATCTCAGGGTCATGACTGTCTGCCTTCTCCGAACCCACCCAGAGTGTGGGTTCCATCAGAGTCTCTTGGACTGTGTCTGGTTCACCACGGTCTAACTGGAAACTACATTCGGTTATAGCACTCTGAAACACTGAGAAGAAGGACAAAGCTTAAAAACAAAGAGACCTAGGTGACACCCAGATGTGTTTGTGGCCCTGGGATCCCTTGTTTGAAAAAAACAGATGCTTTGAGGAAGAATTGACATATAATAAACCATATATTTAAAATTTACAATTTGATGACTTTTGACATACATATGCCTGTGAAACATCCCCACACATGGTGAGTATATGGACGTCCACAGAAGATTCCTTAAGCCTCTCTGTATCCTCTTCGTCCTGCCTTTTCCCACACCCGCCCCCAGGCAACCACGGTCTGCTGTCACTGCGTAGTGTTTGCATTTTTTATAATTCTGTATAAATGGGATCATAGCGTGTATAATTTGGGGAGGGTTCTGGCTTCTGTCACTTAGTATAATGATCGTGAGATTTATTCATATTGTGTATTTCAAGAATTCATTTCCTTTTTTATTTTCTGAAGAACAAGTCCGTTTTATGGATACGTCACCATTTGTTTATCCATTCAGCTGTTGCTAGACATTGGGTTGTTTCTAGTTGTTGCTTCTAAGTAAAGCTTCTGTGAACATTCATGTGCGGGTGGTTGCAAAGACATCTGAAAAGTGGATTGGCTGGCTCATGTGGTAGGTATAGGTGTTACTTTTTAAGAAGCTGCCAGACTGTCTTCCAGAGTGGCTGCACCAGCAGTGCAGGAGCATTCCAGTTCCTTTACATCCTCATGGGGACTTCGTGTGGTTGGCTTCCAGCCGTTCTAATAATGTGGTGCTATCTCAGCATGGTTTTCATTTTCCAGTCACCTGGGAATGAATGGCGTGGAGCATCTTTCGGTGTGCTTGTTTGCCATCCATGTGTCTTCTTCAGTGACGTGCCTGTGCACAACCAGAATGGTCATCAAATACAAGGAAGGATATGATGCGGTCTAGAGCATGACCTTTGCCCTCTAGGAACTTTCGAAATTATTTCTGAAACATAATCATATTCCATGCCTTTTATTTTTTTATTTTTTTTTTAAAGATTTTATTTATTAATTTGACAGAGAGAAATCACAAGTAGATGGAGAGGCAGCCAGAGAGAGAGAGGGAAGCAGGCTCTCCGCTGAGCAGAGAGCCTGATGCGGGACTCGATCCCAGGACTCTGAGATCATGACCTGAGCCGAAGGCAGCGGCTTAACCCACTGAGCCACCCAGGCGCCCCAATTCCATGCCTTTTAAAATGATGCCTTCTCCTGGGCACGATTTAACTTTTTTTTTTTTTTTTAAATTTTATTTATTCATTTGACAGACCGAGATCACAAGTAGGCAGAGAAGCAGGCAGAGAGAGGAGAAAGCAGGCTCCCTGCTGAGCAGAGAGCCCGATGTGGGGCTCAATCTCAGGACCCTGGGATCATGACCTGAGCCAAAGGCAGAGGCTTTAACGCACTGAGCCACCCAGGCGCCCCCACGCGATTTAACCTTTTTAATGACTCAGATTTGTAATCATAAGCATTCATGACTGCACTATGTGGAATCCAGTTTTAAGTGGCCTTTATACTTCTTCTGCATCATATCCCACCCTCTGACCCTCAGCCCTCTCTGTCTGGCTGCATCCTAATGTGTTTTTTTTTTTTTTTTTTTGCCAAGAAACCACAAAAAGTGCCTGTGACCAACTTGCATGCAAAACAAAACCAGAAAAGTATGGGGTCAGGAGTAAAGTGCCATGTATAGGACCCCAATGGCATACAGGCTCTTCTGCTCCCTTGCAACAGCATCGTGTTCTCCCACTGGTGGTAACTGGTTATATTTGGTTCAGAGGAAAGTGTTTCACCATTTCCCTTCACATTTACTACACTAATGGGAAAATAAATAAACCACTGAGTGTGGGGGTATAAGAGGGTGGTGGTTCCACAGGTGTGATACCTGGTTTTTGGATGTTTCACCATTTTCCCTCTGCCAGAATGGTACCTTATAGGTGTGGAAACAAATACCCTGAAAGATTTAAAAGGACACGTTAATTCCTGCCTTCAGTAGTAAGATGAGTTCATCTGAAGGTGAGCATTCCATTGAGCATCTCTTTCCCGAGACCATTTCCTTCCCAAGCTACTGAAAGACCACTGCATTTCACATCCAGGCTGCCTTGTAGTGGGGTGTCCTGGGTCAGACTGGATACATTCCCTTTGATTTCAGAAATGGAAGTGCTATGCCAGGGAAGATCAGTACTCTTTCTGGGCTCGAGTTCTCTCTGGGTGTTCTCAGGGGCAGGTAATTCTCCCCTGAAACTTGAGTACCAGGAAGATAACGATGCATCCAAATGAGCACCTTCACGGTTAGGGGCGTGCCACCAGTGTGCTGGTCTAAATCTTTGCTCTGCTTGGGATAATGTATTATGGTCTCTGTATGGTCCTATCCTTTTGCTCATAAATTACATTTTTAAAATTTAAGGTATTTGGATGAGTCTAGGTATACTTTGTGTCTATCCTTCGCACTTTGTAAGTATAATCTTTTAGCAGCCCTCACTTTTAGAAGCTGAAGCATTTTTTTTTTTTTTTTTTTTTTTTTTTAAGACCTATCTCCATACTGAAACTTTCAGATCCTCTGGACCTTTTCCCCTAAATTTCTCTACATTCTGTCAGAGTTTTCTTAAATGAGCATGTAATCCCAGCAGTCATTCAGCAAACCTTTGTGAAGTGCCTGAAGAGTGTGCTAGGTTTTCCAGGTCAGTGCTTAGCAGGAACACATCCGAGAGGGGAAACGAAGTCATATAAGTGCTGTTCGTTGTAGTAGGTACAGGGGAGACATGTGACAGAAGTCCGTATGACTGTCACAGAGCCATCAGACCTTCTTCATCTGTGGCCCAGACGGCAGGTATCTCGAAATTCCAGGGTGTGCACTAGAGGAGAGGGACCAGCATGTCTGTCTCCTGGTACTCCAGGGCCTCTCCTGGGGCAGGGACAGCAGTCTCCTGTCTCATGCTTATTTGTGCTCTGGAAGGTGGAATCACCACCATCTTGGGGAAGGTGGGAGGGGGGCCTGATAATGTCAAGCTCCAGCTGAAGAGCTGTTCCCTGTACCTCACAGACTCTGTCTTAGTAAATCTACGTAATTGGGTTATCTTTCCCATTTTGCATATGAGAGAATGGAGAGTCCTCCAAGGTAAATTGGCCTTACTGTCTTAGAGCTACTAGGGACTCGCCCCAACATTCACAGCCTAGTCCACCGGACTCTAAAACCCATGATAACCTCTGTCACACTGCCCTGCTTTTCCAGAGCAGTGGCTTTCACATCGGTGTAAAAAATTTCCTAAGGCTTAAATGGAGAAGGAGTCAGCCTTGCAAGCCAAAGAGCTTATTTCTGTCACCTTTTCTCAGAGAAGGCGTTTGAACAGGGTTTTTGTGTGAGCCCTGGCTTCTTACATTGGTCCACAAGCACCCAGATTACCCTGCATCCGTCTGTTTCAGAGCCTGAGTACGAAACTGGTGGCATTTGTCTTAAGGATAAACTAAAGGAGACCATCCCAAGGATATTTTGGAATGCCTTATTTTCTTGCCCTCAGACACATAAATTCTCAGGGAAACCTTTGGGGGTTAGGATGGGGAGACATAGCTTCTTTCTTCCTCCTCTGCCAAGCCCTTCCCCAGAGCACACACCATGGTAAATGTTGCTGGAGGATTACTGTGAATGTCTCCTTGAGTTCAAATTGCATTTTAGTGAGTAATAACCCCTGCCAAAGCTAAACAAATCTAGAAAAGGCAGAACTAATTCCTAAGCTGCTCATAAGACTCCTCACAGCATGCCCAGGGCTCATGAATCACCTGTGACCTAGCCAGCAGCTCTTGCCTGCTGTCCCTTCCTGGTGGCAGTTTTCCTGAATTTTCAAAAAGCAGGCATCCTGGTTCCTGTGAAAAGTCTCCCTTTGGAGGGATTTATGGGCAATGCAGGGATGCTAATCCCATCTTTTGGGTGACATTGGCTTATTCTGAATTGTTCCCCCAAAATAGGGTCATTTGACTGAAACAGTTTATAGCACATTAAACTCAAAATGTTATTATTGTACTTTAGGTTTTGTTTCGTGACGTTTCAGCACAGTTGGAGCTTATGCTAGAAGTGTGCTTACTACTTTGGGCGGCATCTTTGTGGCTAAACTGGCTACCTCCCCTAGAGAACCCTGGCAGCTTCCCTCTCTGAACTTTGAAGCAGCCATGCATAGAGAATGATCAGGTTCCTTCTTAGATGCTGTAGTTGGCTTGGTTTATCCCGGAGGTAAAGGGAGCAGCTTGATAACCTGCCTCCTACATTCAACTACTTGTTTTTAAGAATTTTTTTTTAAAGATTTTATTTATTTATTTGAGATCACAAGTAGGCAGAGAGACAGGCGGGGGGTGGGGGGGCGAAGCAGGCTCCCTATTGAGCAGAAAGCCTGATGCGGGGCTCGATCCCAGGACCCTGGGTTCATGACCTGAGCCAAAGGCAGAGGCTTTAACCCACTGAGCCACCCAGGTGCCTGAGAATTTTTTTTTTTTTTTTTTAAAGTAAGACCATAAAAATTCCCATAAAACCCACTCTTGAATCATTACATTTAAGCAACATAATTGTTCAATGAACACTTTAGGAGCAACATAATTGTTCAGTGAACACTCTAGGATAACTTAGCTGCTTATGAGATCTACTCAGTGTATAGAGTCTACTGAGCATGAACTACTACAGAACTTCTGCCAGTTTGTTGGGGTTTTTTGTTTTTTTTTTTTTCTTTTTTTACTGTGGTAAAATAGACATACCCTAAAATTTTACCATTCCAGCCATTTTTAAGTCCACAGGGCAGGGACATGAAATACATTCACAGTATTATACAGCCATCACCACTGTCTGGTTCCAGAACTTTTCCTCACCCAAAGGGAAACCCCCATACCCGTTAGCAGTCACTCCGTATGCCCAGCCCCTGGTGACCACTCACCTGCTTTCTGTCTCTGACTCTCACCAGTTTGGATACTGCATATAAGTGATGTCATACAACATGTGGCCTGTGTGTCTAGCTTTCACCCAGGAGAGTGTTTGAAGATTTATCCACATAGTAACATGTGTCAGTACTTCATTTTCTTTTCTGTGGACTCAAAAAGATGGCATCTTATGGACATACATAATCGTGTTTATCTATTTTTTTCAAATGGACATTTGTTGCTTGGTTGGTTCCACGTTTTGGCTGTTGGGAGTAATGCTGCTGTGGACATTCCTGTACAGGGATTAGTTTGAACACCAGTGTGCACTTCTTTGAGGTGTGTGCCCCAAGTGAAAGTGCCAGGTCACCCAGCAGTTTTCTGTGTGACTCACCGAGGGCCTGCCGTAGCGGCCCCAATATTTTGCATTCCCACCAGCACTATATAATCCTCATTTCTTTACATCCTGACCAGCACTTATCACTCCATTTTGTGAAATAATAGGCATCCTGTTGGATATGAAGTGGTAGCTCTTCGTGGTTTTTTTTTTTTTTTTTTTTTTAAAGATTTTATTTATTTGACAGAGAGAGATCACAAGTAGGCAGAGAAATAGAGGAGGAAGCAGGCTCCCCGCTGAGCAGAGAGCCCGATACGGGACTCGATCCCAGGACCCTGAGATCACGACCTGAGCCGAAGGCAGCGGCTTAACCCACTGAGCCACCCAGGCGCCCCGCTCTTCGTGGTTTTGATTTATATTTCTTACTGACTGATGGAGTTGAGTATCTTCTTGTATGCTGTTGGCCATCCATCTGGCATCTTTGTAAAAATGTCTGTTTAGATTCTTTACCCATTTTGCATTTGGGCAGTTGGGTGGTTTGTCTTTCCTTAGGGTTGTTGTACCTTGGTTTTTTATGGAAATTTTCAGATACCCACTAAAGTAATGAGAGTGGTAAAGCGACCCTGCATACACATTCCCTGGGCACAAGTCATTGCATATGGTCCTCGAGTTCTCCCCACCTGGAGGCTTCCAGAACAACTCCCAGCCCTTTAATGTCATCTTGCATTTAGTTTAAACTTCCCGATTGAAACATGGTTTTATAGTTGGTTTGCTAGAATTAAGATCCAGATAAGGCTCAGACTTTGCATTTGGATAATATACTTCTTTTAGTCAATTTTAATCTTAAATTTCCCCCTTCTTTTCCCCCTTTTCAGTTTGTGTTCTTGAAGGGACTGGATCACATTTTTTTTTTAAGATTTTATTTATTTGAGAGAGAATGAGAGAGAGAGCTTGAGAGAGGAGAAGGTCAGAGGGAGAAGCAGACTCCCCAAGGAGCTGGGAGCCCAATGCGGGGCTCGATCCTGGAAGTCCGGGATCATGACCTGAGCCGAAGGCAGCTACTCAACCAACTGAGCCACCCAGGTGCCCTGGATCACATATCTTAACAGAACTTCTATATTTTAGGTTTTGCTGACTACCTCCCTGTGGTGTTCCCCCTGGTATAAGCTAGAAAATAGAACTTGAGGTTAGGTCTGATTCCAGTTCTAGTGTTTGGCAGAAACACCTGAGCTGTGGAGTTGTGTCCGTCTCTCCAGGTAGCAAAGCAGGACCGGCTCTTTCTCTGAGATGGCACCGGCCCCTCATCCTCATTGTTGCCAAGTGATGCCATTCCATTTCTGTCAGTCACTCCTGCTTCATTGGAATTCTTCCTCACAGACTCCTTGGTCAGCTGTTTAATTGCCTTGCCATCCATTTTGGTCAGGAAAGTTCCATCCTATGCTTGATCCTCTCCCTTGATTTCCCAGCACTCAGGATCATGAGTGGTTTCCAAGCTGGGCTGGGTGTGCTTCTGTGAGCATCATCATGAACTCCCGGATTTGACCTTTTAAATGTTCCCATCCACTGCACTTCCACCCACTGGCAGTCTTTAGATCAGTCCAGACTTGGGTCATCTGGAGACCTTCAAAGAAAATCGGTGTCTGGGCAGCTGGGTCAGCCTTCTCTAGGGTAGAGCTGAGCATGTTACCTTGAAAAGGCCTTGCAGGTGATTCTGATGCACAGTGAAGATTGAAGGTCTTTGTTGGAACCCCCTCCCCAACAAGGGGCACAAGATGCAGGGCCCTGTGTTCAAGATTGCTGGCTCAGCCTGGGCTGTCTGCCCTGCCTTCCTTCCTTATCCCTGCTTTACCATGTAGTCCCAACACCTGGACTTCATGATGAGCAAGCCTCATGGACAAGGACAAGCAAGCCTGCCCTCCTCTTTTCTCCCCTCCTCTCTTCTTCCCTGACCTGGAGCAGAGCTTGGCTAAACTTCATAAGGGAGATGGCACAAAAGTCCCCAGGGCAGCACCCTAAGATCTGCAGCCAGACTGGGCCTGACACTTACACCGTGGCAGCCCTGACTCCAAGCAGGTTTTTGCTTGTTAACTTCCAGGGTCTTCTGGGGCCTTCTGTGTTTAGTACTACGAGCAGGGGTAAATACTGTCTGTTGATGTTTTTTACCTCTCTTTTAGACATCACATCCCCCTGCCATACCACAGAGAAAAGGATACCCCTATCTGCTTCTCCCAGATTTCCCTCCAGACCTTGCCCCCTGGCCTGGAGCTGAAGCAGTTGGGTAGGGGTTTTGTTTGTAATCCAGTTGTACCTCCTGAAGGCTGCGCTGTGACACCCAGCAGGTGGCATTCCCAATATCTTCAGTCATGGGAAGGACCCTGCCTTTCTGCCTGTGTCTGGGCCTATGACACCACTGTCAACAGTTGAGACAGGTCTAAGGAAATCGGTGTGAACAGAGAGATGAATCATGGTGTTTGGCTTCTTGCCCTGTGCTCATAAAAGTGGCATTTCCTTAAATAGATCAGAACCTTAATAACTATTTAAAGAACATGTGGTATTTGGGAGTGTATTTTATGGCCCTTAATTAAACTTCAGACAGATTAAAACATTTTTAAGATGTTTTATAACATTTTTTATCTTTCTCTGTGGAGATTTGTGTAACTTTCACTCTCTTACCCCACCCCTCAACTCTCAGTGCATACAAGGGCACACCAAAGTGGGGCCACCTGAAGCCCACAGGCAGAGGACAACCTCCTATCATAGTCTTTAGAGCAGGTGAGGGCGTCTGGCCCAGCTCCAGAAGGAGCGAGTGGGAAACACCCAGCTGATCCTGTGGAGGGGTGTGAGGTGTTAGGCGATTTTACGAGTCTAGGTCTGAGTTTTTATGATAGTGAAAAGAACAGCAGATGAGCTTCTAAAGCAGGCTACGTCCATCTGCCCAGTCAGATCTCTTAGTGGACGTTTATTGGATGGGAGGACGTGAGCCTGTAGGAGAAAATGCGACAGAGTGCCTCATTTGAGTCTGTGCTGAATGCTTTCTTGAACTTTTGTTCTGACACATATCATAATCCTCTCATTTTTGTCCACCTAATCCAAAGATAGACTTATCTGGAAGAGTAGAAAAGTCCCGAGTTGACCTGAGAACCAAATGCAAAATCTGAATTTATTAATTAGAAACTTGTATTATAGGGGCGCCTGGGTGGCTTGGTCGTTAGACGTCTTTGCCTTCCGCTCAGGTAATGATCCCAGGGCTCTGGGATCGAGCCCTGCATCATGCTCCATGCTCGAAAGTCTGCTTTTTCTCTTCTGCTTCTCTTTGTCCCACTCCCCCTGCTGCTGTTCCCTCACTTGCTGTGTCTCTCTCTGTCAAATAAATAAAATTAAAAAAAAAAAGAAAAAGAAACTTGTATTATAATTACGAGTATGTTCCATTGTCCCTATTTTAAAAAGAAAACTGTTCCCTTAGAGATCTTGGCACCATTGACTGTGAATAATGAGCAATAGAAAGTCCTTCCGTTAGTGTGCATATTCCCCTCAAAACATCGTTTTTTGGGCTTTAAGAATAGTTTATTTTAAAGGTATCGGCTGGCCTGCTGAAGCAGCCGTGCATGTAGGGGTCAGGACCTGTGTGGGTGGAAGGCCCTTGACCCTCTGCAGCCCCTGCACTGATCTACAAAATGTCACTGGGCCTGTCTGCCCAGATAGAGTGCACTCACGCTTTACAGTCAAGGGTTTTACCTTAGGCACAGAAAAATGCCACTTTTTAAAAATAGTCCATTTCTAGACAACCTTTGTGAAGTAAGTAAACATGTCAAAAAAGTGTATGTCATAGGACCATTACAGGTAATTGAACTTCGTGATGAGGTGGCCTCTTAAACCTAAATTGATAGCCGTGGAATCAAGAGCTCCAGAGAGGAAGCCGGGGGAGTTTTCGTCTTTCATCTGAATTTTCTTGTACCCTTTTCAGCCTCAGAGAACTGGCTTTGTTGTTTATATAGACTTCTCTCTGTTCGATCTGCGTTATTTCCCAGTAATTTGATTTTTTAGCCCTGATCAAAGTGGTGAGATGGGGGAGCAGAAGGCCCCAGCCCAGCGCTGCTGTGGTGATGTGGGGTGGTGGCAGCCTTGCCTGGGGCCTGCTATCTCAGATTTTAGGCTTTTCTTTACTTCCCTTGAAGCCCTGGCCTCATTTTCCCTGCCGGGTCTCTCTGGAGGGGTGAAGAGGTAGAGGGACAGGGGTCAGAACACTCAGAGGTCTCACTTGGATTTGGTGTGTAGTGCCTCACTGTCCTCTGCAGGGTACAGTGCCCAGCCTGGCCCCTGCCAGCTGGCGGAGGCGGAGACACCTGCCAGCCTGCCTGGGCCTGGACTTTGTTTTGATTTGGAAGTTTGGTTGTCAGGTACTTCAAAGTTAACTCCCCCTACCCTGGATCTCAAGAGGCCATTGTTTCCTCATTGTTTAAATTTCTTTGGCATGTTTTGTAAATGAAGCCGCTGCTCTGCCTGGAGGTTCCAGGCTTGAGGTTGGGTTTGTGTTGAGGAAGCTGGGGAAGGCTGGGGTTCCCACAGCTGGGGAGCTGGGGCGCAGCCATTTCCTCTGCTGCAGGAGCCTCTGCCCTGTGGCGTGGGGAGGCCAGGCACGTAGGCGGCTCTGCCAGACGCCTGCCTTTCAGGGAGCTGGAGAGGGGGCTGTGGCGGCAGGAAGTGGAGATTTGTTTTCCTCCAGAAATGAATGTGGCCTCTGGGGGCAAGGGTTGGGAGTCCTCGGTGTCCACATGTTGCCGTTGACCTCCCACAGGGCTCGGACTCGTCTGTAAGAGGCTACTTGCCCTGTTGTTCAGGCAATGATATGAGGTGCCCTGGGCTCTTTGATCAGGCACTTGTCATGAGGTCTGGTCGGGTTCCTAGGAGGAGTGTGGACCGGCTTTGGATGGGCCTGAGTTTGAATAATCCCCCAGGTCAGCTCTGGAACCTGGGCCTTCTTGAGTCCCAGCCTCCTTACCTGAAACTGCTTCTAGGTGACGATGGAATTAGAATGACACCCTGTCCTCCCTGCTGCCAGCCCAGCACCTTGGACAGGTCACTTCCCTTCCCTGATTCGTTTCCTCCCAGGTGGCACTGGCGCCCCTGGCTGGCTGCTTCCTGAGATTCAGACGAGATGAAAGAGGCCCCTTTGCTGGGGCAGCAATCAGCAGTTACCATCGGACACTGCTGGGTGCACAGTGCCCTCATGGGAGGCAGGGGCTGTCCTTGTTCCCTGGAGCGGGGACCTGTCAAGATTAGGACAGGAATGCTTGTTTGGGCTGTGTCATGGCCAGAAGCGTGAGGCCTGCTGCCTGGAGGCAGAGAGGACCTATCAGGCCCCGGTGGCTGGGGAGGGGTTGGTGGGCTCACTTACGGAGGCCTAGTCAGATGGCCCTGAAAGCTTGCGGAGACCTTCCCTATGACTCTTGGCAGGTTTGCATTCTTTTGTGCTTTAATCTGCTACTTTTTCTCACCACAGTTTATGAACAATGCTTTCATGCCAGATTGGTGTGACTAGCTGCCCCAGATAATCAGGTTACCGAGGGGAAATGACCCCTGGAATGATGGCCCACAGAGCTGCTGCCTTTTCGAAGGCTTGCGCTGAGTAGAACCCCCCCCCCCCCCAACATACACACACCCAGAGGGCAGCATTCTGGGTGTCTAGAGTCAGGGCCAGAGAAATCGTTTCAGTGATGAGGCTGATGAAAAGTTCAGCCCCGTGCTCTTCCACACTACTTGGCTGCTTTTCTAAGGGGACTGACCGCGAGCTGTGTGTCTTCCTGGAAGGGCCACTTGCCCAGCCTAGTCCTATCCTCCCCACCTGCCCCTCGTCCATGAGCCCCAGGTCCCCTACTTGGTGTGAGGACCTAACAGTTTGTAAACCTGGGGTGAAGTATGGCAGAGTTTGTAAAACCCTGTGCACATACACATAGTATTCTTGTCGCTATGATCACTTGTCCCTGGGAGGAGTGGCAACCTGTATCCAGGAGTGGGGTGTTTGCCTTCACTAATAAAGTCTGGGCTTCCCAGTCCTCTAGGAGCTCACCTTTGGTGCAGTTGAAGTCTGCGTGAAAGAAACAGTGGGGCCTCAAACAAGAGGCATTTGGGAAGTATTCTCTTTTTGGGTCTGTGGCATTGACATAAAGTGTGTGAATTTCCAAAATTTAACTGTAGAGTTTCAACTTCAAAAGGATTCTTGCAAATAAGGGTAAAGTCTACAGATCACCCAAAGGTTGTTATCATATAGTCAGCTATTCTGAATAGGTTATTTTTATAGTTGCAAATAATTTACTATGAATGTGGAAAGAGGCACCTCTTCAAAGAAAACCAAGGTGATCTGTGGAGAAGCTCTGTGGGGAAGCACACATCCCCAGCATCAGTCGGCTCCCAGTGCCTCCTAAGGCAAGAAGGCAGCTGTTGATGTCCTCAGAACACAGAGGTTTTAATAGATAGTAAATCTGTGCCTAGAGCCCTCATAGGTGAGGTCAGAATGAATCCTAACTTCTTAACATAGCACTTTTGCTCCCCAAGGCCGGCAAGGCTGCAGAGCTGCCAACCAGCTCCCTGCGCCCAAAGCTCTTCACACGAGGGGGCAGTGACCCCGATGTGTGCGGCCAGGGGGGTGGTGACCTGTAGGCGGTGGGCAGGATGGGATGGGCACCTTCTGAAAAGGCCAGTCCCTGACCTCTGCCGGTCTTCAGACATGACCTGTAACACACTGTGCCTTCTCCAGAAGCTCTCCCTGCCTGGGGTTTGGAAGCCATGTGGCATCTGAGGCTGCCTTCCCCCTCCATGACACGCTCCTGAAAAGATCACAGGGTTTGTTACTTACATGTATTTTTCTTTTCCTTCAGAATATTGACATTACGAACTTCAGCAGCAGCTGGAATGACGGGCTGGCCTTCTGCGCTCTCCTGCATACGTACCTTCCGGCCCACATTCCGTATCAAGAGCTGAACAGCCAGGATAAGGTAGGCTGATGAAACAGCCCAGCTCCTGGCATCCTTACCACACAGGAGAGGCAGAGCTTCCCAGCTGTAGGGCCCCTGCCACAACACTGCCTCACAGCGGCCCCCTCCCAGCTTAGTCTTATTCTGGGATTGAGTTATTTGTGCTGAGCTAGCCAGTCCCTGACCTACCTTGTGTGGGACATTTGGTGGGTTCAGCATTCCCCAAGGACAACATTCCTAGTGGGAGGAGTCAGCCTTCCTGGGTGATGACATTTAGGATCAAAGGCTTTACTCTTGAGAGCAACTCAGGGCATGAGTGGTTTGGGCAGTGCTTCCCATGCTGGGGCAGTCTCCTGCTAGCCCTGTGTAGTTCAGTCATCCCACTTAGGGAGCTTGCTCAGGGACCGGGTCAGGGCCAGCCCCTGCCCAGAGGGACATGAGGAGAGGCCCCAGGCCTGAGCCCTCCTCTGGTACCCTCATCCCCTCAGATAACACTTGAAGATTCCCCCCAGGGAGGAAGCTCACTTGATGGGTGTTTCTTTTTTTTTTTTTTTTTTTTTTAAGATTTTATTTATTTATTTATTTGATAGAGAGAGATCACAAGTAGGCATAGAGGCAGGCAGAGAGAGAGAGAGAGGAGGAAGCAGGCTCCCTGCTGAGCAGAGTGCCTGATGCGGGACTCGATCCCAGGACCCTGAGATCATGACCTGAGCCGAAGGCAGTGGCTTAACCCACTGAGCCACCCAGTTGCCCTTGACGGTTGTTTCTGATGAGCTTTTGGGTCCAGGTCCAGGCGCCTCAGGACTGATGTGTCAAAAGTGGCCTTTTTGCACAGTGAGAAAAGAACGAGTGTGTGGAGATTGCTCCATGGCTGGTTCCAAGAGGAGCGGGGGGGCCTGCGGAGGGGCAGTCAGGTTCAGTGGGCGCTCCAAGGGTCCAGTGTAGGTTCATTCTGGTACCACATGGAGGTGGCTGTCCATCTTCCCCAGCAGCATGAGTAGTGCAGGTCCCCTTCCTCCTGGCCTTGCTTGTCCACTCTAGTCACGCAGTTTGTTTTACAGCGAAGGAACTTCACACTGGCCTTCCAGGCAGCTGAGAGCGTCGGCATCAAATCCACACTGGTGAGTCACTGGCAGGGTCCCTCTTTGTTAAGAAGAGTTTCCTTCTCATTAAGGGAGATCCTAGGTGGTGTGGTGGCCTGATGATCAAGGGGCTAGTGGGTGAAGATGGGGGTCCACCGAGGCCTTTGCCAGCAAAATGCATGTCTCGTTAGAAAGGTACAAGCTGGGCTTTCACCTCTGTCCCATGGGCGCTTTATGCCTCACATGAAGTGTCCAAAGGAAGCACCCTAAGTTGGATAGAGTCATCTTGCCTACAGCCCCAGCAGCTTTGACTTCCTTAGAGTCCAGAAGAAAAAAATGCTAACAAGTTTGTAACCAGTCACTGTCAGAGGCACATTCCTCCAGGTCTGTCTGCCTTTTGTCAAAGAAGGAGGCTTTAGAGGCCGAGCAGGCACTCCCGTGCTTCACAGGGACTGTGGCAGACACCACTCAGGTGTGAGACATGAGCTGTAGAAAACCCTCACGTTTCAGGGTCGTCATGCCACTGCCCAGCACCCACAGTAGCTCACAACCGACGTGCTTCTGTCAGAGCTCTCACCCTGTCACCATGTCTGACTTTCTGAAGAAGGTACTGGGTCCAGATACAGAGCCAGTCCTTCCACACCCAGTGACACTGAGGTTATATAAACTTGGTGCCGTGGTATTGGTCATGCAGGGGCACACGGTGGCCAGCGCGCAACTTGGGGAGTTCCGCAGTAAGAGCCCCATGAGGCCAGGTCACTGCCCCAAGGGCACCTCTCAGCCTGACTGGTAACAGCTGGATGGCTTTGAAGAAGTGTTTACATTCGTATTTACCCCACAGGAGTGTTCATGTAAAGGTCCAGAAGTCTATCTTCGGACTTGAAGAAATAAGCTTATTTAGGGTGGTCTCTATTCAGTTGTACAAAGAAAGAGAAGTTACCATTATTGAAATGTTTTCCGTTATGTGGGTATTTTACATCATGTGGGAAGTTCCAACATATTAAAGTGGGCCATTCTCCCCGACCCCCAAAAATCTTTATTTTGAACAAACATGTTTTTCTTTTTCTATACCAAGTCATAATTGGGTGGCCTATTCCAACCTGCTGTCCATGGCCTCAACTCAGAACCTCCCAGAGCAGACTTCCCCCTGGAAAGTCACAGGGATGTTCTTCAGCAACAGTGGGTCTCTTTTGGGGGCCTCCAAATTCTATATCTGAGTCCTGGCTTTTCCCACATTCGTTTTCATCAGCTGGTATCTCACACGACTGGTATTCTGCAGAATACAATCAGAAAACAGTGTTTTTGATGATTTCAGATGGTTGCCATGGTGAAGGGCATGGGAAAGTTGAGTTCTGGGAGCCCTGGGTGCCCAGAGACTCTCCTGGGACACCCAGAGACTGGGTTGAGAAAGGCGCTCAGAAGCGACCACCTGGAGGGGTTTAAGAAAGGAGGCAGACAGGGTTGAAGGCCCCAGAGAAGATGATAACAAGCCTCGGAGGGCCATGGCCGGGAGCAGGGGCTCTCCTATGTGGGGCTCTGGGGCGGGGCTTAGGCACAGAGAGGCAGCTCAGGGATAATGCTGAAGCTTCCAGGCACACTTGGCAGCAATGGAGCAGGCATTTTGCCAAGGCCTTTGGGAGGTGTGATCTGGCTTGGCCCAAAGTCAGAGGCCCTGCCCTGTGCAGCCGGTGTAGCTGCCAGGGAGCCTGTCGGAACGGGCCCAGAAGTGACCGGGATTATAACGACGTTTCTTCCTTCTCCACTAGGACATTAATGAAATGGTGCGGACTGAGCGGCCTGATTGGCAGAGCGTGATGCTCTACGTGACAGCAATCTACAAGTACTTCGAAACCTGAGCACCTCTGAAGGACTCTTCCCGTTACCAAGTGACACCAATGCCATTAGCTACGCACCCCGTAAAGCTTTCAGTGACTCTCTGAGCTGCCCCGCAGCGTGTGAGCCTTCAGCCGGGGCCTCTGAGTCAGGAGAACTCAGTCCTATCTGGCCCCCGGCTTGCAGCCGGCTCTGCACACATGACCTGTCCGGCCCAAGGTTGGCCTGGGCTCCACGCATGTCACACACGCTGTTTGCTGCCAGTTTTTTTCTGAAGAGAATATTGAACTGCATTAGTGCTGTGGGGTGTGCAAACCAGCTCCTGCACAGCTAAACCTGGGAAAGTGGGTGAAACTCAGTGGGCAGCTCACCGGGGGTTAGTGAAAGCTTTCGCCACAGCTCTTCTCGACTGCTCACCAATGCGGCTTCTGTCACCCATGAGAACCCGGCAGGGGACTCGGCGCCCGGCAGAGGTGCTGGGGAGTAGGCTGCAGCCCTGGACGTGGAGGGCCATGGAGTACATCACCATGGCCATAGGGCAGCCACTGCTTCCGTGTGGTGGGGCTGATGTGGCCTGCGTGATTTAGGTGTCTGCAGCTTGAGCTAACAGTGAATTGTGACTCGAGTTCCCAGCTGGTGGCGCCCGTCACTGCTGAAGGGCTGGTTTTGTGGCTGGGCGCCCTTCGAGTGGAGGTGGCCCCTGTCCTCGGCACTGCCAACCTGTCCTTCAGCATGGAAGGGGCTTGGAAACCCAGGTCTGTCTTTAGGTTTCTGTACAAAAGAATTGGTTAAAAGGAGTTCTAGTTTAAAAAAAATTTTTTTTCTTATGAGCAATATTGGGGGAATATAGCTCCTGATCTCTTAGTACCAAAGTTAAATTGTTCTAGTAAAGATAGAGATGAAACATGAAGTCTGGACATTAGCATGGTGAAAGCCAGAAATGAAGTCAGAAGTAGCAGGAGAAAAAGCCAAACACCTGGAGAGAGCCCTGCAGGGTAATTTAAAGTCACTGAGTCACTCAGATAAAATCCTCCTGGGCAAGAATTTAAGGAAGTGCCTTAAGTCTCCTTGCACGGGTACACCAGATAGAGGGTCTTGGAGGCCACCATGACTACAGCCACAGCGGATAGCATCAGGGCTGGTGGCCTGCATCCCTGTGATGGAGTTGGTCCTTTGCCATGCCACCCTCCAGGTTCCAAGTGACGGCAGCTGCACCTGTACCCCTTCTGTGTGGTGGAACTGAAGCCTTATTATTATGAGGGGTTCTGTTGAGATGACTCTCAGGCTGGGACTCAGCCCTTCTTGGGAACAGGGATCCCACATCTCATGTGCACCTAACACAGTAGCTGTTGGTTTGAACAGCGTCGAGACCTGTTGCTTCTAGAATACAACTGTGTTTGGCACTTACAAAGTAGCACGAGGAAGAGTTGCCACTGGTGGAAGCACCATCGCTGCCTCAGCCATAGGATGTGAAGAAGGCTGCCCAGCCAGCATGTGGGCCCAAGGGTTCTGTGTTCAAGCATCATGTTCTAGAGTAGGAGTTTGAGGTGTCTGTAGCCTAGGAAGGAATGTGGTTATTGTGAAATGGGCTGTGTGTGTGTGTGTTTGTTTATGGCCTGCTGGCCCACAGTCACCAGCTGGCTGATAAGTGCCCATCAACCCTGCCCAGATGTCCCAACCTGGCAGCTCTGGCTGCTGTCCCGACTGGAGGCTTTTTGTGAAATGCCTATTTTCGGCTAAGGAAGGAGAGACTCAGTGAGCAGAACCCAGCCCCAGGGCGCACCAGAAGACCCTGGCGGATACCTGTCCCCATCCTCCCTGGTCAGGTTCCGTTCTGGCTTCTGTTGCTCTGTTGGCAGTTGCTCTCTGCTGTCAGATGAGGGACTGTTAGGTGAGAATGATCGTTTTTTAAATGTCTCTCCACTCGGTCTTCCCAAGTCCCACTTTTGCTCTCATTTGCCTTCGTGGAAGCCTGTGCTCCTGTCTAGACCCAGTGTCTGACTGCAGCCATGTTTTTGTTTATTTATTATTATTGGGGGGTGCTTTTTTGTCCTATGAAGGAGAAGACTTTCCTGGGCTGCAGTCCACACATCTGTTCCTTCCTAGCCAAGTGACCCAGCCCTGGCAGCTCATGCTGGGGGACCTGGGGCTGTGCCCCCAAGGCCGCCATTGGGGTCGGTGACAGGGAGAGGGTGGCCGCAGGAAGTGCCAGGACTGGGCCCAGCCTGTTTAAGGGCCCATCTCTGCCTTCCTGACAAGAGGCTGTGCCAGGGTACCCAGCCAGGCCACCTACATTTGTGTGTGGCTCCACAGACGAGAAAATTCTAGAAGCATGACTTCTTTTTCTAATAGGATCCTTTTAACACTGTTGGCTTTATGGGATAATCTAAATAGTCATATATACCTAAAAGTGCTACTCTGAGGTGCTTTTAGTCCAGTGGCACTTGACATGAAGCCCCCAGGAAGTCATTTTGTCTCTTTTCCCTTTAAGCACAAGCTTTACTGCAAAAGGGCCAGTTCCATTTCTGTATCTCTCAACCACAGGCTTCTGCTGACTGACAGTACTTTTTTATTTTGTTCTATTAAATATTCTTGAATGTATTAAAATTACTGAAACACATCAGGCTCGGACTTTTCTAACTCTACACTTCCAGCTGCTCCTCTGACATGGTGTGAACGGGACCCTGGCCACCCCCTGGGACTGACTGTGGCAACAGGAGGGCACCTGAGCCCAGGCTCCATCCCCTCTGGCTGGCCCTCCCCTGCAGTTCACAGACTGGGAAGTGTTGTGGTTGAGGGACCTGAGGGAGTGAGTGGGAGTGCTGGTGTCTTCCAGGTCCCACCGTGGCCTGCAAAGCAGAACTACAGGCCAGATGCCCAGGACTGAGACCCTAGAAGCCCTGCCCAGGTTACCCTACAAGAACGGAAGGCCTGGCATTCCCAACGGTAGCCAAGACATGCTGTTGTGGGGAACAGAGTGGTTGGGGCGGGGTGGGGGGGTTTGCCTTGAGGGCGGTTGTTTTTTTTTTTTTCTCCCTAGCAGTGCATCTTCTTGGGAGATCATTTTCAGAATATATAAAATTATAGAGGAAAAAAGATCAGTAATTATACCACTCAGAGCAAGCAAACCAGTCAGGCCTTTTTTCCGTGCGCATCTTGTGTGGAATGATTATGAATCTACGGGGCGCAGCCCAGGATAACACTGGGGTTTGTCATATTACCCATGCTACGTGTCTCATGTGGAAAGGACTATGAGGCCACTTCGTTATGCACTAAGTGACCTAGTGGGCCTTTCCTGGGCCTGAGACTCCCTCTCAGGGCTGGCCTCTGTCCAGTAACTGAGCTCACACCTGGGAAGTTCCTATGGCCTGAGTTGAGATGTGGCCTGTGAGTGCTGACAACCGTGGGTGCCCACCGTGACCCGGCTTCCAGAGCACACCCAAGTCCTTGGAGTACAGGATTGGGCAGGAGAAAGACTGCCCTGAGACTGGGCGTGTCTCCAGCTTCTCCCCACTCGCCAGCTGTGGGACCTGGGGCGCTCGCTCAGACATGGAGCTCCTGCCCTTCGCTGAAGCATAAGGAGGTCGTTCTGCTGGGAACAACAAGAGGCTGCTGAGACCCGCATGTTGGGGTTTGTGTGCAGTGGACACCAGTCAACACCCTCAGGACCCCTGGGCAGGAGGGTCAGAATGGGCTGTCCTAGCTGCTGCCCCTCAGTTATGGAATCTGCCATCCCCAAAACATCCCCTCTTGCCTGCCTGTCATGCTAGCTACCTCCGGAGAAGACTGAGGGCCACTAAGGGGAGTCCTTTTGTAGCCCAACTTCCTAAACTGCTCATAACATGGTGGGGCCCAGGGGCGCCGCTCTCCTAGACTTGATGCTTGTGCTTCCTGTCCCAGGACAGCATGTCTGGGGAGGGAACTGTTACCACCTTGACTTAGGTAGGTTCTAGAACCTCGGGGGGCAGGAGGTGACTTCGATGGGTGGAAGCAAGAAAACCAATTCCTCAAGAAGGAGAGATCCAGAAAGGATCTCACACCCTTCTGTCCATAGCCTCGCAGGGCTGGGGTCCTAGGCCTTAGGCAGCCATGCCCTGGTGACACAGTGGCCAACTCTTTGGCCCTATTCTTAAATGGCTACACTTCCCAACACCCTTGGTTTGACCTGAGTTGTTTTGTCCTTTAAATGGAAGGCAGGGCAGATAGAAGGGGTCTTGGGCTCTGCACCAGGCTGATGAGGAGTGGATTGTAGTCAGGGCCAAGGCTGTTGGGAAAGCAAGAGCTCTGAGCCTACCAGGGCAGGGCTTTGCTGGGCTGTAGCTAGAGCATCTGTGCAGGAGGCAGGGTGGGGGCTTGGGAGGACGGCTTTGTAATCCCTGGGCCTGGCTCATATTGTGGGAGAGCAGGCTGAGTATGGAGGTAGGGCTGGGAGCTGGGGGCCTGGGAGGGTGGGTCAGAGGGGCAGAGAGTGACCGGGCACAGCCTGCCATCTCTGCCACCAGATCCGAGCCAGACCCAGAGCATGGAAAGGCCACATGAGTCCCTGGAGGATGGCCTCATTATGGAGTGTATGTGAGTCCAGGGTTCTTAGAAAGGAATCACAGTCCTAGGAGGAGGGCTGGGGTGGAGCACAGGACAGGCATGTCACTGGGACCCAGTGGGCAGGAAACAGGTTGCACCAAGTGGGAATTGGGATACCAGGGTTCCCTCCACCCCCTGGTCTGGCACCAACTTGGAGACAGGCCAGGATTCTTCACACTTCTGCAATATGATGACCCCCCACAAAGAGGCCCCTCCTGATCCCTACTACCAAACACCCTACTCTTCTAGAAGTGGGGTAGGGAAGTTCCTAGCAGGGCATGGGGATAAGGGTCAGGGAGGGTGGGGAGAAGGCAGCTGGTTTGATGTTCTGGGAGCTGCTGCATGCCAGTGCCTGGGCTCCTGGCTTAGAGCCATTGTTAGGGTGGTGAGTGACAAGCTCCGGCATGCACATGGTCCCTGTCCACCCTGTAGCCCAGGATGAGGTCCCAGTCCTGTCAGGACCTCAGTTCCCACATCTGCATGGATGAGCCATGATCAGCTCAGAGGCATAGAGCTCCTAGTGGGGTTACTATCTGACACCTAGAAGCCGATGTGGGCTGGAGCATCTTTCTGGGGACGGGGCTGGAGGATCAGGGCACTGCTCTTGTGGCTCCCAGGCCTACAGATGGTTTGGGGAGCTTCCTCTGGCATGATTCTGTTGCCTTGGAGCCTGCTTTAGTCTAAGCATAGACAGGAGCCCTGTGAGGTCTCCCACTTCCTCAATTCCAGAGTCCCAGGAAGTATGCAGTGCCCCTCCCACTTGAAGGAGAAGTTGGTGAGTACCTCAGGGTGGCCTGGATGGTTTGCAGGGACGCTGGCCCCAGTACCCACCGGGTGCTTTGTCCTGGGTCTGGAATCGCTTTCCCCCTGATGTGGCCCAGCTGGCCCCAGTGCAAACAATTGGGGTCCAGAGGCCACCAGGTGCATCCTGGACAGGAACAAAGCCAGCAGGGGGCCGGAGGGGCTGTCTGAGACCAGAAATCAGGAGCAAGAGCAAGCCCAGCTGGACCCCCTGAGGAGCCTGGGCTTGGACAGAAGGAAGGGCAGGCACCCGTTGCCTTCAAAGCCTGACCTGTGGCTGGGCAGGGATACCAAGGCCCAGAGATAGAAGGTGGAATCTGCCAGAGGCATCCCCGAACCTGAGGATCAGTAGGCCTGTGCCCGCCGCACTGCCGGAGCTCCCTTGGTCAGGGACAGGGGCCTCCCCTATGGCCGAGACACCTAAGAAGTGTTCTCCAGGCTGAGGAGGGCACCGCACCGGTAAGAGGGCAGCAAGGCCAACACAGTGGGGGTGCCAAGAGCGCAGTGTTGGGGGGGTCTCTAGTATGGGAAGGCCCGGAGATGAGGGTTAACCATGAGCACATCGGCTCGGTGGGGGAAGCAGGGTTTGCGAATAGCCCTCCCCCATGCTTGCTTCCTGTCACGGCTCAACTGGCCAGTCCTGGGTGTGTGCTGTCCAGGCAGTGGCTTCACGGGAGACCTGGACAGAGGCATATGACAGATGATACAGGACCACTGGAGCAGCTCCTTCTGCCTCTAACTGGCTGGGGAAGGACTGCTCTAGGACAAGGCTGGGGACCTGTGGTGCCCCCAGCTTGGGCAGGTCCCAGGGGTCCTGAGGAGCTGGTTCTGGGGTGGACCCAACCCCTTGCCTGACCACCTCTGACCTGAGGACACGCCTATCCCAGGCTTGGGGCACCCATGCCAAGGAGCTGGCGGCTGCCAAGTGGGCCCCAGGAGTGAGCTCTGAGAGCTTTGGCACTCTGGCCCTGAGGACCAGCTATAGAAGGGAAACCTTCAGTCCCTGGGCGTGGGGCCTGTCTGGCGTGGAGACAGGTGCATGTATGGCCAGGTCATATATGGGGCAGTCTGGGTGGGAAAGGTGCTGGGCCCCAGAATGGAAATGGCAGGGGCCCATGCTGGGGGCTAAAGGGGCAAGAGCGAGCCCTGCCCCAGGTTGTCTGAGTGTTGGTCTCTGCCCCATGAAACTCCATAGTCCCTCCTAGGCCCCAGGTGACTCTCAAGACAAGCTGTTCCTTGCGTGTTTGTTGAGCGAGGACAAACTGGTGTGGGCAGGAGGGGTTTATCTCCACTGCAGGAGTAACTCATCTCATGAGACAGCACAGAAGCAAGGGTGGGAAGCCAAGGGTGTGGGGGAGGGCCATCTGGCCAGGCAGAGCCCCCAGCTGGTACCTCATAGCCTGACTGTCGAGGGAGGTGAAACAAAACAGTTCCATTTTACAGGTGAGGCAGTGGGAACCTCACGGCTGAGGGGAAGCCACAGCACCAGTGCAGCCCCAGGGGCAGTGTTCCTGCCTGGTGGGGGAGCTCCTTCCTTTGGTTCCCCATTACCCCTCACAGGATGTGAGTGGGACAAGGGTTGGAGGCTACAAAGGTCTAGACTGGGGGATGGGGTGCCAAGGGGACAAGGGCCAGGCTGGAGGTTGGAAAGGCATCCAGGGACCGTTCCCCACTTGAAAAAAATCTCTTATGTGCCTCACCAACACCTGGAGCGGGGTTGGGGTCCTGACCCCTCCCAGCCCACCCTCCTCCGTCCCCCATGGCCTATCCTAACACTGGATATTAAGGAAAATAGGAACCCTGGGACCTAAGCTGGCGGAATGGGGATGGGAGCTCAGGCTTAGGGAAGAGCTGGAGGAGGCTGCAGGGCAATGGAGGCTGGCTGAATCCAGGCAGTCGATGGGCACGGCCTTAGACTCTTGTTCCCGAGCTGAGCCTAGAGTCTCATCTCCTGCTGGCATTCTCCCCTTGTGGGAGACATCGAGCTCCTGTAGGGGGCCTCAGCTCTAGGATTCGGTCTGGTCCTGCACAAACCCCTCTCCTGGGCTTTTCACCGTGACCCCACTGACCCCCAGAGGTTCAAGAATGCGGGGGTTCCCATGAGTCCCTGGTCACCAGTGCCCCGGTCTCTGGCTGTCTGATATAGTTCATCCGGCTGTGCACAGAATTGGGGTAGACATTCAAGACTTTCTTGATCCAAGGGTAGAAGGTGGGTCCCCTTGTATGGCTGGACTGGGGCCATTGTGAGGTCATTCCCAATTTGAAGTCTCTAAAACATGGGCCTGGGAGTAACAGGGGGATGGAGTCCCAGCCCAAGAGTCTAAGATTCCAGGTCAGTGTGTGGCACAGAAGACAACTCCTCTTCACTTTGCTCAGAGAAGTGGAGGTGGGGGCAGGTCCCAGCTGGGCCCCAGAGGCTGTAAGAAAGCCCTGGCCCTGAGTCTGTGCTGGGGCAGTTAGAGGGGCCACTGGAAACTCGGTGGGCTTCCTACAGACATCCTTGGAGCTGAGGTGCCCACCCCCCAACCTAGGGTAAGGCTCAGGAAAGGAGGGCATAGCCGGAGACCAGGCAGGACCTCAGGGCTGAAAGCCTTGAATGCCAAGGGAAGGAGGCTGGGCTTTATCCTTCAGAAACAGTGCAGCCATGGAAAGACTTGAGGAGGAGCTGGCACTGGGCACTTCCCAGATCACAGCTGGACACTGGGAAAGGATGACAAAGGCAGGCACCACCCCAACTCAGCTACAATGATAAGGGATATAGCAGAGCTCCGAGAGGACCAGAGCAGCAGGGGAAGCCCTTCAGTCTTCTTGGAGGAAAGGGAGTGCGGGCCAAGGGCTGGGCGGCTTCACTGGGCGGGGAGGAAAACTGTCCAGGACACTCATCGAAGGAGAGGGGGTGTGGCGCCGGAGGTGGCCAGACGGACGCAAGCCAGGAAGAACACGCTGGGGGACGCGGGCAGGGATGTGGCGCGGTCCAGCCCGTCGTGGCCTCGTCCTACTGCGAGCATCCCCCAGGTTCTCAAGCCAGATCCTCCAATCCCCGGGGGGAACTCAGGACCTCGGTTTCCCAGAGCGGCGGGGCGGGGCGGGGACAGTGCAAGTCTCGAAGCCGCCTGCAGGGGGCGCCCATGAGCGACGCGGCTGGAGCCTGAGCCCGAGCCGCCGCGGAGACAGCGGGAGCCGGCGCGCGAGCTGCAGGTCAGCCGGGGTCTCCGGTCCGGGGTCCCCAGGGTCCTTGGCGGGCGGCCAGACGGCATGGGGTCGTCGGAGGCGGAGGGCCTGGGTGGGATGGGTGGCGCGGGACCCCTCCCTTCAGGGCGCCCCGCCGCCCCGACCCTCTCTTCCCGCCATCCCGAGAGCGAGTTCACAGGGCTGGGGTCCGAGCTCTGCCCCGAGGCGGGGACCACAATGGCGGGTCCAGGGGCGGCTCAAGCGCGGACGCACGTCCTAAGCCGGTCGGGGGGCAGTGTGCGGACCCTCCGGGTCGCCCCAGACTGGACCGGAAGGTGCGCACGGGTCGGCGTGGAGGGGTGGGGACGCTAGAACCCGACGGCGCCGGCGGCGGGGGTTGGCGGGCAGGAGTCGGGACCCGCAGGTGACGTGCGGGGACGTCCGTCGGTCCGTCCCGGCGCCACGGGCCGGCCCCAGGGCACTCGGCGAACCTTCCGGACGCGCCCGGCGGGGGTGGGCTGGGGGCGCAGAGGTGCGGCCAGAGAGAAGGCGGGTCGGACCCCCGGGGGCGAGAGAGGGCTTCCGCAGGTGGAGCAGCCCGGGGCGAGGACCGCATTCCCGGGGAGGAACGGCGAGGGCAGCTGCTCGGCCTCGCGAATGCCCGGGTGCGGCGAGAAGGAGAGTCTGGAACGCTGGGCCGAGGCGGGAGCGTTCCGGGGGCAGTGGTGGCGACACCCGGACTTAGGGGACCCAAGGGATTCCGGAGGCCGGGCAGGGTGGCTGCGCGCCTCGGAGTGAACCTGGCCGTCTGCCGGGCTGCCCGGAGCTGAGGTGTAGGAACGGCGGGAATGGTGGCGGCCCTCGAGGGATTTGGCGCAGGACAGCCTAAAGGATCAAGGAGGGGCCCGCGGGCCCGCGAAGCAGAGATCTCTGCGTTCCCTGGGACCGCCATGCCGCTTTAGAATTTAAGTTTCCAGACTGTAAAATGGGAGGGTGGTGGAGGCCAAGGCAGAGGCGAAGGGAAAGAGAAGGAGAAGCTGGAGAGCAGGTCTCCCCATCCCCCACCCCCCATTCCGTAAGACTGGAGTCGTGGTTGGCTCCTGGGGTTGGGTTAGGCTGCCCCTTTGTCCAGCTCTCCCTCACCATGGCGGGGGAGCTCCCAGGCCCGTGTCCACCCACAGGGCCTGTGCTGACCTCTGGCTCAGAACTCAGGCTGCCCTTCCTTTGGTCTCTGCTGTCCAGCCAGCCTCTGCACCCTCCAGGACACTCTCTGTGTTACCTCTATGCCCGACTCTGGTTGCCCTGCTTGTCCCCACTGTGGGGACCAAGATGGGGAACTTTTTGGAGGACAGTGGCCCAGGGAGGATGTTGTGAGGTCAGGGGCTCCCTCTTTAGTCCTGCTGTGGCTGGTCCTGGAGGCACTGGCTGGGCTGGAAGGCTCTGGGGGCCAGGTCCCCATCTCGGGTCTCAGCAGGTCTGTGACCCGAGCTCCACACTGAGGCTTGTCCACAGGTAGTGGTGTCAACACGTCCTTGCTCTGTCCTTGCCATTTAGAGTCTTCCTGGCTTTCCCAGGTTCTAGTGTCACTCTGGTCACTTTCCCTCTATCCTAATGTCCCTGTAGATCAGGTTCTGGGCTCAGCCTGCTTCCCTGTTCAGAACCTCAGAGAAGCTGAGGTCCGCCCAGATATGGATGGCAGGTGAGAGACGCTTTGGCCCAGGTCAGTCCTGGCCAAGCTTTGGGGACTTGCTTGTGTTGCTCTCCCTCATATTGGTCTATGAGGTGCGGGCCCCCAACCACACCGTGGTCCTTCCCCTAGGAACCCACAGCCCAAGAGAGCAAGGGCTGGCTTCAAGGGCGACCCAATGGACGGCAAAATTCGATGCCCAAACCTGGATTCTGGTCTCACCTCCTTGGAGCACTCGCTGCCTTACTCGTAAAAACGAGCACGACAGAACAACCAATGCTCTCTGTACAGGGTTGTGATCGAGAGTAAATGAGAGATGGGCCTGAAAGGAGAAGGTCAGACCAGAGGACAGGTTGGGTCTGTGCTTGAACTGGGGAACCCAAGGGAGGCTGTTGGCCTTGTGGCATGGGTGGCGGGGGGAATACCACAGGAGATCTCTGTTGGCAGAGGGACATGTGGACTGGAGTTGGCTTCAGGGCTTCAGGGCTTCATAGCCTGCAACGTTTAACCTGCTTCATTCCTGAGCTACCCTACCTGGATGAGCGGGAACGGCCAGCCCAGCCATCCCGTGGAGGTTGTCTTGTCTGCCACAGCTCAGACCAGGTGCTGAAGGGTGTGACCAAGGCTAAGGGGAGGGTGACCAGAGGGATGGCCATGATGAAGTATGGCATGAAGTTTGGGGGGTGTGCCTCGGGGGCTGTGGAGGAGACAGACACCCGGAGTCAGGTGCTGAGAGGCCAAAAGGAACAAGTCCCAACACCCAGGGAAAGGGTCTGGGCCCAAGAAGCATTAGCAGTCACGGAAGGGAGGGGTTACGTGGTCTGGAGGCTGGAGGCAATAGTTGGAGTGCGGTGCCTGTGGGTCGTACCTTGGAGGTCTGTGCCGGGCCCAGATGGGGGAAGGGAAGTGAGAAATGGGCAGGAGCCTGTAACTGGGATGCAGAGAGGAGGCCCCCATGCTCACCTTCTAGACAGGGCCTTCATGCGCCAGGGAGAGGCAGGCAGCGTCACTCTGATGCCCCTCCTGGTGTGTGGGTTCGTGGTCTCCGTCTGCCCACCCACAACAGAGGCGTTCACCTCTGGCCCCTAATGGCCTTTGCAAACCGGGAACTAGGTACAGGGGCCCACTGAGTTAACAAGGAACAGTGGTGGTGCTGCCTGGCGTCTGTTGTGACCCACAGGCCGTGCTGCTTTTGCTCTCACCCTCTCCCTTCAGCCCCCAGGGCTGTGTCACCAGAAGTGGGCCTGCCTCCCTCCTATCCTGGGTGGGTCCTCCCTCTAACGAGCTCCTGCCCTCCAACAGACCACTGCCAGGGCCCCACCGGGCCCACTGGGGCCATCTAGGCCCCCGCCCCGCCATGTCCCCTTCAGGCATCATAGTCCCTGTCGTCCCACCATCAGAAGGCTCATTAGAGGAAGGTGTGGGTGCTATCTCACAGGACCCTCAGTACAAAGGGGAAGACTCTTGCTTGGGATCTCAGGGAGTGTGGGATGGAGCAGGAGTGGGAGCACACCTGAATGGGCACCCAGCACCTTGTGTGTGGGGTGACTTCCTGGAGGGGGGCTGTCAGAGAGGTGGCCAGTGAGGGGGTGAATGGACACCTCAGGCTAGAGGCTGCAGACTCTCCCGGTATCTGGCCTGGATGTATGGGGACTGGAGGGGGACTCTGGGCCCCCTGTGGGGAGAAAGGAGCTGGGGCTGGGCCTGGGGCCCTAGGAGCTGAGGATGCCGAGGCTACTCTAAGGGCTAGATTCAGTACAGGGAGCTAACTCTCCACTCCACCAGTTCCTGCCCACATCCTGCCCCTGGGGCTGAAAGCAGCAGCCTCCGGAGGGGCCGTGGGGGAGGGGGACCACTGGATGCCTGCTCGGGGCTTTGGGCGCAGCCTGTGCCATGGTCCTGAGGTTGTCCTGCAGGGAGAGAAGGAGAAAAGGAAGGGGCCCTAGTGCTCCGTGGTTGCTCACCTCCAGGCAGCCCTGGAAGACACTGGCCCCACTCCACTTGATGTGTTTGGAGAGGGCCTTGGTAGGCCCCAGGACCCCTGGGGTTCTGGGAGGCTTGTGTCCATGCCCCGGGCCACTCCGAAGACCAGTCATGGCAGAGCAAGCTGTGGGCTTGGGGTTGAGAGGCAGAGCCGAGCTGCCTGTCCGACTGTTTCTTCTTTGCTTGTTGCCCTCTCCACGCTGACAGAGCTCCTGTGAGACAGGTGTTGCTACTTCTCGTCTACCTTCAGGGTCTCTCAGCTGGATCTCCTCCTGGACTTTGTGTCTTTGCGAAGTTGCTGTGCTCATTCCTCAGTACTGATCATTCCCCCTCAGAGCCCCGGTCGTCTGCAACTGTGTGCACGCCCGAAGTGCATCACACGGATTGTGCTCTGCCTCAGGCCCTTTATTTTTCATTGCAGGGATTTTGTATTATTTCTTGTTCATGTTCATCCATTCTTGTTTCATCTCTATCCGTCGAGTCGTACGTTCTCTTTCTTGCTTGTGGATGCTATTCCTTTTCTCGTCTCTTTAAAGATCCTAAATGTCTTTGAAAAGCATTATGAGATTCTCACCTTCATGTCTTCCCAAACGAATGAATCTCCGTAGTTTGGGTGCTGTTGCTTATCTTAGCTTGAGTTTTTCTCCTGTGCTTCGCAGTTGCGGTTTGCAGGCTCATCATAAGTGGGACCTGAGGCCCTGGAGACGGGGAGTGACCGCACACTTGGGGAGCAGCTGGCTCTCAGCAGTCTCCTGGGACAGTTCGTCCTTCAAGGCCCCCTTCTAGAAGCTCAGGACCCTTCTGGGGCCAGGCTCAGCAGCACGGGGCACAGAGCTCCCTGTGATGCAGCAGCTGGGATGCTGCTTGGCCCAGAGTAGGCGCTGGTGTAACATTTGCTGTGAGAAAGTGATGGTAAGAGTCTCCAGCCAGGATCCTGGAGCCCAGGACTGCGCCGAGCATGGTTATGCCGGTCCGAGTCCTGACACTGGGCCTGGTCTGTTGCGCTGTGCCGCACCCAGGGACAAAGGTATGGGGTCCTGCCTAGAAGCTAGCAGGCACCTCCGTCCAGCAGACTCTGGGAACACAGACGCCATCTACGCATGTGTACAGAAAGCCTTGCTAGTGTGACTTACAATGAGCCAGAAGTGGGCCAGGAAGTATGTGGGTTTTGATTAAATGGAGTTTTGATTAAAGTGGCCAGGTGGGTGGGGGTGAGGAGGTAGGCTGGAAGAAGTAACAGTTCTGATCTATCCGGGGGGAATCCTGCGGGGTTGTCCTCTCCAGGCTTATCGTGCATGTGTCTCTATTTTTGATGGGACAGATTCTGCCCTCTGCCCTGTCCCCAGTAAGGGATAATCAGGGGGAAATATTACATTATTACCATTTAATTTCCTTTCCTGGCTAGCAACAGATGACTCAAGAATTAATTAGATAGAGCCGACAGAAAGGGATAGGAAATTGCCAGATCCTGGCTCCACCCCTGTCCCTCTCCCCTTGGGCCTCAGACCTTCCTGTCGCGCTAGGAGGCCTCTGAAGGGAGGGAAGCCGCGAGGGGCCAGGAGGCCCCAGGAAATCTTCCTGCTGCTGTTTTCCATGAGCATTTCCCTCAGCTCTATTCCCCCCTTTCATGCTCTTGGAAAGGCTGGGAGAGGTCATGAACCTCTTTAGGACTTCGCTTCCTCATCTCTAAAATGGAGCTCATGGGGCCAGTGAGAACAGATGACCCCCTTGCCACCATGCTCTCATATTGTGAGCTCCCAAGCAGGCCGCCCACGCTAAGAGGGTCTGGAGTAGAGTCCTGGCATCCAGGGAGGGTGCAGGGCTCGGTGGCTCAATGGTGGCCGGAGCCGAGTGACACAGGTTCTCTTGAGCTGTGTGTGCTACTTCACATTTCTTGTCAATGACACATTAGTAGCTTGACATTGGCTCCACTGGGAGCATTTACACCACGAAAGCCTGACAAAGGTCGCAAGTCAGGGTGCCCCGACCCCCTGGGCTGATTTGCCTATCCATGGCTGGGAAGCTCCCAACCTTCCCGCAGAAGAGCTCCAGTAGGAGGCTGTTCAGCCCTCTTCCTGCCCTGTCTGTCCCCTGGTGCCTTGGGTTGCACGGATGTTCTCGGCTTGGGGCTGGCACTCTGGTTTGACAGATGCCCAGGCTGCCTGTGGGGCCAGGCCGGTCTTACCCCAGGATGTGCCGGCAGCAGCGGGAAGAGCAGGAATGCTCTCAGAAGGGCAGATGGGGAGCCAGATGTGCAAAGAGGCAGCCTTTCAGGACCCAGCTGTAAGGGACATTAGGTCCTTGCAGGACTGATATGGGCAAGAGGAGCTGACCAGGAGGACCTGCTGCATCCAGTGAGAGTGGGAGGGCACCGCAGGTACGGTGACTTCAGTGTCGTCAGGAAGAGTGTCGCTACTAGGTGCTGGTGACCATGGGAGCCCATAGCACAGAAGGTGGTAGGGAGGCCCTGAGGACTGGCGGTATGCAGGCAGGTACTCGGGGCTGCCAGGAGAGCCTCACCAAACACAGGGCCGGGTTAGGCCCCTCGAAGGCCTTGCCAGTCCAGGCATCCTGGCTCATGGAGTCAGCCTGGCCTCCAGGACAGGTGCTGGTAGTGTGACTCCACCAGCAGTGCTCTGGGCAGTGGGGTAGGGCAGTCCGGTCTCAGCGCTGCAGAAATGTGATATGTATTTGGGTCAAGTGAACTGCCAGGGCTCCTGCCTCATGCTCCCCCAGGAAGGACCCTCGGAATCTGGACAGTGGTCTGGGGCCAAGTTAGGCTACTAGCCTGGGCTGCTCTGATTGGCAGATGCTGCGGCACCTCTTGATGCCAAGTCCCATGGAGAGGCCAAAGTCGGGTGAGGAGGGTGGTGGGTGACGGTGAAGAGGGTAGAGCGCAGACAGCAGGCGGCAGGGTCCCTGAGGCTTAGCGGGCCTGGCCAGACCCCACTGGACCGTGGCCTGCTGCCTCTGCTGCTGGGCCTGGGAGGCCCCGGAGTAGCAGGCAGTCTTGGGTCTGGCACTTCCCTTTGCTGAATAAAAATTGGACCCTGGACACCCAGCTTCTGCAGTTGGGGGTTCCCTGGTGATTGCTGCTTTGGGCTCTAGGCCAGGGACACTCTGGGACCAGGGACAGTACCAGGAGACTTGGTCTCATCGTCCTCTGCCACTGCCATGCTTTGTGGGCAGCTGGCTGGCAAATACCCTGTGTATAGCGGGCACTTGGGATTCATTCAGGCCCCCTTGGTAGTGGGCCGCGCCGGGCCTGGGGAAGCCCACCGGGTCTGCCGCAGGCTGCGGGAACCCTCCCTCTTCAGGGACTTCGCCTCCTCTTCTCTGTCCTGTTTCCTGGGGGTGGGTGTTCTGTTCCAGCCTCCCGGTAGGCGCAGGGACCAGCCCTCAGGTGCAGTCCGGCACACTGGAGTTAGGAGACTTGTGTTTCTCTGTTGCAGCCCCTTGTCACCTCCTGGATGGGGCGGGGGGAGCCTGGCCCTGGGAACATGGGAAGGGACCATGAGTCACCTTCTCCCAAGGTTCCCAGGCCTGCTCTATCCCTTGTGTCCTGGAGGAGTGAAAGAGGACACACTCTCCCGAGTCCACGTGTGGGCGGAGGAAAGGCAGGTTCCAGCCTCTTGTCCCCATGCAGGCAGGAGCTGCGGCCCGCGCGCACCTGGGGCCCCGGGAGGGCCCGGGACAGGAGGAGGGGGTGGATTTGGCATGAGGGGACGCCACGAGGCAGCACCTATGAGTGTGACAGGTGGGGGCAAAGGCAGTGGGGAGCAGCCCCCAGGCCGATAAGGGGAGATGGAAACCATTTCACAAGCTCAAGGGAACCCTGGGGGTTTGGACTGGGGGAGCCCAAGACCTTGAATTCTGCCTGTGCTTCTGCGGGGTTTAATTCCTTACACCTCTCTGACATTTGACTCTGGGGGAGCTCTTTCAGGTCTACTTCCTTCCTTCTCATGGAATCTTGAGTGAGTGCCACCGTGATCCCCAGAGGCTCTCTGGGGTCCAGTCTCCTCATGGTATCAATGAAGAACCTGAGGCCTAGAAAAGAAAAAAAAAAAAAAAACATCCTTGCCTGCAGTTCTCCGGCAAGTCCCGGCTGAGCCCTCTGCTTTCTGCCTAGCACGACACGAAGTCTACCCTGGCATTAGCCAGGCAGAGGAGCAGGTTGGGGAGCGGCCGTGGGAGGAGGGAGAGAGGAGGGCGCTCCCCGCCCAGACGTGCAGGCAGCCAGCAGGGGCTGCTGAGGGGCGGCTGCCTTTGTGCTTGCTCCTCCACGCTGTATGGCATTACCAGCGAGGGCATGGGGGCTCACCTGCCGGCAGCGGGACACGGGACCAGACGGGCCACCCAGGTCCTTCCAGATCAGAGCTCTAGGCATCTCTGGGCTTCTCTTTAACCCAGCGGCCTAGGTAGGTACTTGTGTTTCCCAGGGAGAGCTCTTAGGGGACAGAGAGGACTTAGGCTGGCCAAGAGAGAAGGTGGGTGGGCCTGGGAGAGCTGAGGAGTGAGGGGGGCTTTCTGGAAGGGTCCTGGGGGTGGCAGTGAACTCAGGGACCCAGGAGACTGGCAGGGCTGTCCCAAAAGTCTTGGGAAGCTGAGCATGAGGGGCAACACAAGTGACTTAACTTGTGTTAAGACAGATTCCTGTCTCGCTGAGAAAACACGGGGGCCAAGGCTGATCCCCACAGTGGGTTGTTCTTGGGCTGATGTCTGGCCTGCGGGGAGGGCTTTGGTGAGTGGCACTGATGGCTGCCCCCGGGAATCTTCAGCGTTGCCCCCTCTGCCTGGGGTCCAGCTCCTCACAAGCCTTCTCCCTCGGCAGGTGCCTCCGGGACTGCGAAGCTGAGCTGAGCCAGGATGCTGCCAGAGCCTCTGCAAAGGGTCTGGTTTCTGGAGACTTGGAGTTGGCTGTGAAAAAGCCCTTGGGGGTTTTCCCCTCCCAGGCAGGGACGCTCTTGGCTCCTGTGAAGAAGGGGCTCAGGGGCCTGGGCAGGGCCAGCTGCGCTGCAGCTATGGACCGTGAGCTGGCCTGGCCCGCGTCCTTGCTGACCCTGCCTGTCTGCGGCCATGCCCACCATGGGCTTCTGGGTGTACATCACGGTGGAGCTGGCCATCGCCGTGCTGGCCATTCTGGGCAACGTGCTGGTGTGCTGGGCCGTGTGGCTGAACAGCAACCTGCAGAACGTCACCAACTACTTTGTGGTGTCCCTGGCGGCCGCCGACATTGCTGTGGGAGTCCTCGCCATCCCCTTCGCCATCACCATCAGCACGGGGTTCTGCGCTGCCTGCCACAGCTGCCTCTTCTTCGCCTGCTTTGTCCTGGTCCTCACGCAGAGCTCCATCTTCAGCCTCCTGGCCATCGCCATTGACCGCTACATCGCCATCCGCATCCCACTTCGGTGAGCTGGGGGCCGGGGCCGGTGGGTTGGAGCTCCCCTCTTCCCTTCCTTGGCATGCCTCATGCTGGGGTTCACATCTGTGCCGAGGTCTGCTCTGTGCCCAGCCAGGGTCAGGGTGAACCTGGGCTCACGTTTTGGTCTTTGATGTCTGCGTGTGGAGCTGAGGACAGCTCCAGGGGGGCCTGGCTGAGGCTGCCCAGGACTTAGCACGTGGCCGGGGAGCATGCCGATCCAGGGGACCCCTGTGGGCCCCAGGAACCCTGGCCCTCCTCAGTCTTCCCCAGGCTGTGTGGCTGAGGCTGCTACTTTGGCTGCTGGCAGATGCGTGTGGCCCGAGCCTGGGCGGTGCATCTGGGCCATTTTCTCACACAGCGTGATGCTGAGCTGGGGCGGGGCACTACGGGAAACCACAGGCCCTTGGAGCTAGAAGGCTGCCCGCAGGCCCGCCTCCAGCTCTTCTGGGCCAGTCGCACAGTTTGCACATTAGGAAAATGACCCAGAGAGGGGAAGTGACTTGGCTGAATGCCACAGTGAGTCACTTGGACCAATATGCAAATTTTGTGCTCCTCAGGTCAGCAAGTACTCATGGTCTTGGAGAGAGCCTCTGTGCTCAGCTAGCGGAGGGGGTTTTCATGGTGAATCTTTTGTGAAGTGACTTCAGCTCTGGATTGTGTAAATGAAGACTTTCCCTGAGGCCAAGAGCTTATTTAATATGGCCTCCACCTAGCTGGCATTGAGGGAAGCTAGGAAGTACCTCTCTACCCCAAGGTAGGGGTTGGGATGGGGGTGGGGGTACCTCCAGCCCCACTTCCTTGACCGTGCATCTGGGAGTCAGGCTCCACAGCCCAGTGGCTGCAGATGCTGAGGGGATTCTCAAAGGACCCAGGTACCTGGCCCTGTGGTGAATTCTCCCAGACAGCTCAAGTGCCTTCCTGTGGAGCAGGCCAGAGTGTCAAACCCAAGGGGGCCCTTAGTAAAGGTCATTTCTTCTCATCTTCCGGATAGAGAAATGAGGCTCAGAGAAGGGAGCCAGCCCTCAGGGCCACACGACGAGTTGGCAGCACAGTTGGGCCTGGGCCTGGGCCTGCGAAGAGCTGTGGCCTGTCACCCGCGGCAGCTCAGTCTTTGGGGAACAGGGTGACAGGGTGGCCCTGGGCTCCCAGACCTGCACCTGGCCACTGCTGTTACGTGGGCTGGAAGGGGGAAGCAGGCAGCCTCCCTGTGCTGCTCGAAGGAAGGGAGGAGCCTGGGCCCCCGTATGGCCTTGTAGGGTGCTCTAGTCTCAGGAGAGCTTATGACCCTTGTTGAAGAGGAGACTCTGGCCAGCCCATAGAGGACTGGCCTCGTTGTGCAGGGTCCAGGGTCCAGGCTCACTGAGGGATAGGTCAGAACACAGGATCCCAGGTAGACCAGAGAGCAGAGAATTTGGTGTCTGCTTTAGGGGCCAGGCTGAGCCTGAGCTGGGCCTGGGCCCGCCCTGTTGGGAACGCTCAGTAGGGAAGGAGAGACCTCGCTTTCACTTCCTTCCCCAATTTAAAGGGCAACAGCATTCTAGGGAGAGAATGGGGCTTAATGAAAGGGTCTCAGCTTTTGCTTTTCTCTCTGCAATCTGAGAGTCAAGAGAATGAATCCTGTGGGACATGCTGTGTGACCATAAAAAAGCCAGCTGTCACTCTCTGGGCCCATTTCCTCATCTGTAGAAGGGGACAGGCCTCTCTGTCCTTCTGAGCTCACAAAGGTGTTGTAAGGATCCAGTGAGCAGATGGGAAGGATGGGGCCAGGAGGAGGGAGGTTCGGGTTGTGGGGGGGACCGATAGGGAATCCGCTCCTGGTTAAGTGCCTGGAGTTTCAGAGTTGGGTCCCTGCATGGAGCCTGGACCTGCCCCGCCCATCTGCAATCTCCAGTTCTCACAATCTCCTGGAGTGGGACCCAGGTCCACCCAGATCCTGGCTGTTTGAGCAACGCTTGATAAAGCTTTGGAAGGGTCAGCCTGGATGTCTTGGGCGGGGAGTTGTTAGGGATGCCAATTCTGCTGTGGCTGATCCCCTCCCGTTGCCAGGGGACGTTAGCGCAGTTTCTCCTTTGATCCTCACAGCCCTGGCATCGGGGCCAGGGCAGATGTTATGACCCTTGTGTTACTCATGGAGAGGCCAGTGTGTGCTGACTCGGGGTTGGGGGGCGGCTCTGGGGCCCTTCCTGAAGTTCCAGGCTCCCTTGGGTCTCTCTGCTTTCTTATTCCTCAAGGGCCCTGGGGCGGGGAGGCTGAGGGGCATGAAGGTGCGACGGGGAGCAAAGAGGAGGCAGGTGAGAACTGGGAGCTCCTGCCTCTCCCCCGACCCCCGCCAGTGGGAAACTTCCCCTCCTCTGCTCCGCTCAGCAGGTGCCTGTGGCAGCTCTCAGGAGCCCCTCCCCTGACTGCTGCCCTGGACATCGACCCCAGGCCCATGTCACTCACCCCTCATTTCTCTCTTTCTTTCTCTTCCTTCCCTTCCCTTCTTCCTTCCTTCCTTTTTTCCTTTCCTTTCCTTGCTTTCCTTTCTCTCCCTCTCTTTCTTTTTTTAGACTTTTTATTTATTTATTTGAGAGAGAGCACACAACGGGGCGGGGGGGCGGGGTAGTGGGTAAAGGGAGGGGCAGAGGGAGAAGCAGATCCCCGGCTGCGCAGGGAGCCTGACGTGGGGCTCAGTCCCAGGACCCCAACATCATGACCTGAGCTGAAGTCAGACCCTTAACCAACTGAGGCACCCAGGTGCCCCTCTCTCTTCCTTTCTTAAAAAATTTAGTTTCAGAAAAATCTGTGCTTCTTCCCAAGGGCAGGGACCCTGGTGGCTATGGCAGGGCTTAGTCAAGAAGCTAGTGAGAAGCAACCTGACCAGAGGCAGAGATGGAGCTCTCAGTATCCCCAAAGGACAGGAAGCGTAGGGAGAGAGACTTTGTTACTTTCGTGCCCCTTGTGTCCTGCCTCTCACATTAGCCCCTGGCAAACACTCACTCTCCTTGGAAAATAGGCCACATTTGGAGCAAGGTCTTTGCACAGTGGGTGCAAAGACCTGAGGGGTATGTGGTGAATCACCCCATGGAGACAAAAACCAAGTACCTGGTTTCTAAGGAGGGCAGGAGTGGGAGAGAGGGCTCCCTGGAGGAGGTGATGCCGGACGGGTCTTACAGGATGGGTGTGTGTGGAGGCAGGTGTAACAGGAGTGGGCCAAGCCTAGACAAAGGCCCCAAGGAAGGAAGGAATACATGGGCTCTGGGCCAAGGAGAGGTGACAGAAGAACAGGAGGGCAGGGAGTGTATGAGGCTGGCTCAGGCCTGCCTCTGCCCCGGAAGGAGTTTGGGTTTCACCCATGGCTCTTCATTTCTTAGCTCACTGACCAATTTGGACAATTTCGGAAAGCCCCCACCTTCTGTCAGTGTAGGGAAAATGCACATGAAGCCCCACCTGGAGCTGTGGGTGGTATTCTGGGATCACAGAGGAAGCCCCAACATGGGTAATGGGGAGTCCCTGGGAAGGGGCGGCCTGGGAGCTGGAAGACGCATGGATGCAGAGGTACCCCCAAACGTGCCGAGCAGTGCCCTGGCACCCGCTCCCTGTGGTGCCGCTGGGCCCCCCCCGGATGGCGGAGGGTTGTGCTGGATGCATTTGTCACCCCTTACACTGGACGGCCTGTGACCAGGGCCCAGGAGGCCAAGATGGGACTAGCATCTGTCATAGACACAGGGGATGCCCAGGGGATGCCCTTGGGCCAGGCTGTGGCTTGGCTGTTATTCCATTTGGGCTGTAATGCTGTTCCAGCTCCCCAGGGGCCTGGGTCTAGGGCTCTCAGCCTAAGGACTTTTCTTCTGAATAACAAAATTAATTTGTTTGATGTGTGTATGTGTATTTAAATAATTACCTGCACATACTAAAACATCAAAGAGAAACAACAGGGTATATGGTCCAGGTAAAACTGTCCCTTTTGTCCCCTGCCCTGCCTTCAATTCTCTTTCTGGAAGGCAGCGTTGGGAATCCTCTCGGAGATATTCTTGGCATGCCGCAAGCGAGCGCTACTAACGTGGGTCTCTGTCCCCACAAGGGGCTTTCGTTTTAAAATCGAGTGCCCAACTTCCCCTCCTGGGTTTCCTTGTCTGTAAAAGCAGACAGCTGGGCAGATCAGGGATTTTCAAACTATCTTGGAAGTCTTTGGGCTGGACCCTGGGGTCCCCACCAGCTCATTCATTCAGTGACTCTTAAGCTGCCTTCCTTCCTCAGCAGCCTACCTCTGTGATTGCCTGGGAATCACAGGGTGGCTACTGGAGGACAATTTGGAAATCCCCAAAGCAGATGGTCTCCGGGGTCCTCTACACCATCCCCAGAGCTACTTGCTTCTGCTTGCTTGCTTCAAATGACAGGAAGCTCCCTTTCCCTGAAGCAGCCCGCATCTTGTGTGCACAGCTCGGCTAAGAAGTTCTTCACCCCTCAGTCACAGTTCACCTCTCTGCAATCTCCACCCCCGGATTTTACTTTCTGCCTTCATGGGACAGTGCTCACAGGCCCTGGATTCTTAGCCCCATTTTACAAATGAGGAAACTAAGGCTCAGAGATGTAGAGTAACAAACAGAACATGGCCGAACCAGGAACACACCAGCCCTGGGACTCAGGAAGGGATATGCTTTTCTCAGGAAAAATACCAACATTAAAATAGCCTCCTGTTCAATGAGATTCTATAAATTATAATTTGTAGAGTACTACAAACAGTGCCCGACACACAACAAATGCTGTGTAAGTATCAAGTGTGTTGCGGGGAGAGCCTGTGACTTTGTGTTTGAGGCTCCAGAATAGGAAACAGGGCAGCGCAGGCTCTCTGTGGCTTGGTAGAAATGGTCAAGTCCATGACCCTGTTTCTGCCAAGCCCTGTTGCAAGCACCGAGGCCCTTGCTAAATGGGGTCGAAGGCTCCTGGGAGGGGCCCTGCCCGGTTACTGTTAGGATTCAAAACTGACATACATTCAGAACTGACACACTTACCTTGGCCCAGGGTGCTCTGGGCTCCTGAAAAGTCCACAGCAAGGCCGTTCCTCTCCTCAGGCTTTAGTTTTCTTATCTATGTAATGAGGCAGTTGGATTGGATAAGAGGTCAGAGGCCACCAGACTTTTCTCCCCCTTAATTTGAATTTGTTGACAAAATGTAAGCCACGGGCGATCTTACCCAGAGGATCAGCTCCTCAGCCCCTCTGAGATCTGGCGGCACTGGAAGCACGGCACTGGAAGCACGTTCTGCATGGGTGGCCAGGGGCAGAGCAGTGTCAGCTGTCTCTTGTACACATGATGTCCTGACCGCCTGCCTCCCACACTTCTTCCCTGTATAGAGGCCCATGTTTGCCATCCCCAGATGAGATAGTTTCTGTGGGTGCTTCCCATTCTGGAATTAAGTAAAGGGCACCTACCGTGTACTCCTGGGTCCATGCTGGCAGTACAGAGATGGCTGCAGAAAAACCCTTCCCCCAAGGGGCCCTTGGCCTCAGGGGCCCAGATAGAGTAGAAATTAGCTGCATCTGGGTAGGAAACTTCTTGGGGAAGATATGTGAAGGGTGGGTGGGGTTTACCAGGTCAAGGGGAGGGCAGTCTGATGTTGCTAGGATCAAAACCATTAAACAGATGGTCATCTCTCAGCGATCACTGAGGTGACCTTCTTCAATCAAGGAGATGATGTTTTGATTGCCCATTCTCTCCCTCTCTCTTCTAAAGAGAGAGAGAGAGCATGTGTGTGCAGGCATGCTTGGGGGGGAGGTTTGGGGGTGCAGAGGGGAAGAGATAATCTCAAGCAGGCTCCCCACTCAACACAGAAGCCGATGCAGGGCTCGATCCCATGACCCTGAGATCATGACCTGAGCCGAAATCAAGAGTCAGGCGCCCAACTGACTGACCGACCCAGGTGCTTCAGACTGCCATTCTATTAATAAAATTTATGCCACCATTTTTGTGGGCTGGGGGGTCAACTTCCTGGCTGGCAGATCAGGTCAATGCCCTGAGTCTGGGACTGAGCCTGGCTCTCTAGAGTCCTCAGTGCTTTCAGACACATTCTTTTTCCTCTCTGGACCTCAGTACCTTTGGTAGGTCTTTGCTCTTGAACGTTAAGACTACTGTATAAATGTTAAGACATGCTGATGTCAGTTGTGTCTCTCCAGAGGGCTGGGAGTGAATTTGGAGGGGAGAAAGGGTATTTTGCCCAGGACCTCCACTGCTTCTTGGGGGCTTCTGGAGACCTTAAGTCAAATGGGGAAGGAAGAGTGTGGAGGACAAGAGACACAAATCATCTCCAAGTCTGATGTGGCAGGTTCCCCCCCACCCCCAGCCACTGAGTCTGCACCCCTGACCCATTCCCACTCTAAGAGGAAACTTACTCTAGCGTCAACTAAGCCCAACATGGAGGTGATAAGTTCTCTCACTTATAAATTCCCGTAAACTGAACTACTGAGTTCCAGGACTACTTGTAATACTGTTTAGTGATCATCTGAATGTCTGCCCAGTGGTTTCCTCTCCAGGGAGCCTGCTGTCCTGTTGGCTCCTGTGGGAAAAGGCAGGGTTCGGACCTGCACTGCACAGAGGACCATACCGAGGCTAGGAGGCAGGAAGTGACTGGTCCTGGTCTTCTAGCCAGTGGGTGGGGGGGATGGGGAGGCCCTCTGGGTTTCTGACTCATGGCCCCACCTAGCCTTGAGGTTTTTCAGACCTATGATGCTGGTCTCCTTTCCCCAGGTACAATGGCTTGGTGACTGGCACAAGGGCCAAGGGCATCATTGCGGTCTGCTGGGTGCTGTCGTTCGCCATTGGCTTGACTCCCATGCTGGGCTGGAACAACTGTGGTCAGCCAAAGGCGGGCCAGAACCAGTCAGAGGTCTGCAGGGAGGGCCAGGTGACCTGTCTCTTCGAGGACGTGGTACCCATGAACTACATGGTGTACTACAACTTCTTTGCCTGTGTCCTGGTGCCCCTGCTGCTCATGCTGGGCGTGTACCTGCGGATCTTCTTGGCGGCCCGGCGGCAGCTGAAGCAGATGGAGAGCCAGCCTCTGCCGGGGGAGCGGGCTCGGTCCACGTTGCAGAAGGAGGTCCACGCGGCCAAGTCGCTGGCCATCATTGTGGGGCTCTTCGCCCTCTGCTGGCTGCCTCTGCACATCATCAACTGCTTCACCTTCTTCTGCCCCGAGTGCAGCCACGCCCCGCCTGAGCTCATGTACCTGACCATCATCCTCTCCCACACCAACTCTGTCGTCAACCCCTTCATCTACGCCTACCGCATCCGGGAGTTCCGCCAGACCTTCCGCAAGATCATTCGCAGCCACATCCTCAGGCGGCGGGAGCCCTTCAAGGCGGGTGGCCCCAGTGCCCGGGCCTTGGCAGCCCATGGCGGTGACGGAGAGCAGATCAGCCTCCGCCTCAACGGCCATCCTCCCGGGGTGTGGGCCAATGGCAGCGCCCCCCAGCCTGAGCGGCGGCCCAACGGCTACACCCTGGGGCTGGTGAGTGGAGGGAGTGCCCATGAGGCCCATGGGGACATGGGGCTCCCCGATGTGGAGCTCCTCAGCCACGAGCTCAAGGGAGCATGCCCAGAGTCCCCCGGCCTCGAGGGTCCCCTGGCCCAGGATGGAGCAGGCGTGTCCTGACGATCCACTGAGTTTGCCCCTTCCTACAGAAGGGAGATCTTTCTCTTTGGTGGATGGAACCAGTCACGTTGGGAGAAGAGTGAATGGGCCTGGAGACCCTTTTCATGGCCAGCTCCCACTTTGGACTGAGAGGCGAGAGCCCCGGCTGGAGCAGCATGAGGCCCAGCAGGAAGGGCCTGGAGTCCGAGGGAGTGGACGTTTCTTGGTGGGAGGCCCTGCTTCAAGTCAGGGCCACAGCACCAGACCATCTTGGCTGGGCAGGGCCTGGTACCCCACTCTGGAAGCATCTAGAAGCACCACCCCGACTTGGCAGAAGATCTGTGGCAGAGCAGGCTGGCTGGCCCTGAGGCTGGGGCAAGGGGGTGGGGGAGTATGGCTCCAACAGGCCTCCGACCACACAAACAGACCACCCTCCCCAGGCTTCCCAAGGGTTCAGGTGCTGCTGTGCCCAGAGGTGGCGTTTTTCTTTTGTTGTTTTTCCAAGAGAAAATGTTAAGTGTGAAGAATACCTTTTTTTTTTTTTTTTTTTAAATTATCTTCCTTCCCTGGTTGCTGGGTCTGATGTCAGTCCTGCTGCTAGCTGTCTCCAGCAGTAGCCCAGGGAGTCCCAGGCAGCCCTCTCTGGCTACCATGAGCTGCCGTGCACTTCTTACACACTCCGTCCCAGCGGCATCTTCTGGGGCCACCAAGCTGGGCTCGAGGACAGGAGGTGTCATGGAATGCTGCCGGACTGTGGGCTCCGGGGAGGAGGTTGGGACAGGCCCACTGCCCAGGGTGCCTGGGTAGCTCAGAGCTGCCCAGCCAGAGGCCCTGTCCAGCGGCCTTTCTGTCTGAAGGGAATGTTTTCTTTTTTTCTGAGATAAAATAAAAATGAGCCATTTGTGTTTTAAACTTGTCCACTGAAAATGGTGTCTGAGTTCCTTTCCCCATTCCACAGCCAGGCCTATGGAATATATATGTGTATATATGGGCGCATATTGCACGTGTGAGAGAGTGTGCATTTGTACTTGGAGACAGACAGACACCCTGCCTGATTGGGGGCGCCTCACAGGCTCCCTTGTCCCGAGGGAAAAGGCTGCCTGGGTGCACCAGGATCTAAAGGCACGTGAGCAGCGCCCAGACCTGTGTTCCTGTGGGAGGGGGATTGTGGGAGGAGGGGCTCTTCCCAGCTGCCCTCCCTGCAGAGGCCAGAGCTCCCCGCCCCACATCCCCGGTGTGGGGCGTGGCTCCGCCCTCCCTCGCTGCCCCTTCCAGTCCTCTGAGAGGAATGCCCCACTGCCGGCCCCTTGCTCCACCCCTTAGCTGAGAGGCTACAGAGGTATCTGGAAAGAGATAGAGGCGAGGGTTCAACTGCCTTCCCCTTCCTCTGGAGTCACCCCACCTCCTGCACCTAACAAAAACCTACTGGGTTTCCTGCTCTGAACCTGCCTCAGGGGCTGTGTCATCCTTCCATACCGGACAAGTTAGAGGCCCAGGGGGAAGTTAGCAACCCACTGCGACCCAACGGAGAGCCAGTCTGGTCTCAGGTCTCCTGGACACGCTCAGGCAGGTTTGGGGAAGGGCTGTTAGAACTTAACAGGTAATCCTCACACAGCCTGGGAGCCCCATTTCACAGAGGACTAAACAGCCTCTAGAACAGAGAGGCTAAGTACCTGCCTGCCCCAGGTCACATAGCCGGTAAGCGGCAGAAATAAACTTAAATCCCAGGTCTGACTACAAAATTCATGCTCTCGTGATGTACTGTTTCAACCAGACCGAAAAGTATGAAATAATACCAGGTCCCCACCACTCCACTCAAGAACTGAAACATGACGATGACAGTGAAAGCCCCGGCCCCTCCCCTATCTTATTACCCTGCTTCCCACACCCAGAAACAGCCACTGTCCTTCACTGGGTTCCACTGCACATCTTTCTACCTTTGCTACACAGATGCACATCTAAGTATTTCTAAGCCAACATGGATTTGCTTTGGGCTGTGTTACGCGGCTCCATCAGCCAGAGGTCCTCTAGCCCAGCCGCACAGCAGAGACACCGAAGGCATCGAAGCCTTCGAAAAGCATCAAAGCCTAACGCCTTCCCCCAGAGTCGCTGGGGGGATCCAGGCAGTAGTCCCCCAGGGGCTCTTATGGACAGCCGGGGCTAAGCGCATCCCTATCCACACCAGCGTCCTCCTCTCTCTTACACACTTCGCTCTGTGCTATGGGCTGAGGGTAGAGCAGTGCCCGTGTTGTGCCTAAGGAGGCCAAGAGCATGGATGCTGCTGGTCCTCGTGACCAGTGGGAGGAAAGAGGCCAGGGAGAGAACCACAGTGGTAGAGAAGGAAAAATACGGTCTCTTCTGTCCTTACTGAGGCTTCTTAGGAACTGAGCTTTGGGTGCTGAGTACATGGGTATACGCTTTGGGGCTAGGGAGGAACAGGACCAGGGGCTAAGGAAAGGCCCCCAAGTACTACAGATCCCCAAGTGCTCTTAGGGACAGCCCAGAGCCTGGCTCCAGAGCCCAGAGCCCAGACACTTCAACCTCCTCAGGTCCCCATAGGGCCCAGGATCCTACCTCCGTATCACCCCATGCAGGCTCCCACTGCGAGTCGTGCCTGCAGTATAAGAGCGCATGCATAGAAATAAACAGATACACCTGTCACTCCCCGACCACAGGAGAATACACGTGTGTACACGTGGACACACATGGGCAAAGCCTACCTCAACATAGTAGGTGCCTACAGCAGCAGCAGCGTAAGGTCGACATGAAGCCTGGCCCAGCCCCACCCATGGAGTGTACATATGTCTGCCCCGGGGCCAGGCTGCCAGTGGTTCTATCAGGGCCGCTCTGAGCCCTACAGCTCCGCCCCAGGGCCCCTCTGCCTTCTCCATGCTATGCCCAAAGGGCTAAGAGTTCTACATTCCGACCTGTCCTGAGCACAAGGGTCTCTTCGCAGAACTGATTCTGGTGATGGCCTGAGCCCTCTCCATGGCAGCAATGGCCAGAGCCCTCAGGGAGGCCTGTGGGCAGAAGCCTGGGGTATCAGCCCAGGTTCTGGTTTGTCATCACTGGCTGTCATGAGAGACAGGCCCTCTGGAAGCTTCCCCTTTCCCTCCTCCACTTGAAATTCTTCCTTTGTGGCTCTCCCCACTTGTATAAAAATCCTTCCCTCTGGAGACCTCACACAAAATGCTCTGGGCTCCAGAGAACCAGGATGAGACACAGAACCTCAGTTCCACAGGTGCTGACAAGGGGTAAGCAAGCTCTGGTGACAAACCGCAGCAGAGCAGGGATGAGGGACAGCCTGGAGAGTAAGAGGAAATGAGTGATGATGTCCCTGGATCGACCTGGCTGGGACTCAGCATCCCAGAGCTGCGACCATAGTCTTCTTTTCAGCCGTGCTGGGTAAACAGGAACCGGCGGCTCTCAGGAGCCAAGTGCCTGGGGAGCAGGAATGGTTCTGTGCAGCCCGCCCCGACGCTTGGGACTAAAGGAACCGTGTGTCATGTAACACATGGCTGCCCCAGGGGCAACCCAAAATCCTGGGGTGGGCCCTGCTGCTGCCTGAGCCCGGCAGCAGCCCTCCGAGATGGGAGAGGTTTCACAGGTGTTGGTGGGGACTGAGGTCGGCTCTAAGACAGGCCACTTCCTTCTGGGTCTTTATTTACTTGGCAAAGTGAATGGTGCTGTGTAAGAGTGTCTGATCATCACCTCTCTGCCCTCCCCACACCAACCCCTCCTCTGTCCCTAGGTGCCCCTCACTACAGCTGTCACTCATCATTAGCAGTGACTGTCACTGTTGGAACAGCCCCCATCAGGCTGCAGAGCCAGGATGGGGCAGGAATATGTCAGATGACTCAGACAACCTCAAAGGCCAGGGATGGAAACACAGAACCTGTAGCCTAGGTACAGGAGGCACCATACTACATGGCTCTGCCCTGACCCTCTCCTCGGCCAGAGGAGAAAGAGCAGCTCAGCAGAGCTTTTCCACAAGCCCCCAACCCCTCCCATTCATCAGGCTAAGAGAAGGGCTGGGTGCAGAGAGGCCAGGCTGAGGGTATCACCAGCACGAGGCTGGGTAGGCGACAGGTGAGACAGACCCAGTGTTCCCTGCTGGTGGAAAAGGCTTCACATGGAACCATCTACAATTCTTTGCCTTGCCCAAGGGAAGGGGAGTGTGTGTGTGTGTGTGTGTGTGTACATGTGATTTTGCAGAATTAGTCATCAGACTAACACCTAATGACCAGTGAACTTAGCAAGGGCTTGGATAAGACGGAGTAGGCCAGAATGTGAGCCCCATCTCCTGACTCTCTGTTCCACTCTCAACAAATTAATGAGCACCTACCGATGCATGCTAAGCCTGGAGGGGTGTGAGCAGGAGTGCACAGGGAGCCAACAACTGTCAAAGGAGACTAAGCTAGATGCAGCCAGAGGCGAGGGCCAGGAGCGGGACACGAGTGCGGGGGTTTCGGAGGAGGAATAAGTTGCATCCGACTGGGCAATCAGGCAACTGAAGTTGAGTTAACCTTTTAAAGGCCAGCGGTCAACTCTAGGGCCCATATCTTCGAGGTATTCAGTAGGAGGTAAGAACGAGGAGAAGCTGAGTAAATGCGCGCCTGATTTACATCTGCCTACACGGAGGCAATTTTCGAGTTAAAATGTTGTCAGAGGGTTGTCACAGTTTTGATCTTTCCTTTCTGTTCTTTCTCAATCCACCCACATTTTCTAGCTGGGTTGGAAAGGGGAGTGAGGGGGACAGAGCCTGGTTCAGATTCAGATTTTTTGGAATTGTTAAACAGGACTTTTTTAAAATGATCTAGTTTTCTCTTAGGAAAATTCAGGCCTAGGGTTTAGAGAGAGCAGGTGGGGAGTTCTGTAGTCAATCTGTAGTCAATCCTAAACAATCTCTTGGTGTTGCAGCTTGATTCTCTTTCCTGCCTAGTTCAGAGACGCCGAATAGTCCCTCTGCTCCCTCCTTCCGGCCATCACCCTGCTCCACTGAAACCTAACGGGGATTCAGCACCAGGCTTTCCTGGCCTGGCTCTCGACTTCCTGACTGGGGCAGCTCCTTCTCCGAGCTGCCACGCCCACTTTCAGATATACCGTGACAGTTGGTGTGAAAGTTCATTGGAAGGTAGGTGTGACGTAAATGCCCAGGGCTATTAGTTCTAGAACAGAAAACGCGAGAAGGCAAGCAATCATATGGTTTCAGTGTTCTTGAAACCAGAGTAGAAAGGGGGTCAGAAGGGAAGAAAGACGAAAGGGGAAGGGCCTGCTTACCTGGTTTCTATACTCTGGTCACTGACATGACCCAGCCATCATCAGATAAAGAAATGTGGGGATTGTGAATTTAAGCCAGGCACCTGGTGTCTGGGGGGCCCGGGAAGTGGGTGTGGGAACTGGCCAACCACTTAGGCAAGGAGCACTGACTACAGATCATTTGCTGTCTTCAGCCCATTCTTGTCCCATATTTTTCACTGAAGTCTTAAATCCCGAGGAACTGGGGCTTATCAAAGAGGTGAACAGAGAAGAGCCACAGTAAATGTCTGGGCTGACAGAATCAGGATTCAGAATTACATCAGGGGGCCAGAGAGATAATACTGAGCAAAGATCAGTGTAAAGTCCTCCACTGAGTTAAAGAAAGAAAATGTGCAGGAGAAGCCCAGTCATTTCGTGTCAAAACAACATGGACATTTCAGCTGCTAAGTTCAGCACGGGCTAGCCCCGTGGGAAATGCCTGAGAGACAGGGGACCATGGCTTCAAGGGGCATCGCACCACAGTCTCTAGGGGCCCCAGGCTGAAGGAGCTCACTCCCAGCTCATGGCAGAAGACTCAAGCCATCCTCAACACCACAGCTGATCACGGACAAGCTGAAATACCATATGTGACTGTGCCCACCATGAGGTGGTCGTCTCTGAGCCACACCCCGCAGAACTAACAAATGGCTGAAGGAACGCGATCAAGATGGCGAGGGTCTGGAAACTGGAAACTGAAGATGGGAGAAGAGGTCTTGGTGCTGTCGCAGCGGGTGAGCAAACCAGAACAACCAACAAGGTTTCTGTGTGCTCTTCTGAAGGGCTTGGTTAGAACAACTTGTTGGAGTTCTGTGGCTCACAGAAGCTCCGGTGGAATGACTATGTCGTGGGTGAGGCCACCCCCTACAGCTGGAGACCCACAGCTGGGTCTTCAGTGTATTCCGGGAGCACTCACGCACTCACTGGCCTGGAAGGGGCCTGGACACCCTTGCGGGCCCTTGAGGAGCTTCCCCTGAACCTCAAGGGCACCAGGTCGGGTAAGGATGGTTCATCTTTCTTGACCAGAATCACTAGTTTTAGGACCCTAAAAGCAGAAAGCAGGAATGGGGGATACGACGGGTGATTAGAAGGAGGGAATGACAAAGTATTAAAAATAATAAAGTTGGGGTGCCTGGGTGGCTCAGTGTGTTAAAGCCGCTGCCTTCGGCTCGGGTCATGATCTCAGGGTCCTGGGATCGAGCCCCACGTCGGGCTCTCTGCTCAGCAGGGAGCCTGCTTCTTCCCCTCTCTCTGCCTGCCTCTCTGCCTACTTGTGATCTCTGCCTGTCAAATAAATAAATAAAAATCTTAAAAAAAAAAAAATAATAAAGTGATCACCTGAATTAAGTTTATACAGGTGGGAGGCGACGACCTGGTTGTATCTATGAAATATACCCAAGGCCTGAGTTCCTTCCACCAGAACCACCTCTGGTGACTGTGTTGTCAACCCAGCTGAAGCTCTCTGCTGTCTGGGGTGGGCGGGGGAGGGGGGTAGCTTGATTTATTGGGTCAGTCTGTGGATATCTGGTTGATAAGCCAGAGGGACTTGGACATGGTGAGATGACATGACACCCAGCATAGGGTTAAGCAAATTTGTCAAGTTACAAAATGCTCTCATCCAGTGAATGCCAGAAGGTCGAGTACAGGAGGGTCCTTACCCACCTCCTCCTTTCTACCCTCGACTTCCCATTTGCTGCTTCTAACGTGCTTAATCCTATCAATGAATGTGTGTGTGGGGGGGTCCTTTGCTTTACCTTCCAATCTGTTGCATCCTGCTAATCCTTCTTCCAAACGTCTTTCGAATCTGCTCCATCCGTTCTACCCCCAGTCACACCCAAGTCATGGTATTAGCTGAGGCCTCATCATCCCTCATCCATCTGGATCAACTCCAAACTGACTTCTCTGCATTGGTCTCTTTTTGTCCTAATTGGTTCAGCCCAAAAAGTCAGACAAATCTGCCCTGTGTACCCTTCCTGTCATGACTCTTCCTTGCTCCAAAATATTTAGGGGGCCCTAAATGGGCATCAGATCAAGCCTCGCTCTTTGGTATGGGGTTTGGGGTCACAGCTTTACCCTCCAGCCTTGTCTCCCTACCTGCCCTGACTGAGCCCAGCTGAACAGCTACCACCTTCCTAATCCATTCCCTCCCCTTCCCTTTCAGGGAGGCCTCTGCTAGGAGGGCTCTCCCTCTGACTCTCCCCTACTTCAACGCTTCTCATGTTTTAGCCACCACCTGAAGAGCCCTGTCCTCCACAGGGCCTTTCTGGACTCTCCGCTGACAGACTCTTCTTCTTCTGATGTCCCTTTAGCACTAAGTGTCTGTTCTATGCTCCAGAAGTTTGTCACCTACTTCTGGAAACATCTCGTCTTCTGCTAAGATATGACTTAGCTTCTGGATAATGTGCTGGGTTTTACCAGTGTATGTTCTTCCTCCCTACCTAGACCATAAATTCTAATCTCAACCATAGATTCCCAGAGAGTGGAATAGGGATGCAATCTCTCCTCCATCCCAAGGCTAACCACAGTGAACACTTGAAAAGGCTTGCTGACCAGATGGGCTGAGGAAGAGTGTAGCCATGAGGTCAAGAGACCTGGGTTTTACTTCGCTGTTATGACGGGTCATGTGACTCAGGGTATGGCAGGCAAGTTTCCTTCCCTGCAAAACGATGGAGCAGATGGATTGATGCAAACACCCCTTCCAGGTCTAGTATTCTCTGAGTCTAGATGACTGGGGACTGACGCAGCCCTAGGTCTGGCTAGGGAAGGAGCAAGGAAGGCTACGGACCAGCCCTTGGAGAGAGAGAGGGAGAGGGAGAAGGGGAGCTAATAGCTCTGGAGGAAGGAAGGACATGCTGGGCTAATGGGATAATTGGATAATCCTCAGAGCTAGGGGCTGCCAGGCTGGGGCCAGCTGTTAGAAGCAGACACAAATAGCAGGAGCAAAACAAAAGCGCTGGTGCAGGAAGCACTTTGCTGAGATGTGTGGGGGAGGGGTGGTGGTGGCCAGACAGTGGGGGAGGGAGATGGAAGGAAAACTGGAGCCCCATTCTGTGGGTCCCCCTTAGGAGGAACCCTGTGGTCTCATCTGATAACAAAGATTCCATTTAGGAGTTTTGGGCCGATTTCTGCCCAAATTAGGGGACATTCTTGGAGACCTTGGAGTTATTCTGGCCTTGAGGGTGTCCCTCCACCAAGATGGTCCTTGGGGACCATGAAGCCCTCACCCCTGCCTATTGAGGGTTCTCTGCAGATGGGCCATCTACCTGAAATGTCTGTGAAACTGTTGCTGGACTCCTGCAAAATAATAATTTTGATGCAGGTCTCAGGGTTTCCTTCATTTCAGGCTAATAAGTAAGTGGATCAGTCAGTGGGGATGGACATAAAACAAAAGAAATTCAAGAGGGAGATCAGGTCTAGGAGTCAGAAGCCTGGCCTCTAGTCTCCTAGAGTCCCAGCCCTGCTGGGCCACAGAACTCATGACAGGATCTCTCCAGACCTCGGTTAGCCCATCCATAAATGCGGGCAATAAGCAATACCCTTCCTGTAGAGCTGTTGTGGGGAGAAAATGAGATCGCGAGTAGGGAAGTAACTTGAAATTTGTAAAGAAACACTTTAGTCCTGACTCTCTCATTTCTAACTATCATTTTAGAAAAGCTATTTCCTTTTTCTGAGTTCCAGTTTTTTCCACTATGAGGTGTTGAGATCAATACCCTTCTAACGGCTCTAATCCTCAAAAAAAATGTATATTTATATCAGTATATATTATAAGAAAAGCATGGAAAAGGGGAAATTTAGAGCCAATATTATTCATCAATATAGATATAAAATACTCAATATTAGCAAACCATATCCACCAATGTATAATAATAGACATCATTACTCATTAGGGTTCATCCCCGGAATGCAAGGATGGCTTAGTAGTAGATAACAAGTCAGTGTCATTCATGTTGATAAGTTAAAGAGCATGATAGGAGTTTCACAACAGAGAAAATTATATTTTATTTAAAAATTCAACATCATTCATAGTGAAAACTCTTAGCAAACCAGAAATATGAAAGTATTTTCTTAACCCAATTAAAGAGGATTTTTCAAAACTATATAGGAAACATCACACTCAATGGTGGACTTTTCTTTCTAGTAAAGACCAAGCACACTATTCTATACATTATTGTACTAAAGGTCCTAGAGATCACAAAAAACATGAAAAGAAAATATTTAAGACTGGAAAAAGAAAACAAATTTACTTGGAGTATTAATGGAACAAACGAGACTTCACCAAAGCTGTTGGATATAAGATCACTATAAAAAGAAAAAATTCAACAGTGTTTCTGTCTATCAGCAAAAACTACTATAAGAAGTAATTTAAAAATATGTCATTTATAACAGCAACAAAAACTAGAGGGTACCTTGGAATAAATCTGACAAATATACACACAAAAGAAGACTCCAATCAATGAAGATGGGCTGTGATCATGGGTGGGATGAGTCAGTATCGTAAAACACAATTATCTCCAAATCAATTTGGAGATCAAGTGCAATTCCCTTAAAAATCTTGATAGGGGCACCTGGGTGGCTCAGTGGGTTAAGCCGCTGCCTTCGGCTCAGGTCATGATCTCAGGGTCCTGGGATCGAGTCCCGCATCGGGCTCTCTGCTCAGCAGGGAGCCTGCTTCCTTCTCTCTCTCTCTCTGCCTGCCTCTCAGTGTACTTGTAATTTCTCTCTGTCAAATAAATAAATTAATTAATTAAAAAAAAAAAAATCTTGATGGGGCACCTGGGTGGCTCAGTGGGTTAAAGCCTCTGCCTTCGGCTCAAGTCATGATCTCAGGGTCCTGGGATCAAGCCCCGCATCGGGCTCTCTGCTCAGCGGGGAGCCTTCTTCCTCCTCCTCTCTCTCTCTGCCTACTTGTGATCTCTGTCAAATAAATAAATAAAACATTTTTTAAAAGTCTTGATAGAATTTTTCAAAAATGACAATTTGGGCCCAAAAGATTGTATGAAAAGAAAAGGGCCAAGAAGACCTACAATAATTTTCTTCCTAGTGAAGAATGTGGAAATTTGCCCTAACAGATAGATACATAAAGCATAAAGCCCAAGTAATTAAAACAACGTGATACAGGAACAGGCAAAGAGACAGACTGAATGGAATATAAAGGTTAGATGCAAACCTCTCTGTGTGTGGAAATGTATCATGTGGTAGAGGTCACAGCACAAGCCACAGAAAAAGGAAGGAATGTTCATTAAGTGATTCTAAGAAAATGGAGGGTTTTTTATGTTTTGTTTTGTTTTTAAAGATTTTATTTATTTATTTGATAGACAGGGATCACAAGTAGGCAGGGAAGCAGGCAGAAAGAGAGAGGAGGAAGCAGGGTCCCCGCTGAGCAGAGAGCCCGATGTGGGGCTTGATCCCAGGACCCTGGGATCAGGACCTGAGCCAAAGGCAGAGGCCTTAACCCACTGAGCCACCCAGGTGCCCCATATGTGCAATCTTAAACTGGGGTCTCAGGTGGCTCAGTTGGTTAAGCGTATGCCTTTGGCTCAGGTCAAGATCCCAGGACCCAGTCAGGGTCCAGCTCAGTGGGAATTCTTCTCCCTGTCCCTCTGCCCATCCCCCTGCTTGTGCGTGCTCTCTCTCTCAAATAAATAAATAAATAAAAATTTTAAAGATTTTATTTATTTGAGAGAGAGAGAGAGAATGAAAGAGAGAGAGAGAGAGAGAGAGAGAGCATGAGAAGAGAGAGGTCAGCGGGAGAAGGCAGACTCCCCGCTAGCAGGGACCCCAATGTGGGATTCGATCCTGGGACTCCAGGATCATGACCTGAGCTGAAGGCAGTCACTTAACCATCTGAGCCACCCAGGCACCCTAAAATCTTTTTTTAAAAACTTAAAATCTAAAAAAAGTTAAACTTGTAAAAAACAGAATCAATGGTGGTTACCAAGGCCTCGGAGTTGGAGGGATAAGATTGATGGGGTTTAAGGGGACGAATCTATAAGTAGTAAATAAGCCATACAGATCTAATTCACAGTATGATCTAGATAATGAAACTGTACTATAATTATGTGATATGATAAATATCCCCACACCAGCAATCATATTATAATATATAAATGTATTGAAGTAACAACTGTACACCTTAAACTTACACAATGTTACATGTCAAAGTTTTGAAAATTACAAACAAAAGAAGTTTAATCTCATTAGTAATTAGGGAGAGGCAAATTAAAACATACTTTGCAGCCATTCGTAGTTAGTCAACAAATTAAGTATTGGTAGGTCCAATCATGTGATTAGGGGATTGGGGCTTTAAGTGTGACCTTCAAGGAAGGGAGAAGGCTGGGGATTAGTTCAACAAGCCTATGTAATTCAATTCCAAGAAAAGTAAAACTCTGGGGGTGCCTGGGTGGCTCAATCGGTTAAGCATCTGCCTTCAGCTCAGGTCGTGATCCCAGAGTCCCTGGATCAAGCCCCACATCAGGCTCCCTGTTCTGCTTCTCCCTCTGCTCCTCACCCCTCTTGTGCTCTCTCTCTCTCTCTCTCATTCTCTCTCACTCTCGAATAAATGAAATCTTTAAAAAGAAAAAATGTAGGGACGCCTGGGTGGCTCAGTTGGTTGGACGACTGCCTTTGGCTCAGGTCATGATCCTGGAGTCCCGGAATCGAGTCCCACATTGGGCTCCCAGCTGCATGGGGAGTCTGCTTCTCCCTCTGACCTTCTCCTCGCTCATGCTCTCTCTCACTGTCTCTCTCTCTCAAATAAATAAATAAAATATTTTAAAAAGAAAAAATGTAAAACCCTGGACACCAAAGCTTGGGTGACACTGAGCACTTGATAAGGCACGGTCCCTGGCTAATAATGCTCAGTCCATATTGTTACCCACTGAGGTGCTGGGAGGGCTATTCCTCCTAACTCCAAGGGGAAACAACACAGAAAATTTAAATTTGGGGCCCTCCCAGACCTCACCGGATGCATCTCTTCTTTTGGCTGCTGAGGATTTGTATTATTTTTGTCATAATAAAACTGAAATTTTAAGTGATTTAAAAAAAAAAAAAAAACATTGGTGGGGACATGAGGAGCTAGAAATATACAATGGGTGAAGATGTGACTACCCAATGACCTGGCGTTTTCCGTTTCTAGGCCTCAATCTTCAATAAAGACATACGATGTAATAAAGACACACACATATATAAATAAAACCATGCGCATGGCTGTTCCTCGTGCCTGTGTAATACTGAGAAGCTGAAGCAACCCTCAGAGGTGGGACGGGTATATAAACAGCAGTCTGTCCCTTCGAGCACATGGAAGACAGAATGAATGAACTCGATACATGCGTACTTACTCTGTACCCGAGTTAAATGTCTCTAGCTATTTCCAGACCATGCTTTGAATTCCTATCTTTAGTGCCAGTGCTCATGGCTGTTGTCCTTTCCCTCACTTTTTGCTTAACAAATCTTAGTGATATACTTTACGTGCAGCTTCCTCTTAAAACATTCCCGGGTCCTTTTAATTCTGACACTATAGATGAGAAACCAAAGACCCCAAAAGGTTGAGTCACACTAAGCTCACACGGCAGATGACTGGCAGAATTAGACCGGGAACCTTGGCCCTCTGCCTTCTTTTTTTTTTTTTTTTTTAAGATTTTATTTATTTTATTTGACAGACAGAGATTACAAGTAGGCAGAGAGACAGGCAGAGAGAGAGGGGAGGAAGCAGGCTCCCTGCTGAGCAAAGAGCCCAATGCAGGGCTTGATCCCAGGACTCTGGGATCATGACCCAAGCCAAAGGCAGAGGCTTTAACCCACTGAGCCACCCAGGCACCCCGGCCCTCTGCCTTCTTGTATGGTGTAAGTCTACAGGTAAAATCAGAGAATGGTAAATTCAGAATTTATCGCACCTAAGCGTGGGGCACTCTGTTCCTCACACAACCCCAGACAGCTCTGGCCTCAGTGGCTATCACCCCTTCTGGTGGGCGAAGTGTTTGGATCTGACTTAACCACAAACTCTCCATGTGACTCACTAAGTCAAGCTCTGTGTCTTGTTTTTTTCATCAGGTTGATGCCAATAATCTCTGCCTAGCTATCACATGAACCCATTAATAGAATCGAGTGAAACAGGAGATAAGAAAATGCAAATGTATTTGCAATAAGGGAGAAATTAACTTTTTATTATTCTTAGGATGCCAAAATGCCTGCCCTCTGGCTAAAAGGATCATGGGATGTCCAATTGGTTAAAAAAAAAAAAAAACAAACAGCAACTGATGTGGAGAGTTTTGCCATTGAAAATAAATGAAGCATGGTGGTGGACTGGGGGCTGCTGACCTCATACCAGAAGCAGCACTCTGGAAACTGCTCCCTTCTCCCGTCTCCTGCTGCTTGGAGCCTCTGTGCCACCCGAGCTCTCTGGCACAGGAACACTAGTGGGCAGTCTGGGGTCCCTCGGGGCAGGGCTGGCCAACCCTGACAAAATACTGAAGTTAGCCAGGTCAGGCTTCTACATTTTTCCCTGTGCCTTTTCTCCTGGTCTAGTCTTCACTACATCCTTCCTGAGTTACTGAAGGAGGGATTCTATACAACCAACTTCCCTCTCCCAACTATTGTTGGGCTTCCCACTATTGAAGACCTGTTAAGGCCCCTGAGGTTAGGAACCGTGCCTGGCCCCATCTTTGCAGAGAGTCTGTACTCAACAAATGTCAAACTGAGCCAAAGGGACTACCGCCTGTCTTCCTCCTTAACCAGAAACCTTGTGCTGAGCTTCTTGCTCACAAGGAAATGTCTGATAGGTCCCTTCCCACAGAGTCTTGGAACCTATTTCCTTGTCCTTCCCTCCTAGGCTAGATGCTTTGTCCAATAGGCCATGGGAAGTAATGCTGAACCCCAGGGAGATGGTCACATAAGGGAGTGGAGAAAGAAACAACGACTGGAAATGTGTTCACTGGGGGACTCTGCGCCCTACCCCGACTCCTCTGTTGTAGCCCAGAGGTTTCACACCACCATGTTCCCCATCACGGGCAGGTAGCCTGGTTGCCCGTGGACAAGACTCATGCTGAGAAATGTTTTGAAGTTAAGCAGGTTACACTATCTCTCTTTTCTTATTTTTGTTTTATTTACTTATTTTAATATTTTATTTATTTTTGACACAGAGAGAGAGAACACAAGCAGGGTGAGTGGCAGGCAGAGGGAGAGGGAGAAGCAGGCTCCCCACTGAGCAAGGAGCCCGATGCAGGGCTTGCTCTCAGGACGCCAAGATCATGACCTGAGCCAAACGCAGACGCTTAATGGACCGAGCCATCCAAGTGCCCCTCTTTTCTTATTTTTAAAATAAAGAAATGTTTCCTATTCTCTTCCTTCACAATGTTGTTAAGAATTAAACGTGAATTAATTAATAAAGAATTAAAGATTAAATGTGAAAATCAGTAAGAAGAGAAGCGAGACAGGCAAGACAACCTCAGAGCCAGGCTGCTTTGCCAGGCTTCTCTGTCTGTGATCTTTGGGCCACTGCTAGCTTGGACTCGCAGTAGCTAGTAGCTCAGGGCCACCTCTGATGGCCCTTCTCTCACCTAGACCAGGGACATGAGGACCAAACACAGGAGGCCCTGCCCTTCTGAGTGACCTTTTATCTACATAGGACTGTTTTCTCTGCCAAACACACCAAAAGGAAGGAAAGCCAGCAAGACATTAGTTCTTTTCTTAGCTCCTAAATGGCTGACATTTCAGGAAACCAAAATTCTGAATGGGACCAGAGGGCATTTCAATTCATCCCGCCTATCTACAGGCAGAGTCAGTCTAACACAAGGACTCTGTTAAACAGGGCATACTCTCAGAGGTTCAGGGGATGCCCTTGTCCAAAACTCTCTTCCAAACTTATTTGCTCACTGCTTCAAACTCCATCATTAGAGCTTTACTTCTTTGGTATAAGCCAAATGTAGGTTTTGTCTTCTGTATAATTGCCCACATCACACATATAAAATCATATCGGTCACCTCAATGTGAATGAAATACATTGGTCCTTTCCTGAGAACAGGCTTGGATGGCAAGGGGAGGACCAGAACACTGCAGGCAGCAGCCTGTAGGCCGGGAGAGGGCAGGTGGGGGGTGTGTAGAAGAGAAAGGATGCACACGGACGTGCAGCTGGTAAAGACTTTCCACCTGGACAGTCAGGTATGGCCTTCAAAGTACCCAGAAAAGCCACATGTAAAAAAAAGCTGGACCCCCACCCTTCGGCCCCCAACAAAAGATCACATTCTTTCATTACATTTCTATCTAGCAAATATAAACTCATCTATAGTGATAGAAAGCAGATCTGTGGCCGCCTGAGAAGGGCTGGGGGTGGGTAAGAGGGAGAAATGACAAGCACAGTGGAGGGGAACGTTGGGAGGTGATCGATACCTCGATTATGATGATGGTTCAGGAGTGTATAGATGGGCCAAAACTTACCAAATCATACACATTAAGTTATGTGCAGTTTACTTATTGTATCTCAGTTATACCGCAATAATATTTTTTGGAAAAGAGTGGAAAAAAAACAAAAACCCAAAAAACTATGTGAGTACTGTATGCCTGCCAAATAATCCATCTCACATGCCTCTGGAAAATTCTGGCAGAAACGTGTTTTCCAAGAGGACACCTCCTCTCTCTGAGCATCAGGTATTTGCTCTGTAAATTGATAAAGATGCACTAGACAATCCCAAGGTCCTATCTAGATATCACAGACTAGATTGTAAGGGTCAAATATGTAAACCAATAGAAAACCATCATTAAAGGCTAAAGGATTAGATATAAATACAAGGCAGGAATTATTAAATAATCAGCATATACAGAGATACTGGGTAAAAACAGTGGATTAAATATATGCATCTAATTTCACTGTATCTAAAACTCCATTAAGAGGGATTTTCCCCTCCCCAAGGGCAAAGTCTCCAATGGGAAATCATAGAAAGAAAAACTGTGACATCAGAAATGAAAACTTTAGTGAAAGAATTAGAAGACAGATTGAGGAAATTTTCCAGAAAGTAGAGCAAAAAGACAGGGATAGAAACTAGAAAAGAGGGGGGAGGGGGTTTGGGAGAAGGGGGTGGGATTATGGACATTGGGGAGGGTATGTGATTTGGTGAGTGCTGTGAAGTGTGTAAACCTGGTGATTCACAGACCTGTACCCCTGGGGATAAAAATATATGTTTATAAAAAATAAAAAATTAAAAAAAAAAAAAAAAAAGAAACTAGAAAAGAAGAGATGAGAAATTCATCTGAATAGCTGAATCACAGGAGTTTTAGAAACACAACAAAGGACACAAACTAATTCAAGAAAACACTCCAGAATCAAAGGTCATGAGTTATCAGACTGAAAGGGCCACTCGGTGGCCAGCACAATAGGTATGTCACTGTGAAATTTCTTAACACAGGGGGGACAAAGAAATCCTACAAGGTCACATGCAAAGAGGGCTTTGGCCTCAACAGCAGCCCTGGAAGCTAGAAGACAATGGAGCCAGGCTATCAATGTTCTGAGGCGGTCAGACCCAAGATTTCAAAAAATTTCCCACTCATAACTCTCAGGAAGTTCTAGAAAATACACGTCATCAAAAAGAGGGAAGAAAGCAGGAAACGAGAAGACACGGGATCCAGAAACAGGTGATCCAACATAGGGAAGAGGCAGGGAATTGCCCAGATGGTAGTAAAGGGAGGTTCCAGGGTGGCAGCTGTTCGGCCTCCCCCACCTCTGAACAGGAGAGAGGCTCCAAGAGACCTTCCCAAGAACAAACTGAGAAGACACCTGGGTAACTGGCAGAGTTTAAGGTTAATTAGTGCTAAGAGCTTCGAAACCTACGTGTATGAAAAAACAAAATAAACAAAAAGGTAATATTGTAAAGGAAAAACAATCATGGGGTTGACTATGTGGCTTAGCTGCGAGTGGCATTACACTGTCATAATGACAGCTGCACTGATTACTGATCTACCAAAAATGACCATATAACTATATAGAGAATAAGGGGCCCTGGGAAGTGTGCATATGTGTAAAAGGGGGGAGCGGAGAAAAAGGAGCTGAATCCTCACCTCCCATTGTGGGAAGTCAACAGATAACGCCTGAACTGAAACACCAGGAAGTAGCAATACAAACATGTTATTTATAGATAGGTAAAAGAATTAGTTAAAGTTGAAAATGGTCCCTCTAGGGAAAGGGAAATGGGGGGAGGGGAGTGGGTGGAGAGAGGCTGAGGACTGCTCTTTGTCTTCATTAACCTTGTAGAACTGGTTGGCTCTTTCAATTATGTGCCTGGTATAACTTTGATAAAACTTAAATAATTAAAAAATGAACGCGGTGAACTGAGGGCCTACAGTGCCAACAGGTGTCCCACATACGTGTGCTAACCTGCTGGTGCCAGGTTTTCTGAGCTGCTGCAGGTCGTGCAAAATACCTGTGAGAAGGCGCTTCCATTAGGGAGGTCACTTGGGGGCTAAGCCCACACTTGTACTTCCTGCTGTAAGTTAGTTCCTTAGCCTAACTCTCAGCATCTCACCTTGAGAAATCCTGTGAATAAATGTCTATATGATACTGAGTGGACAGGGTCTAGATTGACAGCCAGCTGCTTCAGGTCCTCATTTGGAGAAGAGCAAGGGATAGAAATGTAGTGAGTGGGACAGAAAAATACGCGCCCTGCTAGTGTCAGATTCTGGCACTGGCAGCAGGAAAAGAACGAGAAGGGAGTCCTGCTTCTGGGTGGGTTCATATCCAAAGCCTCAGACTTTGATTCTTACACACTTGTGTCTTAAATTTCAGTGAAAACGGTAACGTTTCAAGGGTGCCTAGTGGCTCAATCGGTTAAGTGTCTGCCTTAGACCCGGGTCATGGTCCCAGGGTCCCGGGATTGAGCCCTACATAGGGCTCTCTGCTTAGTGGGGAGTCTGCTTCTCCCTCTCCCACTGCCAAATAAATAAATAAATAAAATCTAAGAAAAAGAAAATTGAAAAGTTTCTGCTTCTGGACGCTGAAATGGAGACTCCACGAGGTAGTTTTCTGAGACTGAGTCCTGTTGCCAGCTACCACCTGAGGGGCAGCACGGCATGGAGCCAGATCTCAATACAAAACATTGTGTGAAAGAAAAACACCCCAGACTAGGAATGAAAAGACCCAGTTTCCCAGATCCCTCTCGGACACTTGCAGCTTTGTGACCCTGGATAGTTTACTCCGCCTCATGGCTCGCTTTTCTCTTCAGTAAAAGGACCTGACTCCGTGACCTCAAGGGTCCCTTCCTGGCAGATAAGACAGTAATCTCCCTGAGGGCAGGGACAGTGTCTGTCCTCTTCTTTGCTGACTGTATACTGCATTCTGTAAACCTGCTGTGCTCCCTGATGTGTATGGGGTGAGGAGGAGAAGAAGAACCTTCTGAGGGGGATTTTTTTCCTTTCTTATTTTTCATTCTTTCGTGTTTTCTCTGCTATTGTTTTCTGCTGGCAGGACACACCCAAAGATCCAAATTTGTATTAAAAAGAAATGAAAAAAGAAAAAGAAGTACCTAGCACAGTGCCTGGTACGCAGCAGGTATTCAATACCTATCTGTTGAATGAGTGAAATGGAAGAGAAGGTCACTCCATTAGACTCTTCAAACCAGAGAATGAAATTAACTACAGTCAATGAAATTAACTACAAATGAAGAAACAAAAGCCTAGTGAAAAGGAAAAAAAGTCTTTGCAGTCACCCCAGTTAAACAGGAATGGAACCGGACTCAAGTACCAACACTGTGCAAGCTCACTAGATGGTAGGTCAGCGCAGATTAGACATGGAAGGGAAGGAGCCACATCTCAGAACATGCAGGGAAAATATCACTGTACCAGGTTACTATTCTGAATGAACTGGTAAAGTTTGGCAGCGAAGCGAGACAAAGTAAAAAGAGCACATAGCATCTGGTTCAAGTTCCACCTCTGCTACTTGCGTATGTGATTTTAGGCTGGGTACCTAATCTCTGAGGCTGTTTCTTTTTCTAAAAAGCAGAGATAATAATAGCATCTACTTCACAGAATTTTGGTTAGAATGGAAGTAAGTTAAATGCGGTATGTGAAGAAAATGTTTTGCAAGCTATAAAATATAGACTGTTAATCTGTTTGGCCAAGATCCACCCCACCCTCAAGTAATCTCTCACTCACAAATCAACATAGATCATTAACAATAGTTTGTTTGTTTCTAGCCATCTCGCTGTCACTTTGAAAATCAAGTGGAACGACCTTGAAAGGTAGGTAAATCTTGATGGAGGTGGGCAAGAGGAAGAAGATGTGAGCAGTTAGAGTCTAGGTAGGGATGCTTCAGGGGCTGCTCCTGAGTGGTCAAGAGCAGGTAACTCCAAGGCTGAGCATGAACAAGACTGGCCCAACCGCCAGGAACCGGATTCTAGACTTTGTGATTGGGAGAACCTGTGAACTCTCCTCTGGGTGGTTTCCTTATCTGTAGAGAGGTAACCACCAACTCTGCTTTCTTGGAGGCTACTGTAATATCACATGAGACGGTGGGTGTGAAGAATTTTTAAGAATTATTGATCACCATCTCTGCAAATGGGAGATTATCATTCTTTTAGAAGAGCATGGATGTGGTGATAGAAAGCTCATGTATAATAAACCTTGCCCGCTGTCATGGACTGAATTGTGTCCCACCCCCCCCGCCCCCGCCCCAGAGTCTTCTAATGAAGTCCTAACCCCCCAGTAGGACTGTGTTTGGAGACAGGGCCTTTAAAGAGGTGATTAAGATTAAATGAGGTCATAAGAAGGACGCCTTAGTCCAAAAGGACTGCATCCTTATCCATGAGGAAGAGACACCAGGGATGTGTGCTCACAGAGAGATGGCTGTGGGAGGACACAGCAAGAAAGTGGCCACTTGCAGAGCCAAGGACAGGGGACATAGTAGGAACCAAACCTGCTGACTCTTTGATCTTGGACTTCCAGCCTCCAGAACTGTGAGAAATATGCTTCTGCTGTTTAAGCCCCCTGGTCTATGGTATTTTATTATGGCAGCCCTAGCAAACTAGTACACTCACCTAACAGTTTTGCTTCCCCAGAACAAATTCTCCCTTTATACTGAAAGATAATGCACAACAACGGTTCTTAGAGGCACTCTGGGTGCCAGCAAGGGGAGAAGGCAGTGTGGCTGGTGGTCAGGACCAGGTGTTAAGAGCTTGTCCTGTCAGGTAGTAGATTACACTTGAATGGCTGAGTGAATGGAAACCAGCTTTGTCTGTCCTCAGACGTTAAGTTTGTTTTCTTTTGCCTATATACCAAGATTCTGAAGCTCAACAGAAGAACTGTTTAAGGAGCTTTTAGTACAAGGGAAAGATGGAGGCCTGTGAGTAAAGCTTAACTTTCCTCTTTGTGATGTGCTAGGTAATTTGAATAATGATACCTTCGAAATAGGAGACAAAGTTTAAATCTTGGTTGAGAGCTCCAAGAGTAATTATGTGGGCTTCTTTTGAGGTTGAATTCTGTCAGAATTAAAAAGACAAATCTGGCAATTCTGCCTTACTCTTTACACATTAACTTCACAGGTTTATTCATTCAACAGATTTTCTTGATCACGTACTACATGCCAATTTCTACTCGAATCATAGAGATATCATGATAAGAATAAAATAGACATAGCTCCTGTTCTTACAGAGCTTACAGTTGAATGGGAGAAATATAGACAAGAGCCCGAGGATAAAAATAGAAGTCTAAAAAATTAAAAAAAAAATAAGTCTATGCCTGGCATTTAAAAATTCAGTTCAGGGATGCCTGGGTGGCTCAGTTGGTTAAGCGGCTGCCTTCAGCTCAGGTCATGATCTCAGCATCCTGGGATCGAGTCCCACTTTGGGCTCCTTGCTCGGCAGGGAGCCTGCTTCTCCCTCTGCCTCTGCCTACCACTCTGTCTGCCTGTGCTCTCTCTAACAAATAAGTAAATTAAAAAATAATAGTAATAAATAGAAATTAAAATCCAGTTCAGTCTGGGCCTGGTCAACTTCTTTCATTACTTTCTATACTCCTACTCAAATGCCTTTCTCCAAACAAATCATCCCAGTAAAACCTTCCTAAACTTGTACTTTCACTCTTATTCCCTACCTGGATTGCTTTCTATAGCTTATTGTAATCCTATCCATCCACAAAAGCATGGTAGTTAGCCCCTGAGATGACTCCCAATGATCTCTGCCTTTTGGTAATCACACACTTACATGTGGGCTGAATCTGGTGACTTGCTTCTAACGAAAACATTCAGCAACAGTGATGGGCTATCACTTCTGAGATTAGGTTACGTAAAGACCAAAGCTTCCATCCTGGTTTCTCTTAAGTCTCTCACCCAGGGGAAGCTAGTACCAAGTCTTAAAGCAGCTCTGTGGAGAGGCCCATGTTATGAGGGACTGAGGCCTGCCAATGACCACTTCAGTGGGCTTGAAATTGTTTTCTTCTCCACCCTCCATTCAGCCTTGGAGCTTACCTGCAACCTCACAAGAAACCTTGAGCCAAAGGAGCCCAGCTAAGCTATACCTAGATTTTTAGCCCATGAAAACTGTGAGATAATAAATACTTATTGTTTTAAGCCACTAAGTTTGAAGGTAACTTGGCCTTGCTTCAAACTGTTCCCCTGAATTGGCTTTGACTTAGCCTAGCCCAGAGAAGCTTCTGTCTTCTTTGAACTTGAGGTAGAACTGTTTATCTCATTGGTCCTTTTATACTTTTACAACATTAGCTCCCTTCTATTCTCTGTTTCTAGTCCTTTCCAAATAACCTAAAGTCAGAAGTTACTCAAAGTATTTGGCAAGGTGGAGAAAGGTTTTGAGAAGCAGAATTTTGTATGAGAAAGGAGTTTTAGCTCATTTTGTGTGGCTGAATGATAAGCATCTTGTAGGTGGGAAGCTGAAGTAGAAGTTAGAAGAGGAACCACGGCTTAGGAAGAAATAATTTTTGGTCTTCATCAAAGTGAGGCATCAGCAGCCAATACTAATAGCCAGTTCTCCTTGTAAATTCTTTCTAGTGATTTCCTTCGTATTGTGTGAGGAGCTTCGCCTTCTGCTGGCAGTTGTGAGAGGTAAGAGAGGCTCTGGGGCACTGGGGTCACTTCAGAGAAGGGAAGCCGATTGTTTTCCCAGGGCCCCTCTCTCACGTTTATTCTTTTCAGGGCCTCTGTAGCAGGACGGTGCTGAAGCCCATTTCCTACACGTAGCAGCATTTATTTAAAACACGCATCACATATACACAAAAAATCAAATGCAAAGGAAAAGGGGGGGGAAAGCTGCTGAAGACCAGAGTCACTAAAAGTTCAGGCTAAGAATAGACAAGGAACTCTGAGAGCTGCTTGGCTATGTGACCTCCTGCAGGGGCTTGGCAATAAGCCCAATTCAGCTTTGTTTTCTCTATGCCTTTACAAAGAGCACTAGCTTGGGAGTCAGGAGACCTGAGTTCTAGGCCTGGCTCTGCCAGGGCTGCCTTCTGTGAACTTGGATGAGTCCTTCCCCTTTCAAGGCCCCAGTTTCCCATTTGTAAAATGAAAGGGTTAGATGTTCCAACCCCAACACTGAGAGAACACAAAGGAAAGTAAAAAGAATGCTGGCTGGCCTGAGAACTAGGAGACCGGACTTCGTATCCCATTTTTGTCTTTTTTTTTTTTTTTAATTTTTAAAAGATTTTATTTATTTATTTAACAGAGAGACAGCAAGAGAGGGAACACAAGCAGTGGGAATGGGAGAGGGAGAAGCAGGCTTCGCACAGAGCAGGGAGCCCGACGCAGGGCTTGATCCCAGAACCCTGGGATCATGACCCGAGCTGAAGGCAGACGCTTAACGACTGAGCCACCCAGGCGCACCCCCAGTTTTGTCTTTAAGAACCACACCTCCTTTTGCCTCTGTTTCCATCTATAAAACAAGGTGATATATTCATTCATCCATTCTTTCCACAAATTTTTTTTTAAGATTTTATTTATTATTTGACAGAGAGAGAGAGATATCACAAGTAGGCAGAGAGGCAGGCAGGGCAGAAGGGGAAGCAGGCTCCCGCCGAGCAGAAAGCCCAATTAGGGGCTTGATCCCAGGACCCTGAGACCGTGACCTGAGCCAAAGGCAGAGTCCAACCCACTGAACCACCCAGGTGCCCCTCCACAAATATTTCTTGAATACCTGAATACCAGGCTTGGTGCTGGAGATTAAAATGGTGAGCCAAGACGGACCATCTACATTCTTGTGAAACTTCCCATCTATTGGGCATAGAGGAAAGGAAAAGAAGATCAACTGTAAGCAATCACATACATGAGGGTGTTATTAACATCGAGGTAAATATGACAAAAGAAGGATCATACTTGGCTCTTGGTGACTGGGGGGTAGGACAGTCACAACTTCCAACAATTTCAATGTTCTGTGATCCAGTAGGCATCTCTGCTGGGAGGCGAAGAGAAACCTTTTGAAAAACTTACATCTCAAAAAACAAACAAACAACTTACATCTCAGACCACAGCTACTTTTCAACTCAATTAATCCAGTCAGTTATCTATTGTGTACCTACTGCATGGAATCAACCTCCCGATTCCTGTCTTCCTGGAGCTTACACTAGTGGGAAGAATGGATTCATAAACTGACATAGCTATACGATATCTCACATTCTCGGGTTGCTCCTTATGTGCTTTAAATACTAACATTTATAAGAGTTAAGAATCAAGTAGGGATACGGATGTATTAAGGCGATCAGAGACATTTTCTTCGAAGTAAAAATTGAGATAGGTGCTGAAGATTTGCTACATGGTTTCAGATAAACAGAAACAGTGACATCAGGCTCAATGGCCCCATTCCCTACTAGTAGGCAATATAGATACGTGAGACATAGAAGAACTTAAATCCCCTTTTGTGCAGGAGGGATTCAAGCCTCACTCTTTGTCGAGGGGCAAGAGTCCTCTTCTGTGACCTACTATGAACAGCATATCTTGGATTAGGAGGACTGCTTCTGATGGACATCCTGACTTGGGGTGACTACCTTACCCCTGTGAGTCTGTTATCTCATTTGTGAAATGAAGGTATTAGATGATATCCAACACCCCTTACTAAAACCTGATTCTTTGTAAGAATTTCTATTCTAATTATATTGGTGGTTGCTGTCATGGAATATGAGCTGTGGGATCTTAGACAAGTTAATAAATTTTCTAAACCTGACTTAATTTTTTTTTGAAATGATTTTTTCAAATAAAAAAAGTAACACATGCACAAGATTTTTAAAGGTCAAATACTACAGGGGCACCTGGATGGTTCCCAACTCTTGATTTCAGCTCAGGCCATTATCTCAAGATTGAGCCCTGCATCGGGCTCTGCGCTTGGCCTGCTTAAGATTCTCTCCCTCTGCCCTCCCTCCCCTATTTCCCTCTATTAAAAAAAAAAAAATCAAATACTACAAAAAATTATTATAATGTTTGGGGAATAAAACAGATTTTGGAGATAGATATTGGTAACGGTTGCACAACTTTGTGAATGTAATTAATGCTGCTGAATATATGCTTAAAAATGGTTAAAATGGGGGTGTATGGGTGTCTCAGTTGGTTAAGCATCTGCCTTTGGCTCAGGTCATGATCTAGGGGTCCTGTGATGGAGTTCCATGTTGGGCTCCCTGCTCAGCAGGAAATCTGCTTCTTCCTCTCCCTCTGCTGCTCCCCCTGCTTATGCACTTGCTCTGTCAAATAAATAAAAACAAAATTTTTAAAAAATGGTTAAAATGTCAAATTTTATATTATACATATTTTTCCACAATCTTAAAAATTAATAACATGATACAGCAAAACTAATGAATTAAACAATTTAAGTGGGTGAAATGTATAATATGTGAATTTTATCTCAAGAAAACTGCTAAAAAAGAAAACTTAAAAAACAAGAGCGTACTGTAAGAGTGTATTCTCCATCCCAACCCAGAACCTCTGGCCACCCCCAGATGCAGCTATTTGTTTCTTGTTTCTCCTTCTAGAAATGGCCAGACATAAACAAGTATATGTGAAAACCTGTCGTTATCTTTTTCTTTTGATATAAATGAAGGGAGTCATATTCTGTTCTGAACTCTCCTTTATTTCCCTTAATTATGTATCTTATGTTTTTGCCTATCAGCACATGCACGCCTACTTTATTCTTTCCTGCTCCTGCAGAGAATTCCACTGTAGGGACCCACCACAATTGATTTAATGAGCTCCTATACTAATGAACAGTTTGACTGATTTTAGTCCTTTTATACACCAAAAAATGTTGCAGTAAACATCCTTGCACTAATGACTTTAAGCATATGCATGAAGATGTCATCTACAGGATAAATTCCTAGTTCTGGTATCACAGTGGCAACATATTAAATATGTTTGTTTTGTTAAATATTAATATTGCTAAATTGATTTCTCTAGAGTCTGTAACAATTTATACTCCTACTGAAATTCATTCATTCAACTAATATTTGAGTGCCTACTATGTGCCAGGCACTATTCTAAGCCCTGGAAACACATCAAATGAACAACAAGAACATAAAGACAAAATCCACTCCCTAAAAGAGTTTACAAATCTTGTCTCGGGAGAAGGCAAAAAAAGGTAAAATATGTAATATTTCAGGTAGTAAGAAGTGCTATGTCTAAAATAAAGCAGAGAAAGGAATCTTGGCCAGGGTGGGGGGGTGGGGACTGGTGATTTAAATAGGGTGGTTAGGGGCGCCTGGGTGGCTCAGTGGGTTAAGCTGCTGCCTTCGGCTCAGGTCATGATCTCAGGGTCCTGGGATCGAGTCCCGCATCGGGCTCTCTGCTCAGCAGGGAGCCTGCTTCCTCCTCTCTCTCTGCCTGCCTCTCTGCCTACTTGTGACCTCTCTCTGTCAAATAAATAAATAAAATCTTTAAAAAATATAAAAAAATAAATAGGGTGGTTAGTGGGGAGTGAGAGGGAGGGATAGGGTGACTGGGTTATGGACACTGGGGAGGGTATGTGCTATGGTGAGTGCTGTGAACTATGTAAGACCGATGATTCACAGACCTGTACCCCTGAAGCAAATAATACATTATATGTTAATAAAAAAAAAAAATAGGGTGGTGAGGGAATGAGAATTCTAAGCCTGTTTCCTTATCTGTAAGATGGGACAGTAACAGTACCTATTCCATAGGACACTATTGAAAGAATGCAACTGAGATTATATCTGGTATGTAGTAATGAACATTTCCTAAATGGAAGTTATTGTTATTATAAACAAACTTACAGTTAGGAAAAACTATGGCCTAGGGAAGAATCATTTGCCCACTGCCCCAAGGAAAATTGTGGTGTCAGAACCAGAACCCAGGCCTCCTGACCGCTCATGCAGTGTACTTCCAAATGTACCAAGGGACCAAAAACTCTAAGAAGCCATCCTCCCAGGGCTGCTAATGGGCTACATGGTTTTAGGTTGAAAAGCTCTCTGAGAATGTGATTTTGAAATCAGCAAGAGGGGAGGGAAGATGTGGGAGTACATTAGGTTCCTCTTCAAGGAGAAGCAGGCCAGCTTCACTCTGGCCTAAGGCTGAGCCTGCTGGGGTTTATTCACAAGACGTTCAGATCCAGGATGGTGCTCTCAGCCAAAGGCAACAAGCTTTCTGGCTGCTGCTGGCCCATCTGCTCTGATGAGACTCTCCCAAACCCTGATCTCCCATTGGTTTCATTCCAAGGAATCTCCTGGAGGAAAGATAAGCAGCAGTTATTTCACAGCTGTAGAAATAGTAAGTTCTAGAGGGACATTTCTATCTGTTTGGCTGAGTGAGATTTTCTAGTAGGCCAAGGATGCAGTAGTGGTCACTCAACTCTCTCCGTGCCTTTTTCTCACCCTGTGGCACTTCCTTTCCCTGGCCACAAGCAGGTACCCACTGCTTGCCTGGGCCTTCTGCCTACGTAGAGAGCCCCCTCTCTGCCTGGGTTCTAACCTTCAGTTCTATCCTTTCTTCATTGACAGTCTTATTCCCTCACTCATCCTAACTGCTCCTTTATTTATTTTTATTTTTTGAGATCTTATTTATTTATTTGACAGAGAGAGAAACAGTGAGAGAGGGAGTGGGAGAGGGAGAAGCAGGCCTTCCACTGAGCAGGAAGCCCAATGCAGGGCTTGATCCCAGGACCCTGGGTTTGGGACCTGAGCTGAAGGCAGACACTTAACTGAGCCACCCAGGGGTCCCTTAACCACTCCTTTAAAACAAAATGCTCTGGGGCGCCTGGGTGGCTGTGGGTTAAAGCCTCTGCCTCTGGCTTAGGTCATGGTGTCAGGGTCCTGGGATTGAGCCCCACATTGGGCTCTCTGCTCAGTGGGGAGCCTGCTTCCCCCCTCTCTGTCTCTCTGCCTGCTTGTGATCTCTCTCTCTGTGTCAAATAAATAAATAAAATATTTTTTAAAAAAATAAAAGAAGATGCTTACGAGTTTAATAGAGTCAGTAGTGAGCAGAATTCAGAGAAATCTGCATTCTGGGCTTGACCCCTGTTATTGAGTTTTTGTAAGAACTTGGGCAACTTAATTGTCTTTTCTGGGCCTCAGTATCTTTACCTACAAACCTATTGTGTGTCGTATGGCATTTCAAGAACCATGGAGTAGATTATTCCACAAAGGGCAGAGATCCCAGTGATCTACCTAAAGACAAAAAAGTACACAGAGAAGTAGTGAGCCCAAGGGCAGAAATTTTCAGAGTGCAGATGCCAGGCCCCCTAAAATATTATTTGAAGGTGTGTTATGATGACTGGTATGTGGGGAGTGGCATGCAGGATCTAGTCCTGGGTGAGCTATAAGGAATATCCCCCCTAGACAAGAGGCCTAGATTTTAAAGTCTATTCTTGTACTGAGTAGGCCTCAGTGCAAGGAAAAATCCAGACCAGCTTTGTACTATAACCATGTCCATTCTTTTTTTTAAAACATGTCCATTCTTAAAAGAGCAAATATAAGAAGTAAAAAGAGCTTTGGCCCAGATCACCAATAGTTACTTGAACATCATGGTATAGGACTAGCTGCGAGTTTCTTCTGCAAGGCTAAAAAGACGAATTCAAGCAATTGAAGGGATATTGAGCTCAAATTTGGGCAAATGACATAAGAACATTTCAAAAGATATCAGAACTATAAGCAAATGTGTGGGTGTTTCCACTTTTGTTTAAACTGTGGCCAGTTACATTCATAGATGAAGCTTCCGCTGGGGTCACTTGAGAAAACTTAAAAATCTTAGTGATTATCCCTAATATGTGTTCTCTGTCAAGGTGGTATCCATAATCTTGACTTTATATACAGAGCAAAGTGTGGGGGATGAAGACTTAAGGTTCCAAATTCTGAAATAACCTGACAGTCACTACATCATTGCTCCTGCCTGGAAAAATGACCCACACCCTCTAACTTGTCTTCTTTGGTGCCCCACAGTTGGGTTGACAATGAATTCTTACAGGCTTGAGTCTTACAACATTGCTGGAACAGCAGAAGCACCTACAGACAGTGCGTAGGCTGGAAAATCTATCAAGCCTGCTTAGATCCTCTCCCTGCTGGAACGCTGATATGGTCAGACCTCCAGAGTCAGCGGTTCATCCCAGCAGAGAAACACTGAAGGAGGGGCGGCACTGTTTTCGCGGAGTCTTCAGTGACTTTCCACTGAGCTGTGGGAAAATTTGACAGTTGACTGTGGCTGAATCATAACTCAGAGGTCCTGACCACTCAGATCTTTGAAGATTCCTTTCATTCCTTTCCCAAAAGGGGAACCTGGCAAACTCCAATTGGTTAATTCCATTTACCAAGGTTGCAAGGAACAGAAGGTAAATGGAACCTTACTGTTGTCAGGTACTTTTTATATATATATATATTTTTTCATTGAATCTTCATAAACCATTCAGTGGGTTACTTACTATTAGTATCCCTAGTTGACAGATGAGGAAACGGAGGCCCAGAGGGGCTAACAACTTGCCACGGTCATATAACTTGGGTTGAGATGCTGAGAAATTGTAGCATCCTGACCTCAGAGTCTGTGCTCCTCACCATTATGTTGTACCACATCTAAACACCAGCACAGACATGTCGAGCTCAAAGGCACTTCGGATATCATATATCAACCCCCAGATTTTGCAGCTGAGCTAAAAGAACTAGTTAAATGATGAGAATTGCCTAGAGACGGAGCCAGGATCTGAAGCAGGTCTCGTCACTCCAGGGTTCAATGCTCTCTGCTGAAGTAGAAGGCCTTGGGTTCTCTACATCTTCCTAAGAATGTGGAGTTCTTTGATACTTTATTCCTTACTCTTTAGGGAATAGGAACTTAAATTTATATAAATATAAAGATATTTTCATATAGTTTTTCTACCATATACTGATCTTCCAATTCTTCCTACTCCTTTTTTAGAAGTCTTTTTTTTTTTTTTTTTAACTTGGCTCCTTTTTGCCTTCCCCTTCTTTTTTTAAATCTCAAGAAAGTGAAAGCATTTTCAGATAGGATTTTTTAAAAACCTTTAAAATCTTTAACAAACTTTCTCTTCTTTTACCAAAGCATTTTATTTTACTTTATTTTTTTGAGGGAGAGAAAGGAGAGAGGGAGAGAGAGAATCTTAAGCAGGGTCCTCGCCCAGCATGGAGCCTAATGCAGGGCTTGATCTCACAACCCTGGCATCATGACCTGAGCCAAAGCTAAGAGTCAGGCATTCGATCAACTGAGCCACCCAGATGTCTCTACCAAAGCATTTTATTTTATTTTATTTTATTTAAGATTTTAATGGGGCGCCTGGGTGGCAGAGTGGGTTAAAGCCTCTGCCTCCGGCTCAGGTCATGAACCCAGTGTTCTGGGATCGAGCCCAGCAGGGAGCCTGCTTCCCTTCCTCTCTCCTTCTGCCTGCCTCTCTGCCTACTTGTGATCTCTCTCTGTCAAATAAATAAAAATCTATTTATTTGACAGAGAGACACAGCAACAGAAGGAACACAAGCAGGGGGAGTGGGACAGGGAGAAGCAGGCTTCCCGCTGAGCAGGGTGAGCAGGGAGCCCAATGCAGGGCTTGATCCCAGGACCTCGGGATTATCACCTGAGCTGAAGGCAGCTGCTTAACAACTGAGCCAGCCACCCAGGCGCCCCAGCAAAGCATTCTAAACATTGTTATTTAGTGATGATTTCTGTCAATATCCAATTAACATTTTTTTAAAAGAATATACAATTTTTATTTATTTTTTATTTGAGAGAGAGAGAGAGCGGGAGAGGGGAGAGAGTCAGAGTGAAAAGCAGACTCCCCACTGAGCAGGGAGCCTGATGTTGGACTTGATCCTGGGACTCCAGGATCATGATCTTAGCCAAAGGGAGTCTCTTAGCCAACTGAGCCACCCAGGCACCTCATCCAGTTAGCATTTTTTAATCTCGCACTACCCTCCTCTGTCTTCTTAGGAGATGACCAACTAAGGCTCGGTATGTCCCCTTAGCTCCCTATGTCCATCTCCAGGCCTTACTCTGTTCAGATTCTTCCTCACGTCCTGCCTCTTATCTCAAGATAATATACTTACTGCTCCCCAGGCAGTCTCTATACAGTGACCTTGGCCTCATTCTTTCCCACGTCCTTCTAAATCGGGCAACAAATCCTCATCCCTCTGGGCAGATCAGTTAGCCTTGCTGAGCCTCATATGTCAAGTGGACAGGAAACCCCCTACTTCAAGGTGATTATGAAAATGGAATAAAAGAATATATAAAAGTGTGAGGAGATCACCAAGCACACAACAGACAGACACTGCTTCTCCCTCTTCTAGCTCCTTCCCCTTTTTTCACAAAAGTGTTCAAAAGAGTTTCATTTTGAAAAAAACCCAGATTTCATCCTCAAACAATAAGCTGTTCTTTCTCCTTCCTGTCATTCCAAGCTTATTCAAAGCTTATCCTCACAGTTGGCTCTTCCTTCTCCATATTCAATTCATTTTGGTCACGATATATTGAAATACTAGGGACAGCTTAGCCCATTTCTATTTATTTATTTATTTGACAGACACACACACACACACACACACACACACACACAGTGAGAGAAGGAACACAAGCAGCAGGAGTGGGAAAGGGAGAAGCAGGCTTCCCACCGAGCAGGGAGCCCGATGCGGGGCTTGATCCCAGCATTCTGGGATCACAACCTGACCGAAAGCAGACACCTAACAACTGAGCCACCCAGGCACCCCATGTTAGCCCATTTCAATGCCCTCCCAAACTCTAAATTCAGTATACACTTGTGAATTGGCTCCTCAAGCATTAACTATGGCCTGACACTCTGACCTTTGGTGGCCTGCTCATTTCTGCACCTCCTCTAACTTCTCTGAACACTGCTGTCTCAGTCACTTTCTACACTCATCTTTATGCATCTTGTGTTCAGGGGATCACCTCCTTTCCCTTGGATTCAACTACCACTATTTACTAAGATTCCCAGCTCTCACTGTCTAGTCCAAATTTCAATCCTTAGGCTCCAGACCTGAATTTCCAACTGGTCATAGGACTCTCTCTTTGGAGGTTCCATAAGTATCCAAATCTCCAAATTTGCTTTCTTGCCCTCGTGGCTATTTCCTAAATGGCTCCACTATCAAACAAGTGCTCAAGGAATAAGCCTAAGTCATCTTGAGTGTATCATCTATACTCTATATTCTGTATTTGAATGGTCACAAATCCCTTTTAATTCCCACAATATCTTCTGAATTCACCCTCTTTCCAGTGCCTTAGCTCAAGCCTTTGTCATGCCACAGCTAATACTCCAGACTGAAGGCCCTGACTTCCAGTCATTCACCCAGTTCACCCTCTGCTCAGATCTTTAATTTATCTAATTAACAGATCTGAGCATTAATCACCTGCTCTCAAGTCTTCCATACAGTCTTCCTACAAAATCCTGAATATTTGTATCTCTAGCTCCCCATTAGATTGGAGGCACCTCTTAATAATTATTGTATCCCACCACCTACTAGAGTCATTAAATATGCATCAAGAAAGCACATTAGGGGCGCCTGGGTGGCTCAGTGGGTTAAGCCGCTGCCTTTGGCTCAGGTCATGATTTCAGGGACCTGGGATCGAGTCCCGCATCGGGCTCTCTGCTCAGCAGGGAGCCTGTTTCCTCCTCTCTCTCTCTGCCTGCCTCTCTTCCTACCTGTGATCTCTGTCAAAAAAAAAAAAAAAAATCTTTCAAAAAAAAAAAAAAAAAAGCACATTAAATGAATGAATACAAGCCCAGAACAATGCCATGGATAGTAGAGATTATGAAAGAAATATAATATGGTTCCTATCCTCTAGGAGCTTATATTCTTTTTGGAGAGACAAAAGAAACGTAAGAGACTATAGTGTTAAGTACCTAAACTGAGATACAAGCTCCAAACGCCAGAGAACCTCAGAAGAGACAGGTGAGTGTAAGGTAGAACAGCTGATAAAGACCTCCCATGGGAAGAGATACTTCTGAGGACCTCAAAGGGTGGGTGGGGTTTGTGAGGGCATTGGTAGAAGGGGGAGGAACCTCCAGGATGGAAATGGCCAGTAAACAGTACATAACACTGGTTGGACAAAAAGAAGTGTAGCCTTATGGGGATGGGAAACTATGTTAGGATACAATGAGACTAACCTGGAGAGAGAAGTGGCCCTGAAAACAAAGGCCCTTGAAGAGTCAGGAAAAAGGGAGTTTACTTTGAATAAGAAAGCGGTAACTTGTTTGAGTGTTATAGTAATGCAAAAACAATCATATACAAAAGTTATCATAACATAAAAGCCACCTTTTGATACACACATATACATACTCTTTTAACACAGCTGTGAGATAGATACTATTATCACCATTTCTTAGATGAAGAAATTGAGGCATAGAACAGTCACATAACTTGCTTGGGGCCAGACAGCTGTGTGTAAGGCCCCGTACTAAGCACTACTGGCACAGATAAAGAACATTGTTTTCAAAGATTCTGAAATCCAACCACAGACAGGTACTCAAATTAGCACCTCATAAATAATTATTTATAAATCAATGTGTTAGGTATTGTAACAAATACATACACAAGATGGGAGTGTTATTTTAGGAAAATTAATCTAAAACAGCTCTATCAGAAGCCAAAAGTAGGGGCGCGTGGGTGGCTCAGTGGATTAAGCCGCTGCCTTCAGCTCAGGTCATGATCCCAGGGTCCTGGGATCAAGCCCTGCATCGGGCTCTCTGCTCTGTGGGAAGCCTGCTTCCTCCTCTCTCTCTGCCTGCCTCTCGCCAACTTCTAATCTCTGTCTGTCAAATAAATAAATAAATAAAATAAATCTTAAAAAAAAAAAAAAAAAGAAGCCAAAAGAAATCGGAGAAATGAGCTTCCTAGCTAATAGAGTGATCCAGGCCAGCTCCAGTGAGGAAGGTAATGATGGTGGATACTGTAAGACTGGAAAAGAGGCATAATGTAAGACATTTCAAAGGCAGAAAGGACAGTAACAGGTTTAATGTGAGAAAAAGAATCCAACTGAAGTTTTCTGTTTTTTAAAGATTTTTGTTTATAAGTAATCTCTATACCCAACGTGGAGTTCAAACTTACAACCCCAAGATCAAGAGTGGCATGCTCCACTGACTGAGCCAGCGATGCCCCTAGACTGAAGTTTTTAAGTCTGGGAAGCTGAAAGAAGGATATTAGTAAGAGAAAGACATCTTCATTTGAAGGTATACTGAGGTGAAGACAAAGTAGGGCTGCTCTGCTCTGGGAGAATATAAAAGACTTTAACATAGTAAGATTAGAAGTGTAACTTCAAAAATTGTTAGTACCCAGGGCGCCTGGGTGGCTCAGTGGGTTAAGCCGCTGCCTTCGGCTCAGGTCATGATCCCAGAGTCCTGGGATTGAGTCCCGCATCGGGCTCTCTGCTCAGCAGGGAGCCTGCTTCCCCCCTCTCTCTCTCTGCCTGCCTCTCTGCCTGCTTGTGATTTCTCTCTCTGTCAAATAAATAAATAAAATCTTAAAAAAAAATTGTTAGTATCCAGGCTTGAGTTTTATACAAAGAGAGAATTTTTAAACATTTTAATTAACTCTGTGCCAGTAGGATGGCCGCTATGTATTCACTGTAGTTTTATCTTCTCCTCACATTCTGCTAGTCTCTGTTATCAATGCATCATCTTTTCCACAGAAATGAGGTATGATTATAATGTAATAAAGTTGACATTTAAATGTACAAGAACTTATCTGAAACCTATTCCAAAAATTCTGTTTTTGTTCAACACTATCCTGGAAATTGTCCACACTGGAGTTGCTTTCAGGATCAATCCACAGTCCAAACTTTACTGACACACTTGTTAACATCTCAAACCTGATCACCCATTAACTTAGCTCTGAGTTAACTTTTCTTGTCTTTTTTTTTTTTTTTTCAAAAATAAAATCTACCTCCCCCCCTAAAAACCAAACTAGATTTCTTGAGCATCAACACTAAATCTCTAGAGGTTGTGCCACAGATTCTGTAGGCAATTTGGGGAAAGGCTTTCCTTTTTTTTTTTTTTTTTTTTAAAGATTTTTATTTATTTATTTGGCAGAGAAAAAGAGTATGAGCACAAGCAGGGGGAGCAGCAGGCAGAGAGAAAGGGAGAAGCAGGCTCCCCAATGAGCAGGGAGCCTGACTTGGGGCTCCCAGGACCGTGAGATCACAACTTGAGCTAAAGGCAGACACCCAGCTGACTGAGTCACCCAGGCATCCCAGGGAGTGGGTTTCCAAATATTCTTAAAAGAGTGGCAACATCACTGTGGGGAAGGGTTGCCCCTACTGAGAATGGGGCACCGTACAGCCAATTATTTTATATATCTGCTTTTGGATCTTGGACCTTTGGAGCAGCCGTAAATGCAAGTCCTATCATCTTATACTAAAGAAGAGGAAAAGAAGGTCCAGAAATGTTACATAACTTGTATCAGTAATGAAACTAATACATAGTTCTGCCAGGGCTTTAAAAACTTATGATTTTGCAAAAAAAAATTATAATTTTGCTATTATACTGTGCTGCTTCTGATAAAATAAGAACATTGCTTCCCAATGGATGGTAAATTTACTAGTTAAGGAATATCAATACTAGGGGCACCTGGGCGGCTCAGACCATTAAGCATCTGTCTTGGGCTCAGGTCATGACCCCAGAGTCCTGGGATGAAGCCTCACATCAGGCTCCCTGCGCACAGGGAGCCTGCATCTCCCTCTCCTCCCTGCTTGTGCACTCTCTCACTATCCCACTCTCTCTCAAATAAATAAGTAAAATCTTTTAAAAAGAATAAAGGATATCAATACTATATAATCCCATCTCACTTAGCCGTAACTTTAATATTATTTTTTTTAAGATTTTTTTTTTTTTATTGAGAGAGAGAGAGAGAGAGATCTTGAGAGGGGAGAGGGTCAGAGGGAGAAGCAGACTTCCCACTGAGCAGGGAGCCCGATGTGGGACTCGATCCCAAGACTCCAGGATCATGACCTGAGCCGAAGGCAGTTGCTCAACCAACTGAGCCACCCAGGCACCCCACTTTAATATTATTTTAATTTCATTTGTTTCTCCACCACTTTCTGTAATCTGTTAACTCAACAACGAGTCATGAAAATTTGTCATAAAACTTGAATTAAGTCTACCTTGTAGAGATATAGAACATAAGAAATAGAAAGGACTGATTCTCTCAGATTACAGTATTACTATATGGTGTAAGTATGTTATAAACCAGATCAATAAGTAAATACAATTTCTTTGTGTTTGTGTAATGTGTTCAACTGAAGGCTATGGTGTATTTACCATCAGGAGATTTATTCATGAACACTCCCTTGAATACAGACAGTAAGTTTTACTTATTCCTCTTTTAAATTCTACTCATTCACCACTGGTATGCCATACACATTTATATATAGCAGACACTTATACTATCTTAAACTGAATTGGAAGCCTGCAGGCTTGAATTATTTAAGAGAAAAACATTTCCACTTGTCCTGCCAAACACGTTGATCAATGCTCACTTAAGTGAGGTAATCATCTCCTCTCATTTTGTAAGGGTTACTCTCTTCAGGTGACTAAGCAGTCTGCAATCTTCCTTCCTTTAACTGGATAATTTTCAGGCTTGTCTTCTCCTTCCGGTTTTTACAACTTCACGCAATCATTGTCTCCTGTGAATATGGTTAATGGTTTCATGGCTACAGTCTCTCACTAGCACGTATATATCTAGAACTCTCTAGACATCTTTCCATATACTGGTACGGTGCAACACTTTATCTACTCTGCTGTTCCAGACAGACTGGCTACTCTGCAATGGTCATCTTTTTCTGTTTGCAGTCTCACTTTTCCTTTTTTTTTTTTGGATTGACCTTCCTGTGTCCTCTACACATCCTCTGGCTCAGATGTTTGTTCTCCCCGCTCTGGATCTGTGTGGCACTTTCAGTAATGTTATCACCTAATATTATAAACACAGCTATTGTTTATCAAGCACTAACCATGTGCTATGTCTGCAGCCTTATGTATATAATACAAACTACCTGGCTTTTCCTTCTACCACTTCCTAAGCACACTTTCTGTACCCTATAAAGGCTCTTATAGGCCTAGCACAGTGCCTGGGACATAGCAGATACTCAAGAAATTTCTGTAAGAGCCATTATTATGATAATGAAAACAAGCACCACAACTTGTTCATGTTTTACCCCAGGGCCTCACACAATGTCTGGCACATTCAACACATGTTAAAACTAACTAATGAAGAGTACAAATATTAAACACGTAAAAGATTTCTGTGAAACAATCTGTACAGCCTGCCACGGACTGCCAAAACTAACTCTTTATAGAGTCCAGACAGGACAAGTATCCAGTTATTAACAGAGATGGGGCTACGGAGCACAGAAGCACAGCCCAGAATTTCAGCAGGACACAGGATACCAGGTTCAGGAAGCTCTTGATGGCTAGTGGCTGCAGAGGCTGAGTATGGAGGATGGGCTTCTATGGATTGCTCTGTCTCAGGCCAATAACTGTTTGGCTCCCCAAGTGTAGATGGCATGGTCAGACCAACTCCCTTAACTGGGGAGAAACCTGGGAGTGTAAGAAAGGCTCTTGATGATCAAGGGAGCCCTGATTCTTAGAGAACTGAAGCCTCTATCTGCAGCACCCACAGAGATCCAAAGGTGAGGCTCTGAGGCTGTGAGATTCAGCAGCTGGCAGTCCACGAAACAGTGTTAGAGTCTGGCAAGAACTAGCCGGGCCCCGGGGCGCCTGGGTGGATCAGTCAGTTGAGCCTCTGACTCTTGGTTTCAGATCCAGTCATGATCTCAGGATGGTGGGATCAAGCCCCACGTTGGGCTCTGCACTCAGCTAGAGTCGGTTTGGGATTCTCTCCCTCTCCTTCGCACTCTGCCCCCATTCCTGCTGTGTGCAAGTGCTCACGCTCTCTATCTCAAATGAATAAATAAACCTAAAAAAAAAAAGAGAGAGAGAGAGAACTAACAGGGCCCAGCAACCAGAGTGAGACTCAAAATCTAGATTCAGGGGTGCCTGGGTGGCTCAGTTGTTAAGCATCTGCCTTCAGCTCAGGTCATAACCCCAGGGTCCTTGGATCAAGCCCCACATCCGGCTCCCCACTTGGCGGGAAGCCTGTTTTCTCCCTCTCCCACTCCCCCTGCTTGTGTTCCCTCTCTCGGAGTATCTCTCCAAGAGAGTATCTCTCTCTGTCAAATAAATAAATAAATAAAATCTTTTTAAAAAAGCTAGATTCAAGTTTTTGGCAGTGCTCAGTTTAAGAGACAACAGTGCACTGTGATGAGTTTAAGGAAATGAAACGTAGCTTCAGTTACTGAGCTGGAATGCAAGAAGACTTAGTACTTCCAATATAGCAGACTGGTTATCCAATTTGGGGCATTCATTCAGGCAGGGCTAGCAGCAAGGTTGGGATATGAAGTAGGACTCAGATCCTGGGACTACGGGCAGGACTTGCCAGTTGTTAATGTAGTTGGTGGGGCAAAGAACATTTTACCTTATTACAATACTGCAAGCACCCTACAATGGATCATTAGCACACACTACAGCCTCCCAGAACGCAAAATCTACTTTGTTTCAGTAAGGATTTTAAGATGCTAGTTATCTAAGGTGGCAAATAAAGTACAGAACACCAATCTGTTTAGCTTGGCTTCATAAATATCTAATTCTTTCTGTACACTTGTTCCACCCTTAGACCGTATACAGCTGTGTACCTGCTTGGTCTCTTAATCCCCATACAGTGTTTTTTCCTCTCTAATTGAGCCCCAACCACTTCCAAGTTGAAATTACTTTTTACAACCACAAATTGGTTGTTTCAACCTCTGATTCTATGACCAGAACTCCAGTCATCATTAGGTCCTAGAAACTAGGTCCACTCACACCAGCAGTAAAAATAGTCCTTTTCCGGGGCGCCTGGGTGGCTCAGTGGATTAAGCCGCTGCCTTCGGCTCAGGTCATGATCTCAGGGTCCTGGGATCGAGTCCCGCATCGGGCTTTCTGCTCAGCAGGGAGCTTGCTTCCCTCTCTCTCTCTCTGGCTGCCTCTCTGTCTACTTGTGATTTCTCTCTGTCAAATAAATAAATCTTTAAAAAAAAAATAGTCCTTTTCCTTTAAAATCAATCAAACCAAATACAATACTACTGGGGCACCTGGGTGGGTCAGTTGGTTAAGGGACTGCCTTCAGCTTAGGTCACAATCCCGGGATCCTGGAGTCCTAGGATGGCTACTAGCTCAGTGGGGAGTCTGCTTCCCCCTCTGGCCCTCTCCCCTCTCATGCTCTTTCTTATTCTCTCTCTCAAATAAAGAAATAAAATCCTTTTTTAAAAAGCAAATACAATACTACTACTACTATTAATAATAAACTCTTCTCATCTCCTAATTCTTCAGCAAAATCGCCCTTGCGATTTTGAAAAGTGAAAACTTCACTTTTCAGATACCAAGCTGTCTTATATTATTCTATGCTCTGTGTATGGTTTTTTGGATTTAATATACCTAAGTTGTTGTGCTTTTTTTCTTTTTAGGTTCATGTTAAAGCAAATCATGGACTATCTGGTTCCACCACCCATCTGATGACTTTCTTCTACAATACTCCCACCAAGTGGTCATCTGGACCATCCTTGAACACCCAGAACGACTGAGAGCTCACTGCCTGCACACCCAGCCTATTTCATTTCATACGACCTATTGAAAATAACTGCTTTGGGTTGAAATATGCCTCCCTGACTTCTATCCATTGACTCCAGCTCCTCTCCTTAGGGCCAAACAGAACAACTATAAACCTCTTATATGTGGCCACCTTCAGATATTGGAATAAAGTGACAATATTCTTCCTGAGTTTGTTTGCTTTGTTTTGCTAGATAAATGTTCCCAGTGCCCTTGACTATCTGTTGTTGTTGTTAAATGTTCTCAGCAACATTACTCTTTCTTTTCTGGATACATTCAAGATGATTTATATGCCTTGTATCTAACCCAGAGCTAGATAAATTTCAGGTATACTCTAGCTACTACACCTGTCAATATGCAACCTAAGGTCCTAACAGCTTTTTTTGGCAGCTATAACACACTACAGGCTCACACTGAGCTTACAGACAACTATCTCTAAATGCCACATGTTTTGGTGCTAACCCCACTGCATATTTATGTAATTGTTTTGGGAGAGAAGGAGGTAGAAAAGGAGGTTGGGTTTTTTGTTTTTGCTTTTCTGAGAAGGAGCTTTATTTACCACATTGATATTTCATGAAATTTAGGTACCAAAAAGTCAACCTGGGATTTTGCATTCCTAATGATACATAAGCCTGTGCTGAGTTGGCTAGCCTAAATGATTAACAAACTGGTGATGGTTCATGGACGAGATTTCAGCTCTGGCTAGTCATATTTGCTTTATTTCACAGTCTCAGACTACAGCCTTCCTCAAAAATTACTCAGTGTTCAAAGTGTATGCTATTTATCACCAGAAGAACTAGTGGAAAGCATATAAGTGATTCAGTGCAAAGGCATTATCACCACTGGAAAAATACCTTAAAGATTAAGGATGGGTGTGTGCGTGTGTGTTCCCATAGGAATAGTATATTCAAACACCTTTTCCTCAATTAAAAATAATTATCTTACAGAGATACCACTGTATAGATTTTCAAAGATATTTCAACTTAGCTTATTTGATTCTTTCAAATCAAAGGAAGTGGAATGGGTATTATTATCTTCATTTATAGATAAACTGTGGTTCAGAAAGGTCATGACTTGTCTATGGTTACATAAGCAAAAAGGACAGAACCAGGGTTGAACCCCAAGTCATTGGATTTCTATCCCAGTGCAGTTCCCCCTGTACCCATGGCAATCTAAGTGTGGACCAGTCCTGGCTTTAAGGCACTAATGTGCAAGGATTTCTCCTGCAGGTGTTAAGGCACATGTGCTCTACTTGCTCTTGCCATCAATATAAAAAAGGTGGGGGGTGGAGGGTCTCAGTGAAAACAGCTGTTACAACATTTAATAAATGTTAAACTCTAGCAACAGTAAAATCATAGAATTCATGAGAATTAGTCCAATACCTTTGAATTAAGAGATTAGGAAGGGGTATCAAGTAATTTACCTAAAGCTATAATTATATAATAGCAAAACCATGACTAGAACCCGTTTATTTACCCAATTCAATGTGTTTTTTTTGTTATACTCTACTGTTTCTCAAAATACAAGTAGGCAGCTATCTGTTACCTATATCTACAACTTTCTGAAAATGGGGTCTGAAACGTTAACTATAACACAAGAACGTTATGGCCAAGGATTCCACCACACTCTCAATCCAAGGAAATACGAACCAGGAGGCTAATTAGAGAGAGATGAACGAAGACATATTGAACAGCAACTTTCCCAATAGACAGAGCTGTGCTATATGAAGTAATCCCCAAGAATGAGCTCCTTCCCCCAACACCTATTGTTCAGAGTCACTCAAGGAGTTGGACTACTTGTATCCTCTATAATCAGGGTGCAACGAAGACAGCTGAGTGTTACTGAAAGGAGAGGAACAAGAATCTGCTGCAGCCAATTGTGGTCTTTTTTAAAAGCAGGCTAAATGGGCGCCTGGGTGGCTCAGTGGGTTAAGCCGCTGCCTTCGGCTCAGGTCATGATCTCAGGGTCCTGGGATCGAGGCCCGCATCGGGCTCTCTGCTCAGCAGGGAGCCTGCTTCCCTCTCTCTCTCTCTGCCTGCCTCTCCATCTACTTGTGATTTCTCTCTGTCAAATAAATAAATAAAATCTTTAAAAAAAAAAAAAAAAAAAAAAGCAGGCTAAATAAGCAGCTATTGAGTTAATATACATAAAAAGAATTCATCAAGTGACTACAAACATTTATAAGTACTGACATGGTGTTCGATTTGGTTCAACAATCATTTATTGAGCTCTAGTTATATGCAAATTTGTGTAAATTCAAAGACATGAGTATTATGGCAACACAGAAGTAGGAATTTACATAAACCTGAGGAGCCAGGAAAGGCTTTATTGAAGAGACACTTGAATTTAAGGTTTGGATAAGACTATCTAAGAAAAGAAGGAACTCAACAAAGACACAGGTGTGAAATGGTATCTAATGTTTGTACAACCAGAAGCAGTTGGACAATACTAGAGTCCAAAGCAGGGCAGGGAAGAGTGATAGCATAAAATGAGGTCCAATCAGAGGGCCTTATTCCATACAGTGTTGGACTTCAGACTAAACTAATGGACTGTCATTGAAGAACAGATCAACCTGGGAACTAAGGCCAAGGGGGAATTTGAAGTTGGGAGGCAGAAAGACTAATTATGAGTTGGTTGAAGTAATTTAAGAAATGATGAGAGCCTGTACAAGGAATGTACAAGTAGCAATAGGAATGCATCAGATAAGCCATATCCCAGAAAAAAACTGAGGCTGTTCAATGATGTTATCTGAGGGGTGGGGCTTCCTGATCTAAATATCTCTTTTAGGGGTGCCTGGGTGGCTCAGTGGGTTAAAGCCTCTGCCTTTGGCTCAGGTCATGATCCAGGGTCATGGGATTGAGCCCCACATTGGGCTCTCTGCTCGGCGGGGAGCCTGCTTCCTCCTCGCTCTCTGCCTGCCTCTCTGCCTACTTGTAGATCTCTGTCAAATAAATAAATAAAATCTTTTAATAAATAAATAAATAAATAAATATCTCTTTTAGGGCCTCTCCTATGCCTGACACTTACAGTATCAGAGGTTCCTTCTGCAGGGTTTGAAGAGGACCTTACTAAACTGGAGTCGATTAGTGCATTTTTAGTGTCGGTCAACTAACATTAAGGTGTAATTATACAAGTTTAATGATTAAAGAAGGCCTTGAAGGGAAGAACATGTGTCATCATGAGGAGAAGCAAGCAGCACAAGGGATAAAGTGAAACAAAAGTTAAAACATTCAGGCCACTAAAAGGCAAAGAAACTTCACCATTGGCAGACAAAGTCACCATTTTAACTGGTTGGCTCTTCTCGGCTACAAAATCCATTCTCAGTCAGGCTGGGGATACCATTCCAAAACTCTTCCATATACATAAGAGTAATAATAATGATGATGATAAAATGAGCCCTATCAAATAAAGAAATATGACTTCTGAGCTAAGAAACATCATTAAGACAGCAATTGGGACTTTTATAAAGTTGCTTAGAAATCAGGTCACCTCAGCTCTTTCCCTTGTGACTATCAGTGAAATACTGGCTTCTGTATTTTCATTTCCAATAAGTGTTATGTTTAACTTGGAAATCTGACAAATACCAAGAACCCTGCCCCATAGTTCACAGTATTACTGGGAGGATGAAATGGGACAAAAAGAGGCAAAAGCTTGTGTGCGTCATAAAGTGTTAAAATGGTAATAAGCAGCCCTCTCGCTCGAAGGAGAATGAAGTGCGGTGGGATCTCCATGCCATAGCCCTTTCAAGGACTACTCAGCAATGATTATCATAAAATTTTAGTTCTTCAAATATGATGAGCAGAACCCATAGTACTTTAAACACTTTCCTTAAGAATCAAGATTAACACACACCGTGAATTTAAAAATAACACCTAAGAACAGGGACGCCTGGGTGGCTCAGTTGGTTAAGCAGCTGCCTTCGGCTCAGGTCATGATCCCAGCGTCCTGGGATCGAGTCCCACATCGGGCTCCTTGCTCGGCAGGGAGCCTGCTTCTCCCTCTGCCTCTGCCTGCCATTCTGTCTGCCTGTGCTCGCTCTCTTTCCCTCTCTCTGACAAATAAATAAAATCTTTAAAAAAAAAAAAATAAATAACACCTAAGAACAGACACTAGTACATTTCTAACAAATGAACTCTTCCTATAAAATCAGTTTCTATAATGAAACTCTTTTGTCACAAATAAGCATGTTAACAGAGGAATTTATATATGACTATATTATTTGAATCATATTTTGTTAGAATTAGGAAAGGCTTAGTTTATCTCTATAAACTGTCTTTCCAGCCTCTTCCCCTCAACAAACTTTCTTAAAACAGGAAAGCGGAGATAAAGGTTGAACCCAGACTAAACTAGATTTCCTGACTCGGTCTAAAGCTCTTTTTTCTATAATTTTTTATAAAATATTTCAAATGTAAAGAAAAGCCTAACAACAAATACCCAGATTTTTTAAATGTTAACATCATATGCTTCAAATCTTTTTTGACAGGAAATGGCACTTTAATGTTTTGTATCTTTTTAAAAAAAGAATTAAAATATTATATATCAGCAAATGATACCCATTCCTCTACCTCATTCTCCAGAAATAACCATTATATTGAGGTTGTGGTATATTCTATTCTTCCTGTTCATGTCTGTATACACTCAAATGATTATATATCCATAAACCACACCATGTTGCCACAAAACGAGATGGTCTTCAAAACAAGGAGGAGTCTCTTATTCTAGCACACTTGCATGCAATTCAAACCTTTGGGGCTTGGCTGGGTATTACAAAAAGAAACTAGGGCAGAATTTAAAGTTTTTTTTAATGATTACCATAGAAGGATCTAGTGGTGTCTTAATATTTAGAGTGAAAAATAAATTAGGTAAATATAAAAATTTAAATACAACTTTTTTTTATCCTTCTCACATTAGCACTGCATATTTGTGAAACCCTGGTTTGTAATGACCCAGTATGAATGACCTGTCACTGAACAATAGGGAAAGATGGATTAAGCAATTTATCTAGTAATAATAGTTTCTACTTCTGCTTCAAGGTCCAGCTCAAATGTCACCACCTTAATGAATCTGTCCTTGATCCCATCAGAATTAATTCCTTAAACAGTCATTTACTGAGTGCCAGAGCCCTGTAGATACAGAAGCAGATCAGACCCAGTTCCTGCCCAGGGCTCAGAAATAATTACACAACAGCTTTTGATAAATGCTCTAACAGAGGTATCCATAAAGGGATAGTGAAATCTACACTTTTCCCGGAGCAATTGAATAAGACATTACAGAGGAGGTGATATTTGAGCTGCATCTTGCGGGATGAGTAGGAGCTCACGAAACAGATGAGAGGTCATTCCAGGTAGGGAGACATTGAAAGAGAGGGCACAAAGGATGGGAAGTTATCAGTTTTAGAAAAACAACTAAGGACAGACATCAGAGGTACAGGGGTTAGAAGACTAACAACAATTCAAGCAAAAGATGACATGATTGTAGGCATGAGGTGGGAGGGGGAAGGATTAACAAAATTTAGGAGATAAATTTAGCAGAATTTGATGCTTCCTTGGAGGGAAAGAACATGGAAGAGTTGGGGATGACTCTCAAAGGCTTGGCAAAATGAATGGGCAGTGAGACCATTAGCTAAAATAGGAAATACCATACAGGAGATAAGAGGCCTGGGGATGGGGGGGTCAAGTTTCCTTTGAGGCACTTTGAGTTAGCGATGAGACCTCTTTCTTGGGCCTCAAACAATTTCCTTTTCTAGGCCAGAAATCACCTCTTTCTCAGAATTCCATAGCATAATGTATACCTTTTCCACAGATTTAAATCTGCTGTATCTGTAAGTATTTACAAGCTTGTCCCTACCTTAAACCGTGAAGAAAAAGTATTAGGTTTTGTTCTCTATTGTCCTTATCTCAGAGCCTTACATACAAAAAGCCTCAGCCAAAGTTTGCATTCTTGAAAAGGGAGCTCCATCAGATAACTACAAACTCTGTTAACATTTATCAAAACAATGGCCAAAACTCGTTGAGTTACTGACTTATATAAAATATCTCAACCATTTGGTCTGCAGCACCTACTTTTAGACCGTTTTGTGCTTATCTTACTTTAAGTAGGCTCTACGCCCAGCGGGGAGTCCAACACGGGGCTTGAACTGACGATCCTAAGATCAAGACCTTAGGTGAAGTCTGATGCTCAACCAACTAAGCCATGGGGACACTTCCCCCCTCCCTCCATTTTATCTTACTTTTAAACAACCCTGCAAGGTAGCCGTATTTCTATTTTACATATAAAGCAACAGGTCAGAGTGTCTGGGTAACTTCCCTGGAGTCACGAGGTTTGCAAGTTGCTTAACCAGGACTTGGGCTGACTGGTTTCTTCACCCGAGTTAAGCTGCTCCCTTCCGATTCCCAGTTGGGCTGAAAAGTGGATCTTTGTCTCCTCAGGGGGCAGCACTCTCTGGATCCGCGGGAACTGCGAGAGGGGCCTTGCGGGTCTAAAGCGCCCCCCTCCCTCCCCTGCGGGCACACCCACTGCAGACTGCAGAGCCGACAGGCGGGCCCACGGGTCCGGCGTGGGAGCCCCGCGCTGGGGCCCCAGCGTTTTGCCGTATTCACTCCACGCAAGCGCATGAGATCCCTTGACCGTTCGCTCAAGCTGGCCAGGCTCGGACCCCGAAGCCCCGGGTGGCCGCGTGCGGCCAGGGTCTTCCAGCCTGGCCCCAGGCGGGGTGGGGCAGCCCTAAGTGCTCACAAATACGGGGCACTGGAAAACGGTGGTGCAGTTACTGCCCTTGGGACACTGAAGCTCGTCCCGTACCTTCCTCCGCAGTCCCGTGCGGTGGGCCGGCCCGGTTGGCAGACCGGAGACCGAGGTCGGGGCGAGGAGAAGCCCTGCCCACTGGCGGCGGCGGCGGGAACCGGCCCCGCGAGGGTCCGACCGGCCGGGCCAGGCATTTACCTCAGACCGCGCCGCTGCCCGCCCCCGGAGGCCGCGCTCAGGGGCTCCCTCGCCGCCTCTCCGGATTCTCGGTCCCGCCAGACACCTCCGGCCAGGAACCGGACGGAGAGGGAGGAGGCAACAGAACGCATCTGGGGACCCGCAAAGGCCGCAAGCGGCAAGAAGCCGCAGCTCCTGCGTGCAGCAGAGGCGCGAGGGCTCGGGGCGATCCCGCCGGTGGAAGGGGCGTGTCCTAGCGCGTGCGCAAAGAGGCGCGAAGGGCAAGGGGCGGTCCCACCCGCGAAGCCTGGGAAGGCGCGAGGAGGGGGCGTGCCTCACGTGAGCCCTCCAGAGGTCGAAGGTGAGGGGAGAGAGGAGAGCGCGTGCGTGGACCTGGTTGTCGGCTCCTCCTCTTTCTGGGGGCAAAGGGTAGGCAGTACTGGTCTGGACCTTAGCGCCTCGTCCGCGCTTGCAGACTCCAGCCATGGCGGGTCCTGAGTGGGAGTCGCTGGAGCACAGTTTGGAGAAGCACCTGCCTCCTGCAGACTTGCGGGAGGTGAAACGCGTTCTCTATGGCAAGGAAACCAGGTCTGGGGCCCAGAGGTTCGGGTGGGGAGACCTTGGGACCAGTGAGTGTGGGTCTGGGGAACCAGGGAGAGTGCTTCAGGATCTGAAGGGTTCTGACGGGGCGATGGAGATCTGAGTTGTTGAGCAGAAGCTTTAGGAGATCTAGTTGTGATGGCTCTGGGCCTTGGGGGTTGCATAACCCCCGAGTGACCTTTACAAGCCAGTTCTCCCCCTTGTTGCCCAGAACTCAGAAGGGAAAAGAACCTGGAAGGGAAAGGATGGGTTTTTACTCTCTGTCGTTTTCTCTGTGGCCATCCAGCTCTCTACCTACTTCCAGGGACCAGCTTCCTCCCCAGACGCAGGCCTATGCTTTGGGTGTCTGTCTGGGTCCGTGCCTCAGCCAGAGCACCTAGCAGGTCACCTGACTGTCCAGGCCCAGCCCCTACTTCCTGCAGTGACTAGGCCTCTGGCAGATCCTTGGAGGTAGAGGCTGGCTGAATCTGGTTGAGTAGGAACCTTACCCACTGGCAAGCCATAGGAATTAGTTACCACACTCAGTGCAAATGTTTTTCTGCTCTCAGCCAGTCGTGTGCATCACTAGGACTAGGTTAGTGCACTGCTGGAACTGGGTATACAAAGCTGGAAGACACTTTCACTCTTGGTTCTCTTTTTTTTTTAATATAATTTTTTATTTTTTATAAACATGTATTTTTATCCCCAGTGGTACAGGTCTGTGAATCACCAGGTTTACACACTTCACAGCACTCACCAAAGCACATACCCTCCCCAATGTCCATAATACCACCCCCTTCTCCCAAACCCCCTCCCCCCAGCAACCCTCAGTTTGTTTTGTGAGATTAAGAGTCACTTATGGTTTGTCTCCCTCCCAATCCCATCTTCTTTCATTTATTCTTCTCGTACCCACTTAAGCCCCCATGTTGCAACACCACTTCCTCATATCAGGGAGATCATATGATAGTTGTCTTTCTCCGCCTGACTTATTTCGCTAAGCATGATACCCTCTAGTTCCATCCATGTTGTCGCAAATGGCAAGATTTCATTTCTTTTGATGGCTGCATAGTATTCCATTGTGTATATATACCACATCTTCTTGATCCATTCATCTGTTGATGGACACACTCTTGGTTCTCTTTAGTCCATTTTTCTCCAAGCAACCCCGAAGATGTAAATCATATCTTCTTGCTCTTGTGCTTAAAATTCTGTGAAGGAGGAGCACCTGGGTGGCAGACTTGGTTAAGCATCTGCCTTTGGCTCTGGTCGCGATTCTGGGGTGCTGGGTTCCAGCCCCTGAGTTGTCAGGCTTCCTTGCCAAAAGGGAGCCTGCTTTTCCCTCTCCCTTTGGCCCTCCCCAGTCACCCCTTGTGCATGCATGCATGCTCTCTCTCAACTAATGGATAGAATCTTTAAAACAAAACAAAACAAAAACTCCTCTGTGAAGGAGTCCCATGGCTCTTAGAGTGAAATCCAAACTCTGACCCCATGCAGCTTCTGACATCATCTTCCACTGCTTTGCCCACTGGTGGGCTCTCCCATTACCCCCCCCCCAAGCCAGACTGTGCACTTCCTGACCTTGTGGCAATGACCTTGAGGCAGGAACCTGATCAACCTGAAACTCAAGGGTGGAACAGTGGTTGGAACAGTGGTTCCCAGCCACTGGCTGCACTGGAGTTACTGCAGGGAGGCCCGATCTCAGACCTAAGAGAACATAAAGTGAACTTGACCATCCACTAGCTCATTTAAACAGAGCTAGTGGATGATAAAGGCAGAACAACTGCCTTTGGGGGTAGGAGTGGTAGAGAACTCTGTTGAAAAGGGCTCTTCATACCCAAAGAGGGATACCTGGAAGTGGATGTCCTTTAAGTTTTCTCCAGTGAAATCATGCTGACCTACTACTTTCCACCATACCTGGAAGCCTCTTAGAGTTGAAGATGTCTTAAAGCAAGAGGGTCTCAGGATGGAAATAGCTTTTTTGTTTGTTTGTTTCTTTTAAGGATGAGGTGGACATGTTCTTCTGGGAACAAATGGAGAGAGTGTGTGGTTTAAGGGGTAAAGCAGAGTCTTAGGAAAAGAGAAATAAGTTTCCAATATAGGTGACTGGCTGAGGCACATTCTAGAGACTGGGATAAGGACTGCCTTGCAAAAGGGACCTTGTGTGAGAGCATTTGGATTTCTCCAGAGTGGGTAGGAATTATAATGCGTGGTAAAATGAGAGCCAACACCCATTGGCTGGTGGTGACTGGGCCCCATCAAAGGGCTTGGCTTACAATAACTGTTCAGAAAAGATTCTCTTCCACTCAGCGCTGAGGCCTTTCAGGCTTTACCTCTAGGGTATTAGCCAGTGTGCTTGCTCAGTCCCTGCAAGTGGGTGGGATTTGGCTATGCACAGGATTGTGAACTGAAGATGGAAAACCGTTAGTCATTTAAAAACTCTTTTCTCACTTAAACTCCTGCTCACTTCTTATACCCTGACTGACATGGCCACCTCTGTGAAGGAAGGGCTGGTGGAGCCTGAGTCCTCAGCCCCTCTTTGGGGCTCCTGACTGCTTTCCACACAAGACCACCTTCTCTCCCCGATTACTTGCTGTGCCAAACACAAAGAGATGCTTAGTAAATGTTTAAGTGTATGAGCTAAATGGGCTTTTGCCTGGGTCAGGCAGCTGAAATCCTCAAAATACATGGACTCTCAATTTTAAGACAGCCAGAACCAAGAAGCATTTATTCATTCAACATTTATTGCATGTTTATTTTTGTCCTGGGCACTCGGAGTACAAGGATGAGTAAGCCACAGTTTCCCCCCTGAAGAGGCTTTCTGCCTTTTCGTGGTTGTCGTACATGGTGAGAGAAGGATGCAAGGTGGGCTGGAGAGAGTGTAAGTGAACAGAGGTGGGGGTGGGTCAGGAAGGCTTCCCAGGGGCACCATGCTGAGACTGCATCCTGAAGGAGATGGAGAAGTTGGTTTGGAGACAGGAAGGGCTCGGGTACTCCGGATCAAGGCCCAGACACCAGGGAGCATCTCATTCAGGGATTAGAATTAGGTGTAGAATGCTGTGGGGGGAGGGTAGGGGGAGGGAAAAGTAGCTGTCGTAGGCCCAGGGGTCCTATACACCATGCTAAGGCAGCGAGACCTGTCCTAATGGTGGTGGGAGTCTTTAAAGAATTTGAAAAGAGCAGGTGAAAGATGAGAAGGTCTGGGGTGCCTGGGTGGCTCAGTGAGTTAATGCCTCTGCCTTCAGCTCAGGTCATGATCCCAAGGTCCTGGGATCGAGCCCCACATTGGGCTCTCCGCTCTGTGGGGAGCCTGTTTCCCTCTCTCTCTGCCTGCCTCTCTGCCTACTTGTGATCTATCAAATAAATAAATAAATAAAATCTTTAAAAAAAAAAAAAAAAGACGAGAAGGTCTAAAGTAACAGAGTTACTTTAGGGGGGAGAATACTTCCTTGCCTTTTCTAGTTTCTGGTGACTTCTGACATCCCTTAACTTGTGACAGCGTCACCCCAATCTCTGCTTGTGTCTTCACATGGCCTTCTCTTCCCCCTGACTGTCCTCTGCACATCTCTTACAAGAATACTGGTCACTGGATTTAGGGCTTGCCTGTATAATCCAGGATGAAGTTATCTTGACGTCTTTAATTATATCTGCAAATGTCCTTTTTCCAAATTAGGTCTCATTCACAGGTTTTGCATATAGGATGTGGGTGTCTCGTCGGGGGCCACAGTTCAACCCACTACAGGGACTGTGCAGAGGTGGTCCTCACTGGGGGAGGCTGGTATTGGGATTGTCCTCATTCCAGGAGGAAGAGTGGGTGTGGAGTGGGAAAGGCCTGGGAAAGGATTCGGGAGAACCTGCTGTTAAAAAAAAGGCCCAGGAAGTGAAGACTTTGCATGGTACTTCAAGAGGTGAGGAAGGAGGCATCAGGGACCTAGGGCAAGTATTAAAGACACCAAGCAGGATAGGGACAGAGTGTCAGGTAGTACAGGGAGGTCTAGAAGGATGAAGACAGGAGGTTGAGGCTCTCCCTTTGCTAAAGCCAACCAGAAGGCTGGTGGAAATTCAGAGTGGGGAGTGGGCCCCAGGGAACAGGCGGCAGAGGGAGGTGTGGGAAGTAAGGGCTTTGGAGAAGCTCCTTACTAAGGGGAGGTGAGGAATGCAAGTGAAGTAGCAAGAAGGACCTGTGTCCTTTTTTTTTTCCTTCCGTTATTTATTTATGTAATGGGAAAGATTCAGATAGCTTTTTTTTTTTCTATTTTGAGAGAGAGAGAGAGAGTGTGTACACATGAGCAGGGGGAGGGGCAGAGGGAGAGGGAGAAGTAGACTCCCCAAGGGCACAGAGCCCTAGGAGGCAGGGCTCAATCCCATGAGGCTGAGATCATTACCTGAGCGGAAGTCAGGAGTTTAGCCAACTGAGCCACCCACGTGACTCTCACGCGGCTTTAATGGTGGATGTGGTAGGTCTGGAGGAGACAGGGAGGAATGTCTGAGCATATTGTTAATAAGAAAGGCAAGTAGTAGAGCAGAATATACAGGACACCAGTGTAGTTTACACACATAGAGGAAAATATTAGAAAAATAACCTACATTGTTAAGAGGGGTTGTCTCTGAGATTTGGGACTGGACCTGAGGGACGGGATGGGGAAGGGCACCCAGTTTTCATTTGACATCCTTTCCACTGTTTGTTTTTTTTTCCTCCCACAAACATGTGTTTCTTTAGTAGCAAAGCTCTAGTTTAATTATTCAAAACATTGATGGTAAAGAGCTATTAGAGAGGGAAGATGAAGTTGTAGAAGCTAGAGGTCGCAGAGGAGGCAGGAGTTGGGCTCCCTCGGGCGAGGCCTGCCTTGACCCTGGTGGGGGAGCTGGGCACCAGGGGAGGGACCCAGGAGGGTATGTTGCAGCCAGAGCAGGAAGTGGTGGGCTTTCCTCCTTGACATTAGAGGTGAGGCCATGAGGGGCCTTAATATCAGGATAAGGGGCAGAAGGGCAGAAGGCCAATACAGGGATCAAGGGAGGGTTTCGGGCAGCATGGAGACCTTGAGGTTATGGTTCATCTATTGGTCTCTGCCTCACCCCCCAGCGGAGCCATACTGGTCTATGTCCACCACATCCCTATGCCAAGCCTTTGGTGGGCACAACACTTGTTCACGGAATGGGGCTCGAGGGTTTCTTGGGTTCTCCAAGACTAAATGGGCTAGGGCATGGTGACGGACTACTTGGATAACAGGAAGGTGGAGGTGACTAAACACCCTGAGGGTAGCTCACTCTGTGTGACTTGGAGTGGCCTGGCTTGTGCCACCTGAAGCCTAGGAGGATGAGTGTCCTCAGGGAGCTGGGTCAGGGAGGGATGGAGGCAGCACTCAGCGTAATGACAAAGCAGAGAGGCTGCACATCTCAGAATAATGGGGCTTATGGTGGTGGGAAGATGGGGAGAGCCAACAGCTATGGGTGTTGGATAAGAAAAGACGGCCAGAGGCTGAGGGACCTCTGTCATCCAGGTGACGGCTACAGGTGGGCTTGCAAGGATGAGACAAGATCTCTTCCATCTGCTCTCTTCCTGGGAGGAGACCAAGATGGAGGACAGGCTTGCCAAGATGTCTCTGAAAGGATGGTCCTGCTTCCCCTGCCCGAGGGCCTAAGGGGAAATGGACACACAGAGCCCTTCTCCTTTTTCTCCTGTCCTCCATGGTGACTTGTCCTGGGACTGAGGTCTGTAGCAGGGGAGCCCTCTGCTTGAAGGCAGGACTGTGTCTGAGGCAGTCAAGGCGAGGGGAGGTGCGGTGTGGGCACTGCTGCTATTTCTAACCTGCTGAAGTGAACGGAACCCTGACTATTTGAAAAGCAAGCTGATTGTCAGGGGCGGAACCCAACTTGGAGCTGTCAGGGCCGTCACATGGAAACCGCCTGGCAGGGGGTGGCGACAGGGGGCTTGGGCTGACAGGGCTGTGATTTTGAAAGAAACGTCTTTAAGAAAGTGATTTAAAGTAGGAGAGAAATATTATTATTAGATAATGGCTGTCAGGTTATTTTTTGATGTGTTCCCTGAGTATTTCATAACCATCTTGCCCCTAGATGGTAAGGCCTTCCTGGCCAGAGGCCATGTCCCGTGCACCTGCGGGTTTCGCCTGAGCGCTGGGCATCCAACCAGCATCAGGAGGTGTTTGCCATTTGGCCAGTGGTCACTTAGGCAGAAGGTTTTATAAATAATCCATTTGCCTTTGTCAATAAACCATAAACCAGGATGAGTGCCTGCGTCTTTGGTCTGGATACCTGGGTCCCACCAGGCCCCCACCCCCCAGTATGGGGCATGGGACTGCCCCTGGTGGGAGCAGCCGCAGGACAGGGGTGGGGCTCACCGGAGACCTGTAACCCTTAGCAGCGAAGGGTCACAGGAACCCACCCCTACCATGCAATCAGTCCCAGCCCCTCCACTCAGCCATCTCCTAAACTCAGTTCTCAGCAGCGGCCCTGCCTTATCACAGCCTGTCCCACCGGCCAGGCTCAGGGAGCCCTCTGATTCTAGTCCACGCTTTTGGAAATCCATTGCCTCTCTTCTGTGCTGACTGCTGAGACTTAATCTCCACCCTGAGGTGAACAGCTCTGGAACATCAACCTCTTGACCCATCACCCTGCGGCCCCCACCTTCCTACTCCCCAGCTTTGCCAGGCCTGACTGGGACAGGCACCTCCCTGGTGAAGTCCACACTCAGTGTAGTGTCCCTTTTCCACCAGGCAGAGCCCTCCCCCTCCCAGCCCCTGCTGCAGCTTCCCACGAGTGGGCCATGGCACTGGGTTGCTCTGTGCACCTCCTTTCCAGACTGCCCCCCAGAGGTGATGGGCGGTGGGACATGGAGGGGAGGTTTCAATTCAGCCGACCTCATGCAAATAGTTTCCCACCTTTCCTGCCCATTTAGGAAGCTTGATCTGCCCAGCAGGGCTTTGGAAGCTGCCTCTGAAGGGGACTTTGAGCTGCAGGGATATGCCTTTGAGGCCGCGGAGGAGCAGCTGAGGCCGCCTCGGACTGTGCGTGTGGGACTCATTCAGAACAGAACTCCCCTGCCTGCAGATGCCCCCGTGGCAAGACAGGTGCAACCTCTTTTGACCATAAATACATAAACGGGGCTGTTGGCCCGCTGTGTGTTTTGAACACGTCCACAGTCCCTGGGTGGCCACTCACTATGGATCTGGAGGCATCACGAGTTGTCACCTAGATGCTTCTGCCCTGACTAACCCCCCTTCCCTGTAGCCCACATCTCTGGCTCCTCTTGATCGAGCCTCTCACTCCGCACTGCTGTTTCCACCTTCCCCTCTATGTCCCCTCCTGTGATACATCTGAAGTTCTGTTCATCCACTGGGAGGGCGCCTTTCGTCTGGCTCATGTTCTCTCTGGAACTTTGCCTCTTAGTCTTTTGCCAGAAGGGTACCTGCCAGTGCATACCGGTCAGGACCCATCTGTCCTTCTGGGATCCTGAGGGTGGGGACTCACCAAACCCAGATGTCTGTCAGCTGATGGTGCCTCGGGGTAGGAATATGAGACGCATTTCCTTATGACCTTATGGTTAATATAAATGTGATGGCATTCTGGGATGTCCCTAAAGAAATAGAGTGTCACAGACACAGGTGCCTTGTTGGCTGCGCTTCTTCCCAGCATTCCTCCAGCTGCTTAGCCTTCTAAGACTTGGTCTGCAGAGGTTTCCTGGGGATACAGCATGCCTCTGAACTCCTAGGGGTTCTTGAGAAAAGGTCAGTTGGATTTCAGGTCAGGTTCTGTATCATCTTTCACTTTGGTCCTTCTGCTTTTGTTGGATTAAAATATTCCTGGCTCAAGATCCCTTTTTGTCTCTGGATTAATTGACTGTGAATATGTTTCCTCAACCATCCCAGACTGTCAGGGGCAAGGGACAGTGTTCTCACCCCCCCCCCATAGCACCCAGGAGAACACTCCGCACACTGTCAGCACCTAACAGATCTCCACAGAGCTTCGGTGTGCAACCCTTGACAGGAATAACCCATCCAGGAAAGATTGGGTGGAGTGGGGAAGTATATTCCTGAAGGAGGTTATGTCTGGAAAATGGGATCCATTCACTCAATGATAAGAGACACCCAGGAATGGGGTGCCTGGGTGGCTCAGTGGTTTGGGCTGCTGTCTTCGGCTCGGGTCATGATCTCAGGGTCCTGGGATCGAGCCCTGCATCGGGCTCTCTGCTCAGCAGAGAGCCTGCTTCCTCCTCTCTCTCTGCCTGACTCTGCCTACTTGTGATCTCTGTCAAATAAATAAATAAAATCTTTAAAAAAAAAAAAAAAAAGAGACACCCAGGAAAATGGAAGTGGCAGTCCAAGTCACGCCAGAAGCCATGAGGGCAGGATGGTAGACAGTGGACTATGTCCTGAGGCAAAAGGAGAAGTTAGCCCAGGGGATGACTAAGGTGTGCCCTGGGTGTGGGCACCTCTTGCAGTAAATAGCAGATAAGCTTCTTCTGCAGTCCTCTGAGCAGCCCCTTGGGGCAGATGGTGTTCTCCCCATTCTCCAGGTGGACAAACTGAGGCTCTGAAAGGCAGCGTCGAGTAAGTGGGACCTGAGAACCTCTGCACTTCCACCTTTTATTTGTTTGTTTATTTAGAGCATGGAGGGGGAGTGGGCAGAGGGAGAGAGAATCTCAAGCTGACTCCACCTAGTGCAGAGCCTGACACGGGGCTGGATCCCACAAATCTGAAATCACGACCAGAGCCAGAAACAAGAGTCAGATACAAATGACTGAATCACCCAGGCACCCTAGGCACTTCCACATTTTACTGCAGATTTTGGGATTGATGGGAGTAGGATATCAGAACACACACACACCCTCCTCATCCTCTTGCAGCTGCCTAGGTTGGGGGTAGTTTCACATCCCTGGGGAGGAGTTCTGAGACTGGTCTCAACCAACAGAAGAGAATAGATTCTAATCCTTGCTTTTTTGAATTGCCAGGTCACCGCCCTTCACAGACGCATTGAAGCCATTGTAGAGGTGGCCGCAGTGTGCGGGGTGAATATCATCTGTTTCCAGGAAGCCTGGAGTAAGTGTCTCCTGTGTGCTTTCTCTGCTACCTGCAGACAGTAGTGTGTAATCTTCGTGTCACCAAGAAGACTGCTCGATTTTTAAAAAATCTCTTCTCTCATCTGTAGAAAGATTCTTTAGTCAACAGCACTGGAAAGCCAGGAATCCTGGCCTCTGTGCACCCCAGTCTGTTATCTGGTCCTGCCGGTTCTTCTTCCCAAATTGTCCTGAACTCATTCCCTTGTTCCTGCCCACCATCGTACCACTGCTCTGGCCCAGAGCACCATCAGCTCTCACCTTGGCTTCTGTAATTGCTTCCAGTTGGTCTCCCTGCGCTGTCCACTTTGGCTCCTTCTAACGCACTCTTCATGCCTTCTAGAAAAGATCTTTGCAAATCTCAACTCTTGTACTGCTTAGTCTGTTGCTTCCCCCACCTCTGTGGCCTCACCTCGGTTGGGCTCTGCCCTGACCTCCCTGATCCTTCACACCCCTACAGCACCCTCCCTCTCCTCCCAGGCCGCTAAAATAGCTGCTCCCTCTGTCTGCCTGGCCTTCATCCCCCTTGCCCTCCCCTCCCCCCTTGCCTTTAGATCCTGTCCAACCTTGACACAGAAGCTCAGAGCCCACCTCCCTATCTAAAATTATCTCCCTGTAATGTACCCCTGGTACCATGTACCTTTATTTTATTTTTATCAAAGTTACACATGCTCATGGTTGGGAGTCAAATGGTCTACAAGGTCTGTTACCAAAAACTAGCTGTCCTCCTCCCCACAGGCAACCGCTTCTACTCTCAGCTGGTTCTTTGGGAATCTACCTTTGTGTTGCGGCTTCCTGATTTTTCAGTTTCGTACCATCTGTTAACTTCCCGCTATGGAAGACGACGGCATGAGTCCCTTGCCTCCTCTGCCCACTCTTTTCACACCTACCCTTCCTATCTTCCGTCCATTCTCTGCCAAGCCATTTTGCAAACTTAGATTTCTTTTCCTTAATCACCTTCTGTTTTCCCCAGAATTTGCTTTGTTTTCTGCACACTTACCCCAAATTCTACCCCAAACTTCCAGCTTCTTAAATCCTTTGGAGAGGTTTAGATATGTGAAGCTGTCTGCTGGTTTCATCTCCTTTTTTTTTTTTTTAAGTTTTTATTTTTATTCCAGTTAGTGTTACGAACATACAGTGTTATGTTCATTTCAGGTGCGGGATATCGTGATTCAGCAGTTCCATACATCACCTGCTGCTCATCATGACAAATGTGCTTCTTAATCCCCATCACCTGTTTCCCCCACACTCTCTACCTGGTTCCATCTCCTTGAAGACTATGTCCCCAGAGCATTCTGACTACTCTAGTCTGAATTAGTTGCCCCCTCTGCTGGCTACATGGCTGTCTTCCTGGGATTTCCCTTCACTGTCCTGCTGGGGAGTTCCCTTATCTTGCTCTTGTGTTTCTCCTGTCCCACATCTTCCTCTTTCTTGCCTTTCTCCCTCTTTTGGGTTGACTATAGGTTTCTGAGGAAGAACACATAGGAGGTAACCTTTATGAGACTTTGCATCTCTGAAAATAGGTTCCTCCTACCTCTAGCTTAATAGTTTGGTTGGGTATCGAATTCTAGGTTAGAAATAATTTTCCTTTGGAAGTTTGAGCACATTAGTCCTTTGTCTTCTGGCTTTGGGTGTCGATGACTAGTCTAAAGACATTTTGACTGATGACCCATTGCATATGATAGGTTTATTTTTCTATAGAAGGTTGTAGGATTTTCTCCAATGTTTTGAAGTTTCGTAATGATATGCCATGGTGTGTATCTATTTTTTTTTTTCATTAAGTCAGCTAATTTTTTAATAAATATTTTTATTTATTTATTTGGCAGACAGAGATCACAAGTAGTCAGAGAGGCAGGCACAGAGAGGTAGGCAAAGAGAGGCACAGAGAGAGAGAGTGGGAAGCAGGCTCCCCACTGAGCAGAGAGCCTGATGTGGGGCTTGATCCCAGGACCCTGGGATCATGACCTGAGCCGAAGGCAGAGGCTTAACCCACTGAGCCACCCAGGCGCCCCTAAGTCAGCAAATATTTATTAAGCATATGCTACATGCTGGTACCATCATAGGTATTTGACATACAGCAGCAAGCCAAAAGACACACACCTCTGCCCTTAGGGTGCTTCTTGTGGGGAATGGGGAGACAGTACATAATATGTGTACATCTATTTTCATCCATTATTCTAGGAACTCAGTGGCTTCTTCCAGGCTAGAAATCTGGGTCCTTCAGATTTACTGTTCATTAGTGATTTTCTCCCCTCTTTTTCCTTCCAACTCTTCCTGATACTCCTTCTATTAGGCTGTTAGAACCCTGGACTAGATCCCTAATTTTCTGAAGTATTTCCTCCTATTTTTCATCTTTGTCTTTTTGCTCAGTTTTCTGGTAGATTTTACCTTAATTTGCCATTTAGCCTTTTATTCAGTCTTTTGTTTCTGCTGTCATATTTTGAATTTACAAGAGTTCTTTTGGTCTGAAAGTTCCTGTTTTATGACACCCTGTTCTTATTGTATAATCGCAATACTTTATCTTGTCTCTGAAGATGTTAGGTAGCATTTTTTTTTTTTCCTCCTTGCATGTTTCCTACTTACTCCAAGTTGGTCTTTTCCCCCCAGCTGCTTATATTTTAAGAATTGGGGGTTAAAAAGCTGATTGCAAGCTCTGAGTTTGTGGGAAGAGCTCCTTCCCACTGAGCTTCATGAGAGGATGACTTGGTTTAGCTGTTTGTTAGCTAACCCTTCACAGTAGTGTCTTCGGGTCATCCTTTTCAGGCTGGTCAGAGTCTGTAAAGAAGATTCTTCTTACCCCCTGCCAAGAAAAGAAGGAGGATAGGGGTCCAGTGTGCCAGTGTTTCCTGAATCTCTCTAGTTTTTTTTTTTTTTTTTAAGGTTTTATCTATTTATTTGTCAGGGAGACAAAGAGGGTACAGGCAGGCAGAGTGGCAGGCAGAGGGAGAAGCAGGCTCCCCACAGAGCAAGGAGCCAGATGTGGGACTCGATCCCAGGATGCTGAGATCATGACCTGAGCTGAAGGCAGCCGCTTAACCGACTGAGCCACCCAGGCATTCCCGAATCTCTCTAGTTTTGACACTCTCCTCGTCTTTATCTATCCTGGCCAGAGGCCTTCTGTTTAAGCACTTCTAGAGAATGAGGCCCTAGTGTTCTCCTAGGGGTGGGAGGGACTCATGCCAGCCTTGTGTAGTGGAGGAGGGATCTGGGCTTCCGACTGCTCTTTTTTTCTTTTATAAGATTTTATTTATTTATTTGACAGGGAGAGTGAGTTCACAAGCAGGGAGAGTAGAAAGTAAGGGGAGAAGCAGGCTCCCTGCTGAGCAAGGAGCCTGGTGAGGAACTTGATCCCAGGACCCTGGGATCATGACCTGAGCCAAAGGCAGATGCTTAACCAACTAAGCCACCCAGCCAACCCCTGACTGCTTCTTAAGCAGACTTTTGACGAATTTTTGTTCGCCACCCCTCCCTACTTCCCCACCTTCAGAGCCTCATGGTACCTCTGACTCCGAAACTTTCCAAAGGTATGTGGTGGAGAGGGGGGTGTTCCCTGGCTTCCTCTACTGCTGGGAGCCTGAATTTTCTGGGTCCATCACAATACCTACCCTCATCTCCAGCTCTCTAACCTCCTGTGTTTTGTTGCTCTCGCCCTTATCTCAGTACTTCATCCTCATGGGTTTGTACCTTTGCATAAAAATCCCCTTTACTGTCATTTGGTGCGGTTGCAGAAAAGAGCAAAGGTATGCATCCAAAAAATCTGTACCCAGAAGTTCATCTCGTTTTCCATGTTCCTGGTTACTTATACCTTCACTCATTTGGGTGACACTTTTGATTTGTCTGCCTCTTCCATTAGACCATAAAACTCTGTGAGGCCATTGTCTGCGTGGTGTTAATTTTTCCCATTCTAATTATCACCACTGTTTTTAACATGAAAAATATTTAATCGTGGTAAAATACATAAAACATAATATTCGTCACTTTAATCATTGGCAAGGGTACAATTCAGTGACATTAAACACATTCACAGAGTGTAACTGTCACCACTGTCTATACCCAAAACTTTTTCAACACCTCCAACAAAAACCCTGTATTCATTTAATATCCTTCCATCCCGCACCTCTGATAACCTCTGTTCTACGTTCTGTCTCTATGAATTTGATTACGCTAGGGACCTCACATAAGTGGAATCATATAGTATTTGTCCTTTTGTGACTGGCTTATTTCACTTTATTTTTTTTTTTAAAGATTTTATTTATGGGGCGCCTGGGTGGCTCAGTGGGTTAAGCCTCTGCCTTCGGCTCAGGTCATGATCTCAGGGTCCTGGGATCGAGTCCCGCGTTGGGCTCTCTGCTCAGCAGGGAGCCTGCTTCCTTCTCTCTCTCTCTACCTGCCTCTCAATGTACTTGTAATTTCTCTCTGTCAAATAAATAAATAAAATCTTTTAAAAAAATTAAAAAAAAATAAAGATTTTATTTATTTGACAGAGATCACAAGTAGTCGGAGAGGCAGGCAGAGAGAGAGAGAGAGAGGGAAGCAGGCTCCCTGCTGAGCAGAGAGCCCGATGCGGGACTCGATCCCAGGACCCTGAGATCATGACCTGAGCCGAAGGCAGCGGCTTAACCACTGAGCCAACCAGGCGCCCCTTATTTCACTTTAGAATGATGTTTTTCAAGGTCCATTCATGTTGTGGCATGTGTCAGAATGCCCCTCCTGGGGCACCTGAGTGGCTCAGTCATTAAGAGGCTGCCTTCAGCTCAAGTCATGATCCCAGGGTCCTAGGATTGAGCCCTGCTTGGTGGGGAAGCCTGCTTCTCCCTCTCCCGCTCCCCCTGCTTCTGTTCTCTCTTTCATTGTGTCTCTCTCTGTCAAATAAATAAATTAAATTTTTTTAAAAATGTGCTCTTCTTGGGGTGCCGGGGTGGCTCAGTGGGTTAAAGCCTCTGCCTTCGGTTCAGGTCATGATCTCAAGGTCCTGGGATTGAGCCTTGCAGGGGCTTTCTGCTCAGTGGGGAGCCTGCTTCCCCCCCCCCCCCGCCTGCCCCTCTGCCTACTTGTGATCTCTGTCAAATAAAAACATTTTTTTAAAAATCTTAAAAAAAAAAAAAAGCCCTCCTTCTTATGGCTGCATAATATTCCACTGTATGACTAGACTACAGTTTGTTTATCCATTCCCCCATCCCTATTTTATTTTATCTTTTTCCAAAAGAAAAAAAAAAGACTATTTGTTTTAGAGAGAGAGAGAGAGCACACAAGGGGTAGGAGGGGTGGAGGGAGATAGAGACTCTCAAGCCAGCTCCTCACTGAGCAACAAGCCCAATATAGGGTGTGATCCCACAACCCTGAGATAGTGACCTGAGCCAAAAATCAAAGGTCAGACAGTGTGACTGACTGAGGCACGCAGGCTCAGTTTTATCTTTAAATGTTTTATCTTTAATGAACAGTCGCTGCTACTGAGAGACAAAATGTTTAGGGGATGTTTTAACCAACTTCTTCACTTTCTTGGATCTGGACTCATCTGGACAAACTCCTACTCATCCATCAAGGCCTCGCACAGACACCCCCTTCTTTGGGGGACCCTGGGAACTACCCAGCATAGAACTGAGCACGGTGTGAAATCGTGCAGCCACACGAGGTTATAATTCAGTTCCCCCCATCTCGGCTGGCAGCTCCTGAGGGCAGGGCCAGGCCTAAATTTAGAGCCGGACCCGCAGAGTGTTGGTTCAATAAATAAGGAGTCCTCGTCCCCTCTAATCTGAAAGCTGTAGTTGGACTTTGCAGCTAGCCTGCCCTCAACCTCCATTCCACATTCCTCTTTGGAAAGTTTGTTTACAGAGGTTGTGTAAACAGGAAAAGAAGCCATTAAAATGGAAATGGAGAAATTTGGAGAGCTTAGCAACCTGCAATGAAGTCAGAAAGGGAGGTTTTATTCTCTGGGGGTGTTTCAGTCTCTCCTAATGTGCTGAAAGCAGAGAATAAATGGTCATTAAGGATCTTTTTTGTCAGTAACAGCTTTTTTGTTGGCTTCCTTAAAATAGTTTATCCCTCTTTGCTGAAGGCAAGCCTGGGGAGTCTTGAGTCTGAGCCCGAGACCCCTGGGGCTATTGCTGGCAGAGCCCAGGGGGCCAAGATGGTGATGGTGCCATTGGTAGCCTCTTCAGGCTGGCACCATCCTAGGACCAGCCATCCTACGACTGAAAGGAATTGGAAGACTGATGCTTCTTTCTCTTCCTTCTCTGTGAAATGAGTGTCTCCCCTACTTCACAAGGATATGGGGACCAGCTGCCTATCCTGGGCCCATGGCCCACTTTTGGGAAAGGTTGACTGTAATTAGTCCCCCCAAACAGGCCATCCACCCTGTGCCATGACCACTGAAGGCACTTGCCGTTCACATCATACTGCTTCCTGAATATCCTCCCTGCAGGTTAGTCCATTCAGAGCGATGTGAACTATAGCGAGCATCTGGAAACTTCGATTAGGCTAATCTCCCTGGGGGGGAAAAAACGGATTTGGGTTATTGGAAGAAGGAAGGTCTAAAGAGTGTACGGAATCAGTCCAAATAAAGAATTCAGTGCTCCAAAGCAAGAAGACAAAGACAAGCAGCACATTGGGAAACGGGCGAAGGTAATTATGCACAAGACTGCGTGGAGGATGAACCCAGAAAGGCCAGTGACCATGAGGCAAGGTGCTCCCCTACAGATGATAAGGGAAATGCCTACTTAGTTATGGTGCTCTCCCAGTTCACACCATCAGACTGGCAGACGCTAAAGAGTGTGGCTGAGGCTGGGGAACGATAGAACTCAGGTGGCCAGAAATCCCTGTACCCACCCCATCCATGGCAGCCGCCAGCCTCTCCTACAAAGGCGAGCATCATTTTCAACCCAGTATGTGTAGCATTCTGTGAACGATTACTACATATGTCGGTACCTGCTGCTTGAAAAATAAAAAGCACACAAAAATCAGTTTATGAATTTAATGAAATGTCTTATTTAATTAGCCCCCCTATGGCACCTAGTCACACATTTATCCTTGGGGAACATTCAGTCCATCTGGGAATCTGGTGGTTCCCAGATTTCTTATGGGAGTTCATTAAGTGAGTGGCTTTTCTTGTTCCTGAAGAAGCCTCTCTATGCCCATGAGGAGGAACATTCTATGGTGACGTGCCCAGGGTCACCTGTGCCATCCTCAGTGGCCCTCAGACTTTCCCCAGGGAGTCTTGGCTGTGGTCCTACCAACCCACAGACTAGCCAGCAGTTTGGGATCTAGAGTAAAATATACCTAAGATCAACTCTACCATTTTAGTCATTTTTGTTCATTTCAGTGGCGCTGACCATATTCACACTGTTGTACAACCCTAGTATCGTCCATCTCCAGAATTTTTTCCTCTTCCCATGCTGAAACTCTGTCCTCCCCAACCCAGCCCCTGGCAACTACCATTCTAATTTCTGTCTCTATGAATCTGGCTATCCTAAGTACCCCCTATCAGTAGAATCCTATAGCATTTGTCCTTTTATGACTAATGTTTCACTTAGCGTAATGTCTTTGAGCCTCACCCATATTATAGCATGTGTCAGAAGTTCCTGCTTTTTCAGGCTGAATAACATTCCATTGTATGGATACAAACCACATTTGGTTTATCCATTCATCCACCAATGGACACTTGTGTTACTTCCATCTTTCAGCTCTTGTGAATAGTGCTGCTATGAAATGATTATGCACATATCTGTTCAAGTCCCTGAATGGTTTGTTGTTTTTTTTTTTCCTCTCAATTCAATTGTTTTTAAGCCTGGAGTAAAGAAATTTGGCCCAGCCCTTTGTTTTGCTATGAAGCCTAGAAGGTTAGGGTCTGCCTGCCACCCACATTGAGGGACACAGATCTTGGAAACCAGGCTGAGACCCTCGGGAGCCTTGTTATCTTGTGGAGACCCTCAGCTGCTGGCTGAGGAGCGCCCCCTCAGAGGCCAGGAGCACTGAATGTGATTCTGACTTTCTCCTCTTTGTAGCTATGCCCTTTGCCTTCTGCACGAGAGAGAGGCTTCCTTGGACAGAATTTGCAGAGTCGGCAGAGGATGGACCCACCACGAGATTCTGTCAGAAGGTAGGACATTAACTGCTCTGTTCTGACAGCAGCTGCTAAACACCTCAGGTCACAGAGCACGACCACAGCTGCTGGGTGTGGCCCTTCACGGAAAATGCACCCATTTGGTGGTGGTTTCGCAGGATGAGATTAGATAAGACTGTTGCTGCCCTTTTTTTAGTGTCCTTTCACTTAAAATCGGGGGATTTCAGAGCCAAGAGGGCCCTTCCTGGCATTTTCGGGTGAGGGAGCTGCAGCCCAGGGAGGGGTGATCTCCCGTGGTCGGTTCTGCATTTGGCAAGCTGCAGAGGTGGCCCTCAGGGACCAGGGATGAGGTCGATTCCTTGTCCAGACCTCCGCTGCTTCCCATACTGTTTGCCTGCATTACGTAAGCTTCTCTGTGTGGCCTGTCTCATCAGTACAGAGATCAGTCTTCATTTTTCTTTGTGAAAACCTTATGATGTTGTATGACCCCACTGAGATGAAACGTCCAGAGTAGGCAAATGAATAGAGGCAGAAAGACATGGTTGCTAGGGGCTGGGCCGGGAGAGGGACAGGGAGTGACTGCTAATGGGTATGGGGTTTCCATTTGGGGATGATGAAAATGTTCTAAAATTAGATTGTGGTGGTGGTTGCACAACTCCGTGGATGTCCTGAAAGCCACCCGATAGCACACTTATTTTTTTTCCCCTCCTCACGCATCAGCAGTGACCTGAACAGCATACTTTAAAAGGATGAATTTTGGGGTGCCTGGGTGGCTCAATGGGTTAAAGCCTCTGCCTTCGGCTCAGGTCATGATCCCGGGGTCCTGGGATTGAGCCCCATGTCAGGTTGTCTGCTCGGCGGGGAGACTGCTTCCCCCTCTCTTTCTACCTGCCTCTCTGCCTACTTGTGATCTCTGTCTGTCAAATAAATAAACAAAATCTTAAAAAAATAAAAATACAAGGAAAAGGATGAATTTTATACCATGTGAATTATGTCCTTACGAAGCAGTTCTTTTTTTTTTTTATTTATTTGACAGAGAGAGATCACAAGTAGGCAGAGAGGCAGGCAGAGAGAGAGAGGAGGAAGCAGGTTCCCTGCCGAGCAGAGAGCCCGATGCGGGACTCGATCCCAGGACCCTGAGATCATGACCCGAGCCGAAGGCAGAGACTTGAACCCACAGAGCCACCCAGGTGCCCTCTATAACTTATCCTTATTCTTAACAAAGCATTTTTGTTTTTGTTTTTGTTTTTGTTTTTTTTTACTTCTCCACGTCCCATTTCAGATTTTATACGTATTTTTAGGGGATTTTTTTTAGCAGAACTGTAATCATAGTGATTCTATCAAAACTGAGTCATGATTCCAAACATCAGTGTTTTCACTCTATCAGAAAAAATCTGTCATCTACCAGATTGTGGATTCTGTGCTGTGGATTAAAGAGAGGGGACTGGTTTAAGTGGTGAAAGTAGATGACACACTGGAACCAGGGCTAGAAGAAGAGAAAAGGGGGAGTAGGGATGAGAACTGGTGCAGGAAGACACCTGTCTGCATCAACAGGGGACCAGGACTCATGGATGCCCTTTCATGGCTTGGAGCATCACCTTCTACCTTGTGCCTTTCTCCATCATTAAGGCCAGAGATGGTGACAGGCTGGTTAGAGGTGAGGACAGACGACCCTCTGGGGCTACTCAGCCTGATTGTCACCAGGTCCTTAATGTTCTTATTTGAGAGAAAAGAAATTCACCATCAAAGAGTGTGGTTTGGCTTGGTTGTTATAATGAAAAGTATGATAAATATTATTAGTTTTTTAAATAGTGGTAAACAGCACATACAATTTACCATCTCAGCCATTTATAAGTATATTGTTCAGGGTGTTAAGTACATTCACATTGTTAGAAAACAGATCTCCAGAACTTTTTCCATCTTGTAACTCTGAAACTCTGTACCCACTAAACAACCCTCTGTTCACCCCCAGCTATTGGCAACCATATCCTACTTCCTGTCTCTATGAATTTGGCTACTTTAGATCCCTCACATAAATGGACTCATTCAGTATTTGTCTTTTTGTGTCTAGCTTATTTCATGTAACATAAGACCTTCAAGGCTTATCTGTATCATGTTAATCACATGTCATCCATGTGATTTTTCTTTGGAAGACTGAATGCCAGCGTTGTCCTGAGGCAATCACAAGTCATCCATGTGATGACAAACTTTCCTTCCTCTTTAAAGCTGAATAATATTCCATTGTATGGATATGCCACATTTAAAAAAGATTTTCCTTTTGTTTATTTTTTTTAAGATTTTTATTTATTTATTTGACACACATGGAGAAAGAGAGAGGGAGGGAGAGCACAAGCAGGTGGAGCAGCAGGGGAAAAGGGGGAAGCAGACTACCCACGGAGCAGGGAGCCCGATGTGGGGCTCAATCCCCTGCAACCACAGCTTGAGCCAAAGGCAGACGCTTAACCCACTGAGCCACCCAGGTACCCCTCCTTCTAATTCTTTCAAAGATTTTAAGTAATCTCTGCACCCAACATGTGCAGAGACCCCAAGATCAAGAGTCCCCTGCTCTACCAGCTGAGCCAGCCAAGCACCCCAGATATACCACATTTTATTTATCCATTTATCCATCTACAGATTTGTGGGTTACTTCTACTCTTTGGCTCTTATGGAGAGGACTGTGGTGATCATTGGTGTGCAGATACTTCTCCAAGATACTCTTTCAGATATATACCCAGAAGCGGGACTTCTAGATTGTATGGTAGTTGAATTTTTAATTTTTGAGAAACTGCCATACTACTTTCCACAGCCACTGCACCATTTGACATTTCCACCAAGGACCCAAGGACAGCAGTTATTTTTACTTAGCTCAGCTTGGGCCTCAGGACAACGCTGGCATTCAGTCTTCCAAAGAAAAAACATAGATGATCCATATCTCTGAACCAAGTCGAATTATTTAGTAGGATCATCTAATTCTTCAATTTAAAAAAATGATGACATTCCACTTAAAACAATGACTCTGCAGCATTTCTTGTCTTTCCAGCTGGCAAAGAAGCATGACATGGTGGTGGTATCTCCCATCCTGGAACGAGACAGAGAGCACGGGGATGTTTTGTGGAACACAGCTGTGGTGATCTCCAATTCTGGAGCAGTCCTGGGAAAGACCAGGAAAAACCACATCCCCAGAGTGGGCGACTTCAATGAGGTGAGCTGGCCCAAAGAAAGCCCGCTCAGCTTACTGGTTGTTCTGTCTGCACCTGCCTGCAGATCATTCTGGGAGGGAAATCCTGTGTTGGGTCACTCCCAGGTGAGTCCCAGACACCAAGCACAGAGGCAGATTTCTTTTTTTTTTTTCTTTTCTCTTTTTTTAAAAACTTTATTTGTCAGAGAGAGAGAGAGTACAAGCAGCAGGCAGAGGGAAAAGCAGCTCCCTGCTGAGCAAGGAACCTGATGCGGGACTCGATCCCAGGACCCTGAGATCATGACCCAAGCCGAAGGCACATGCCCCGCCAACTGAGCCACCCAGGCATCCCTCTTTTTTTTTTTTTTTTTTTTTAAGATTTTATTTATTTATTTGAGAGTGAGAGAGTGAGAGCGAGCAAGAGAGAGAACACAAGCAGGGGGTGGGGCAGAGGTAGAAGGAGAAGCAGGCTCCCTGCTGAGCAGGAAGCTCCATGTGGGGTTTGATCTCAGGACCCTGGGATCATGACCTGAGGTGAAGGCAGATGCTTATCTGACTGAGCCACCCAAGTGCCCCTGGATATATATTTTTTTAATATAACCTGACTTCATTTTCTGAAATTCTGAGGTAAGTGATATATAGATTAAAACCAAAATAAATTGTGCACACACATGAAATGATTCCTACAGCCCCTTTCAGGCTCTGAGCTCCTCCTCTGGGAAGTGGAATCCTTGTTCGTAAGTCACGTGAGGTCTTAGCCATGTCATTATGCCGGGCAGCAGGACGTAAATGGGCGTGCTTGTGCACATGGGTATTAGGTAAAGCTCTGTGCCCGTGATGAAGGTGTAAGTCAGGAGAGCTATTCTGATTAGTTAATGGCAATACATGGGTGGATTGGGTGACTCCACCTAATACGTAAGATATGAAACCTGAACTTGATCTGCAGTAAATACAGTTGTTCAGAATGTGATATACCCTGTCCTTTGCTGCCCTCCCTGATTATGGGGGTTCCAACCACACTCCCAGACTGCTCAGAAGGACAAGGAAGGATCTACAGAGCTGGATGATGTTCCCTGGGGAGAAAAAAAAAACCCTGGTGTCTCTCAGTGATAGCTGGAGGTAGGGATGGGGATGGGAAGATGTGCTTGTCACCTGTTTACCCTAGGATTAATCTTTAGCTCCCAGCAGATAGTGAAGGGCTTGTCTCAACACACCAGGATCTATTCTAGTGTCCACCACATGTACACATCCTGGTTGCTACCTGACCCTAACACATTTTGAAATTAATGGGAGGAGTCAGAATGTTCTGGGAGCAGATCTCTTTGGGACCCCCAATGAGCCCTCCGGCCCCTCCACAGGGCCATCCTCGAACATGTCCCAGGGCCAGCACCCCAAGGGGCCAGGCAGAGAGGCAGACATGGTATAACATCCCTAGTCCCGGCCAAGATGCCAGGAATCTCTGTGGAGAACACTTTCAGACTGTGAGCTCTAGTCTCAGATTGACCTACATGAGCTGGACGGGTCACATGGCCATTGAGGCCGTGGTGGTGTTCTCCCCCAAAGGGCGGGGCTCGCTCTGGATGAGTTTCCAGTCCCTTCCACTCTGACATTCTTCAGATGAACATGTGGTTGGTGAAGACATCCACTAACTCATGTTAACACTGACCAGACCTTAACCATTAGTTGTACCATGACTGAAAAACTAGCCAAAGTTCATCCTGAAAATACTGTGGGAAGTTGCTTTGGGGATTTTTTGGACACGCCACCAAAGAAATTGTGGGAAAAATCTTAAGCCGTGGTGATTTCCCAATTGTCTGTGGTTACTGTGTCTGGTTTCTTCAGTTTTTCTTTTTACTTTCTTTTCTTTTTTCTTTTTTTTTTTTTTGTTAAGCGTATTAAAATTTCGGAACTTGATTTACAGCCAAGATTGTGACTTTTGGAGTCCTGGCAGTATTTTCTTTTTTTCTGTCAGGTCTAAGGAAGGAGAAATTGTAAGGCTAAGAGGCTTTCACACACGGCCCTTTGTTTTTCAGTCCACTTACTACATGGAGGGAAACCTGGGACACCCCGTGTTCCAGACTCCATTCGGGAGGACTGCAGTGAACATCTGCTACGGGCGGCACCATCCTCTCAACTGGCTCATGTACAGCCTCAACGGGGCTGAGATCATCTTCAACCCCTCAGCCACCGTCGGCGCGCTCAGGTCCGTCAGCAAGCAGGATCGGGGAGGGTTCTTGGGACCTAGCCCTCTTGGGGCTCATGGCCCCGCAGCAGGGTTCCGAGCTGGGTGTGGTAGATGTGGCAGGCAGAGGTGGATGTGGCAGGCAGGAAAATCACCAGGTCGTCTAACAAATCTTGAGCCATGCGATTGTAAAGTACCCAGAGCTTAGAAGGTGCCTGGCCAGCATTAGCACCCGCTTCCCTGTCATGGCAGCCACTATGCCCTTGGACAGGGGGCCTGGGGATTCCTAAGCCTCTTGTCTGTGACATGCAGCCCATGGAGGGCAGACACCTGGATGAGGGAAGGAGCCAATGAGAGCATCAAAGCTGAGAGGGGACTTAAGAGATCAGCCAAGTGGCCCTGAAATTTGTTTTTAACTAGCAGACTGTTTTCTTATAACACTCTTATAATGTGTTTAGGCATTAGCCTTGTCGTGAAACAGATGAATCTATTCTGAGGAAGGCAGTAGGGGGGAGGGCTGGCAGTCCCTGGGCTCCTGCGCAAGACCCCTGGGGCCCTTCATTTAATAATGGTGGGTGAGCTAAGATGACCCAGCATGAGTGCACTTCCGCGATTTCTTTCTTCCCCAACGGCTGAGTATTTGGGTGGTTTCCAGTTTTGCATCATTAACAAGTACCAGAGCTCTAGGAATTTATGTGCAAATATCTTTCTCCCCAACTCACTTCCTCCAAAGCAGGATTCCTGGTTGAGGAGGTGCTGGCTCTCACCCTTGTTGTCCTGGTTGCCAGTGCCCTAGCAGTGGGATGCTGGTGGAGTGCAGTGGGAGAGGGCCCCTGGTCCCTCTGTAGGGAGCAGCTGGGACAGTTCTGGTGGGCAGCTTTGGGTTTCCTGCCGGCCTACACCTGTCACTCTGATTAAATTCCCGTCAAATTTCTTCTGAAGGTCAGAATGTGACATTTACCTTTTCTTTTAAGCACGCTGCCCCCTTCTTGAGCGACGTCCCCACCACATTCTTATTTGAACAGTGGGTCCCTCAGTGGGCCAGAACACAAACCTAGTGGGCTGCCTCAGATCAGCGGCCCCCTCTGTGCACCTGAAGTTTTTGTCTGTGTCCAGGAGGGGCACTGTTGGGCAGAAGGGGAAAAAATCCCACCTTCTATACCCCTGAAGAAACTTCCTGGGGCCTCACAGCAGCTTGGTTACCATGACAGAGTCCAAAGGCAGTTGTGACGTAGGGTCATGACTGGTCACCCTGCATCCGGACGTGGACAGAACCTCTCCCTGGGCCAGCCCTCTGGAGCAGCCTCCTGCTGTTGGCCACGCATAAGACATTCAGCAAGCGCCATCTACCTGCAAGGGTCCCCCCGGGGAACTTGAAGCCGATGCACTAAGCATCTCTGCCCCGAACCAGCTCTTGAGCCAGGGCAGGCAAAGCGGTAGACTCAGACTCCAGACGGCTGCCTCCCTGACCTTAGTCTGTCAGGCTTTTATTAGCCCCAATTAAGCAAACAAAGCACCCCAGTGTAATCTGCACATAACTGCATCTTCAGCAGCCAGTTAGGCTTATTAAAAATTATTGATTTTCCTTCCTCAACCAACAATCACCCAACTCGTGCCTTTCAAGGGTGCAGTGAGGCCGGCAATTAAGACGATAACAGGTCCTTTGGAAAGTAGGATGTTTCATGAGCTCCCAAAATGTTCACACCCTTTAACCGGATAATTACACTCCTAAAACTTTACCTGATAGAGGAGGAAAAGGCTATATGCATGAAGATGTTTCTGGCTGCTTTGTTTATAATAATAAAAGAGCTTAAGGCGAGAAAAATGTCAGGGTTAGGTAAATTTCAGCTTGTCTCTTCCATGTTAGTTAGGGCAGAGCTACTAAAAAGTCATTACGAAGATAATGCAGCTTCATGACAAAAGCCTGTGAGCAAAGGAAGATGTTTCCAGGCTGTGGTCAGAGCTCTGTAAACATCTTTTTGCTGAGGATGGATGTGGAGTGTGGAAACATTACAACAGATGGTTTGTTAGGATGGTGGGATTCTAGGTGATTTTCCTAAAATGATAAATGATTATTTACAGAATTGATAGTGAGTGTTTTTCAGCACAAGGCTAGGCAAATACCCACCAGCCATACACAGGCAGTGGCTTCTGGAACCATCCATCCCTTCTCCGGTGTGTCCTGTCCCCCCGACTCCCACATGCTCTGTGGGTTGGTGGGGTGTCCCTACTCATTTTGGGAGTCCCACAGTTGTAAGCACACAACAGACTTGAAGTGCATTTCAATGGACTGAGTTGTCCTGACGGTGCCATGCAGCCCATGGGGTTGAAGATTTTGGCCACCTACATGCATGAACGGAAGAGCCATAGTTCCATCCCTTTGATAGGTGTCTCCTTCCCACTGTGATTATTTTTAGGGGTTAGTGTAACCACACTGGGAATAGGGGAGGTGTCCCCTTGCCCCCAGTGTGCTCGCCATGACTCCTGCACATGCTGGGCCCTCACGAACCTCAGGTTCTTTTCCCTTGTTTGTTTGGAGAGCCTGAGTTTTATTTGCCAGCTGTGGGTTTGAGTCCTACGCAGCGTACCCTCCCAGGAGAATTGCAAGAAAGCTGTCTATTTAATTCCTGAAAATGTCATTTTACGGGTGTGTTTCTATAAAAATCCTTTCTTAAAAGTTTTGTCAGCTTGGCTTAGCAGCTGGGGGAAAAAAGCAGCAAAATGAGTCCCCTCAATCAAGCCTGTGATTTTTTTTTTTTTTTCCAGACTTGTGAATCCTCCTGAGAATTAGGCTTGTCAAGCACCCACTCCCTCCACCTACTCCCAGTTTAAACCAGGTGCACACTGACAGGAAGAAAGATGCCAGGGCATTTTGCTTTCAGTCACTTAGTGTTTCTAAGTGGGCATTACGCCTGTCAATCCAGAATCCTAATGATGTTGTTCCTCAGACAAGAGATCATTAGTGACAAGAAGGCCCATGGGACTCCATGGCACATGGTAGTTGATAGGCCGGAGAAGGACAGGGTCTTCAGTTGGGGCAAGATTTCCTACCATGTCCTACCTTTGTGGGTGCCAAACTGAGGAAGGCCCACAGCTCCTTCCTGGGCCGGTAGGAGGGCCAGAGAGCCTCTGTTTAGAGTCTCAGGGTTCAGAAGAGGAAAATCAGAAGGTGCTAGAAAATGGAGACCAGCTCAGGGGAAGGCACACCTGCTACAGAATTTACTACCCCTT